>NW_010972449.1:1646186-2002605 GCF_000737465.1 Haliaeetus leucocephalus | reverse complement strand
TCCGGCTCCGCCAACCGCGGGCGCCGCCGCCTGGGGGGCTCGGCACCGGCGGGGGTTGTTTTCCGTGGGCAGCCTTTCCCTCTCCCCGCCTGTCCCAACACCACGTTCCTTGCTGCGACAGTCCGGATGCGTTCAAACGCGCTAGTTCTGATAAATTTTGTCTCCAAGGAAATACAAATGTTGCTGAAATCGTACCTCCTCCCTATCCCCCTTTTTTATTTAAAGTCGCCCGTTCAAATGCCTCGGCTTGAAAGTCCCTGTGATGTTTTTCAGGTCATCTTTTATACAAGATAACCGGTAAAGATGTTGAAGTTTAAATGCGGTGCCCGAAATACAGTAGAGGCAGGACCAATGGAGCCCATCAGCAGCCGAATTTCTCGGCTAAATCTGCTCTTTCAGGTAAAGAACATCTGGCCTGAGGTTAGCTGATCTCAGTTTCATCTGTGTCCATACCCAGCATATCAAAATACAGTTCTGCTTGTTTGTGTGGACACTAAAAAGCGTGCCTGTGTGGTTCTTTGGAGGAGCAGGTAAAAGAAGGGGATGACTTGTTACAATTCAAAGTGTGTATCTAGTTTGCACAAAGTTTAGTGGATAGTAGCTGGTTGTATGTTCATGTGCATCTGTTTATGTTTTAGCCTGAGTGGATTTTCCCACATCAAGATGGAGTATTGCGTTCTGTGTCCTGTAATCCACGTTTTTTTCATGGGTGATGTAGCTAAGGGTTTGTCATGAGGTGAATTTCCCTAACCCGCTGCTATTTGATCATCTGAGGTTCAGCAGCTTTTCCTTCTAGAGCTCATAATCGTACTGATGGCTTAAACTATTTGTACCATGAAAAAACCCACATGGTACAATGTCAAGAAAAAAAGCCAGTAACATCAGAGTCATCAGTAGGATGTAGATAGTTTCAAGAAAGCTGTGATTTGAACTTTAATAATCTTTAAAGGATTGCTCTGTCTAAAAGTAAAATACCTGTAACAGCTATTACAGACATAGTGAGTGGACATAGTGAGTTGATATATTTACCTCACACTTCTGTATCGTTTGTCCAATTTCTGAAGTAGTGATTTTTAAATGAATAATATATAATCTGCTCTATACATCTGTTATTGATTTGAGGCTTTTCATTGTTGTCTGAGACTCCATCTGCTGTTGCATCTTTTTTTTTCCAGGGGAAGCCACTCTTTGTGACTCAACAGCAGATGTCTCCTCTCTCCCGGGAAGGCATCCTTGATTCTTTATTCGTTCTTTTTGAAGAATGCAGAAACCCCACTTTAATGAAAATTAAACATGTTGGCAACTTTGTCAAGAAGTGTAAGTTTGTTTAGACTGATTTTCAGGTGTCATTTTAAAAGGCAGTCCTTAAGAATCTGAATGTTTAGATAATGCTTTAGTTGCTTTGATTCATTAGTGACTGTAACCCAGGACTTTGAGCACTTGACTTTTTGTGGGCAGACCCAACATTGCAAAGGGGAGCTTGGCAATCTTAGTAAGGCTTTATTCAGTTCCAAAAAGATCAAACGCAAGTAGCTTTTGAAGTGCTGTGACTCGAATGTCCATCCTTCTTAGTCTGTACTGTATTTATAGTTGAGAAGACACTTTTCTTAAAAGTGTCTGAGTACTGCATACGGCAAAGGTCCAAGTACACACAATAGAAGGACATCACAAGATGAGAGCAGGACAGTGACTAGAGGTATGAGAAAAAAAAATCCTAGAAAGGAACTTGGTAATCCTTGTCTCTTTCAGCTTGAAGTAATCTTTTGGATTCTGTATGTTATCCAAATTTTGCATGTATAACTCGTAAATAGTAATTCTGTGCTTCAGAAATATAATTTCTGATGGAGTAAATATTTTACTGAAAATGTATTCAGATTCTTTTTGGGCAAAAGAAACAAAAAGTTTCATCAATTTTTCTATTAAGATATACTAGAAAGCCATTTGGTTAAAAGTAACTTATCATACTCTCTATGATCGTTCCATCCAACAGTTTCTAGATATTACTAGCGGAGAGTAATTTTCTGCTAGTCTGAAGTATTTTTAGAACAATCTACCGTGAGCAATTGATTATCACAGTGCATGCTGGTTGAAACTAGTCAATGGAAAACTTGAACTGAATATCTGAAATAAATGTCTACGGTTGTTTGTTAGACAATAGACTAGTGCCTCCCACAGGCAGAGGAGAAAACCCTGCCACTTGACTCATAGAACTCGGCTGGCTAAAGCCCTCATATTTAGAGAATACACTTTGTATTGGTAAAGGATGGTTGGAAAGAAATTAGAAACAAAAGAGGCTATCAGCCTATGATGTTATGAATGGGACAGAATTACGGTTGCTATGGGAACTGTCTTAACATTTCCTGATTCTTTTTTATGTACCATATTTCAGTCTTAACCATGCATTAATACAGTCTTTCTCTAGTTCTTATGCATACTGTTTTTTTTTTTTAAGAAGCATGTTCTGGAATGATTTAACATTTCTTGAGAGTCTGGAACTAAATTTTTTTTTGTTTGTTTTTTGTTTTATTCCCCGTTTTTGATGTTGTGCTTGTTATGAAATGCCAGTTGACTAATGTAAAAATAAGTATTTTATTTTTATAGATGCAGAGGCTATAGCTGAATTACGGGAACTGCAACCCAGTGTGAAGGATTTTGAAGTAAAGAGTGTGGTTGGTAGTGGTCACTTTGCAGATGTAAAAGTAGTAAGAGAGAAAGTTACTGGTGATGTATATGCTATGAAGGTGATGAGCAAGGAGTCCTTGTTGGCGCAGGAGCACGTATGTATATTTTTTTGTTATGACAGTAGAACAATAAATTACAATTCGTTGAACATTTCCTTTTTGTCACTACTATTAGAATTAAGTTAAAAGTGTATCTTGAGAAGGATCATCCTACATTTCAGTGAAGTAATATATTTGTGTGTAGTTCTGCTGTGTTTAAAAGCCATTGTCACAGACTATGAATCTGTTGGGTGAGGTGCCAAAAATGTCCCTTGTCTTAAAGAGCTTGCCATCTAATTATAAGACAAGAAACAGATGAAGAAAATACTGGATCAGTATTGACTGGCTTGATGATGGCTTGAATTTTCAGGCAATCTATTCATTAAGTTTTTTTTTTTTATTTTAAAGAGCGACGTATAATGTCAAGAGTGGGTGTGAAGGCAAACTGTGGTGACTGGATTTTTATGGAGAGCCTCTCACTAGCTTGAGAAATGTGTTACTTGAAAACTTAAAAAAGGGATAATGGAGGTTGTTACCATAGTTTGGTGAGAAACAGAAGTTAATCTTTCACTGACATGAGACAACAAGTAGGACAGAGATACTCCATGAAAGACCTCGTGAATTTATACAGCAATATCTGTATCGGTTGTTCCCAATATCTGGTGCAGTTAGGTTTCTCCTGAGATCCCTTAGCATTGTTTGTGGCTGTCATAAATGAAGATAAACTAAAATTACTCTTGTTATGGCATAGGTTGATGAGAAAGCAAAGTGTGATACTACCTTCAATATGACACTTGCTCAGTCTTGTGGAGTGTGGGTCAGTGAAAGTAGGGAATGTTGATCTAAATGAACTTGCAGTATCTCTGTAATTAATTTCTTGTTGTCTGGCTGCACATCTGAATAATTAAATAGTTGCTAGAAGATGATTTCAAGAAAGCCTTGTATTTTAATACCTTACAATGAATTTATTACTGAATTAGCTGTAGATGCTACCTCATAATTGCTCTAGCTTCTTTTCTGCTTGTCTGATTCTTTTGAGATTAGTTTTGTTTTATTAGGGCCAGTCCAGAAGAGGTCAACTAAGATTGCACTCCAGACTGGTAGACGCTTCACTAGTTTGAAAGGGAAGCTGGCCTTTGCTGCACGGACTATTCAGTTGAAAGCAAGCTAGACAATGGAAGGTGGGAGGGGAATGGTAAAAACAAATGAGTAAAATTACTTTTTAAAAGGTGCACATCACAAGGAAATAGCATTTAATATTTTCTGTGTAATTTTTGTGTGATGTGTGCCTTTGGCACAGACTCAAATCTTTCTAAAACTAGGGGATTTTAATGTATTCTATCTCGTTTTCACCATGATGTAACTGAATACTTCCTTTTTTTTATAGGTGTCATTTTTTGAGGAAGAACGCAGTATATTATCTCAAAGCACCAGTCCATGGATTCCACAGTTACAATATGCATTTCAAGACAAGAAAAATCTGTACTTGGTAATGCCTAGACTTTGTTTCTTTTATTCTCTATTGAACACTATTGCCATTGTTATGTTGAAGAACAATGTGATGGTTGAAATGCGCTCATCTTCTGTAAATTTTCCTCTGTTACATACCATTGTTTGATATGTGTCCAGCGTAACATGGAGGAGTTGAATGCAGTATCTTTTGTATATATGAACTATATCTGTTCCTTTAAAATTTTATGTAGGTTATGGAGTATCAGCCTGGAGGGGACTTACTATCACTCTTAAACCGATATGAGGACCAACTAGATGAGAGTATGGTGCAGTTTTATCTTGCAGAGTTGGTTTTAGCCATTCACAGTGTCCATCAGATGGGTTATGTACATCGGTAGGTAAAGATTGCTTTGTGTTGCACGTAATATTTGATCAGTATCATTCCAGAAAAAGCGTTCTGGAATGATGCATTCTTGGTTTTTTTTATATTCCGTCCTCTTTCAGGACACTATTTCACATGCTGTATCAGAAAAGAAAATTAGAAAATTAATCAGACTCCAACTATAATTGTAGCTAAAGGCATTAACTTTGATGTAAAGTTCAAACTAATATCAAGAAAGGATTGTTATGTGTATTATCTGGAGGCTTAGTAAAAAGAAGCCTTAATGTTGCACTATAAAAAATTAAAATCTTTTCCAGAGATTGTTGCTTTTAGCACTAAGTAGTGTGGGAAACTTGTGTAATTGTTAAAACTTGTTGTGTGCTGATTGGTGAACAGGGCAGTATAGGATGTTGGAATAGTTAAATATCACAGTGTTTTCTAAAGATCATATCAAGGCTTGAAGGCTGTTACTGTATGCATTTTCAAATTATATTGGTGTTTAAGAAATTTATTCCTTTGGAAATGTTATGAAGTATTTTACGTTCCAAGCAGCTGTAGCAGCTGCACTTAGAGCATAGGCTGTGGCTTTCTAATGCAAGGTAGCTGCCTGGATTTGAAAGATGTATGGAATAAGCTGTGATGAAATTTGGGAAGGAAGCTATATAATACTTCACTGTAAGTCAGTTACAATGTAGTCAAGGTGCAAAACCACCTTTTCTTTCCATCTTCTGTCAATAATTATTAACTTTACATGAAATTAGGGGAACTTTACTACTTTCATGTTTGCTTGGAAACAGAACAACAGTTGGAAATAGGACTCCCACTTGTTAAGATTTTGTGCAATTGAGTACGTGGTTGAATGTAGCTGAATAGGGTTATCCTGTTATCTAGATGTGACAGTGGGGAATGGTATGGAAAGGTTATTGATTGCTTTTTTCTTGCTTACAGAGACATCAAACCAGAGAATATTCTTATTGACCGAACAGGACACATTAAACTGGTGGACTTTGGGTCAGCTGCCAAAATGACAGTAAACAAAATGGTAATAATGTGGATTTAAACTTTGTGTATGGCTTGTTTGGATAGTCCACTCAAAAAGAGAAAACTAACTTTATATCTGTTCCTTGATTGCACTTTGGTTTTCTGCCTTTCTTGTCCAATATGGAATCTGTTCACAGTGATATTCTTCCATTTATGAATGGCTTTTCAAACATGAGCTCAAGTATCTTTTGCAGCTCTCAGTAGATATATATTTGCCTATTAAAATTTTAATACACAAGTAAGGTAAAGGCAGGTCTACTTTCTCATGGTGCTGCACTGCAATACAAAATCGTACTTCTAGAGATTCTTACAATTGTTCAATGCTGTGTTTAAAGAAGGACGTGGATTTATAATTGTTCATAATTGGACTGAAAATTGTGTTTGTTGTAACTAAGGTGGCATAGTTTTGGAGACCAGAGAGCTCTTGATTGAAATAAGTCATATTCCAATGTTCTGGGCTTTACTCACCAGAAAGCACTATATTCAAAGCTGTGAATCTGTTGAGTTTTTTTATAAGTTGCATGTAAATTTAGGTAACTGCATACAATTTCAAGTGAAAATTTGAAACTAAAATATATCCAAGTGAGAATATGAAGTTCTATGCCAGATTCCTGTCTTGTTTTACAATTTTTATTTTTTCTAGCATTTTCTTAGTATTGTGACTGCTCATATTTTGTTTTCCCTGTTCATCCTTTTCGGTGCTTCTCTGCAGTGCATTTTTCTTTTAAATTTTTTCTCCACACTATCTTTTCAATCATCTTCAGGTTTTTGTGTTAGTCTGCCTGCTGTTTTGTTTCATTCTTTATGCCACTCAGTGCAAAAATGATTGCAGTTTTGGCTCCTGAATTACCTTTTCTAAGCACTCCAGAAATTCAAATATTAGTACCTTGCTGATCATATACACAAGGTAAAAATGTAGAGATGACACAGAATGGAATGAGGGCAGGGAATATTTATGTCTAAATTTGACTTTTTTTGAAATTTCAGCTATGATGTCCCTGTTAATACTAGCTGAAGCAGTAGTGCTAGACTATGTATACTGCTTAAAACATCACTGTTTAGTAATCCTGTGCTTTTTAGAATGCTGCTTTTTCTACCTTAGCTGTTTGTACTTTCTAGTAACAGTTAGCTCTGATAATTTGACTCTTTTTGTACCAAATAGCTTGCTTTCTGTTTGTTTCTTTAACCTTGCGCTTTTTGCTTAACAGCCTTGCTTACAATTACTTAAAATTCACTTGGAGGACTGAAAATTGTCTCTCATTTAAAAAAAAAAAAAAGGAAAAAAAAAAGGGAAAAAAAAAAAAAAAAAGATGTGTTTTATTACCAAGATCACAATGAACAGAAAGTGCTGTAATTTCACTTGGTATATCTTTGCTTCTAGGTAAATGCCAAGCTACCTGTTGGCACACCTGACTACATGGCACCAGAAATGCTAACAGGGTTGAATGGGGATGGCAAAGCTTCTTATGGTCCAGAATGTGACTGGTGGTCTCTAGGAGTCATTGCATATGAAATGATTTACGGAAGATCTCCGTTTGCTGAAGGGACTTCAGCAAAAACTTTCAATAACATCATGAACTTCCAGGTAGAGAGAATTCCTTCCGTGTTCTTGAGTAAAAAAACTAACTAAAGACTATGTTTTTACAGTTGAGAAAAGAAGCTTATGGATATCTCCTACTTTGTCATGTTCATAAAATATTTAGAATATATGCTTTATATCATTTTTATACGTCTCTGTATTGTAGATATGAAGTTATTTTTTTTTGTAACAGGTGTCTAAAAATAATCATCGACAGTGCATGAATTAGAAAAGATTTAGCTGTCCATCTTAGGCAACTATAATTGCAGCACTTCCAAAATAACCTAGAAAAGGGATTGAAAGGATGAGTTGTGGATTGGTAAAGTTTCTGAACCTTTCTAAGTGTTCCTGGATAGTAAAGGTAAGGGCTAGCTATGAAGAGCTGCCAAAAGACTTGAGGATATTGAGTGTCTGCATGATTAAAACATCATGTGAAATTTAGTGTAAATAAATTTAAACCAATGCATACGAAGGGAAAAGTATCCCAACTTTACCCAGTGGTGGGCTCAAGAATATCTTGATGTTATAATCTATGCAAATGTTAGTTTAGTTCTTAGTAACAGTCCAAAAAGCAGCATATAGAATGGTAGGGGTTAGTAGGATGAAAAAGAAAAAAACAAAAATCATGTGTAACTGGGAGGAAGTGAACAAAGATTGGTTGCCTATTATCTCTTCTAATATGGGAATTAGGGGCATCAAGTGAAAGTAGCCAGCAGTAACTACGTTACAAACAAAAAAGGATACTTCATATAGCACATTCTCATGCTGGGGAGCTCTTTGCCCTAAGTTTGCAGCTACTGAATGTTTATATGTGTTCAAGGAGTGTCTAGAAAAATTCATAGAAGAAGAATCCATTGAGATCTGGAAAATACAAAGACATCATCCCTGGTTCAGAAAATTATAAGCCACAAATCCTTGGAAGTTTGGGGGAATTTTCTGGAGAATTGTCTTGTTTTACTCTTCCATTTTTGTATGCTGTTGACCATTGTTCAGCATAAGATGGTGATCTGGGACTACCATTTGTCTGATTGGGAATGGTTGTTCCTATGCTCTTATCTTTACTGCGTTAAATGCATATAAACGCCTATTTGGAAAAAATGTATAATGCTTTTATTTGTATGCTATAAATATTTATCCTTCGTGCCTGACATCTCTCAGAATAATGAAATTTAATCTTGCTGTTCTGGGTCTGTTTTCCTACTGAGCAAATATCCTTTTCCTTCTAATGCAGAGATTTCTGAAGTTTCCAGAGGATGTGAAAGTTAGTAGTGAATTTCTTGATCTGATCCAGAGCCTGCTTTGTGGGCAGAAGGAAAGGCTAGGTTATGAGGGACTCTGCTGCCATCCGTTTTTTTCTAAAATTGACTGGAATAACATTCATAACTGTAAGTAGAATAATACTGTATTTATAAGCAATTCTTGTTTCTTTGGGTAACATGAAAATTTGTACAATGTGAGTATTTAAGTGTGTTTGATCTGAATAATTTTTCATAATGAAACAGGACTGTGTCCTGGAGCAAGTGTTTTTAAGAAGACAATTCATTTTGGGTTTTGGATAGGATATGTTAACATCTCAGGTGAAAATTGTAAGGTAAGATGAAGTTTAATACACTTCTATATGAATTTCTGTTGCAATTGCCGTATTACTGGAGGCACTAGACTGGAAAATCAAAATGGTCCTTTCCATGTCCTTCCTCAGATTAAAATGCATCAGTATGTTCTTTCAGGCCTTTTCCACCTCAATTTGCTTAATTTTGGCTTCATCTCATGTTTTTTTGTTGTATCTTCAGCTTTCTCTCTTTCATTGCTTGTGATCCAAGTTCATTTAAGTTTTTTTTTTTGTTGTTGTTTTTAAGCTCCTGTAGGCGATAAAATATCATCGGTCATAGGGGCATTGGAGTTTTTCCTTGAAGTTGATGTGGCTAATATATGGCTAATTTTTTTGTCAAAAATCTGTTCATTCTACTAGGAATAGAATAAAACCAGTGAAGCAGATAATTTTCTATGCAGAAAATTGTTTATAATACTATGGAAGCAATGGATAGTATTTTAAATTATTTGGACTCTAAGGTTATCTGGGCAAGGAACATGTCTGCCTTATATTCTTTATCAAATATGCTGTGAGAGCAATGATTGTGCTCCATTTTCCATGATAAATTGCTAAGCCAGTGCTTCTAGTTTTGATGACTATCTCGGCACTTCAGCTGTCAGCTCCACAGAATGTTTACTCACTTTTCTGTTGATTCATTAATTTAGAACTTGTGGAGCTGCTGTTCTGTTAAATTCCATTGTTTCTGCACTTTGAGAGCCATTGAGCCTTGATTCTTTTTCATCGTTTTAGCATACATTTCCCAGACTTCAGCTCACTCTGCCTTCTTTCCCCAGAGCCCTGCCTAAGCCACCAGTTTCTGTTTCTGAATTTTTTGTATGCTTTTGTATCATATTATCTCAGATCTGGAAAAAAATGGCATGTGAGCATATGTTCTGGTGTTTCCTTGGCAATTGCCTGTCCAGTATTCACACAACTGCAGAAGTTAATTGAGTGTTTTGCCATTTCATGTGACAGCGGTGATGCTGATGGACAAGCTGGTAGGCAGCCCTGATGTCATTATGATGTTGAAATAATCATTTGGGATTTAAAAAAATCCCATTTCTGTCTGCAGCTGGCCAGTGGATTGCATCATTCCCTGTAATATCCGGACCTACCTCCTGTGAAGATTCATGCAGTTTTGACCCCTGACTTTGTTGTTATGTCTCATACTTCATAAAACCCTACTGTAACTAGCACAAAACACAGCAGTCTTCTTGCTTTTAGTAGCAGATTCAATGTATCACCTATTGCTTTGCTCTCTGCAGTGGTTCTCCACTTGCTGGTTTATTCAGGGCAGCGCTGCTGTCATTCTGTTCAAAACCCTTGTCGGGTTTGACCCGGGCTATCTAAAAGCTAAAGGTTTCTTTCTTATCTTGACCTCTGGTGATAGTGGTGTTTAACTGGAGCAATGGCAGCCTGAGAAAATTAGGAAACAAGTGAGTGCTGGAAGAGGTCACAGGATTTAGATTTACATTAAAGAATCTCACTCCCTCAAGTTAATCTGGTCAAAGATTTTGGGGGTATGGAATGTTGGACTTGATGATCTTAAAGGTCTTTTCCAACCTAAATGATTCTATGATTCTATGGTTGTCAAATAAATTCTGTGTCAGCACAGTCAGACTTTCTATAGTCTATAAAAGCAATGATGTTGTTTCTATTTCAGACTGAGGAAGGTAGGAAAAAATTGGTACCCTTGCCTTGCAGGTATTTAAATTATCATGCTGGGAGCTCCAGGAAAACCATTCTTAATGCACTGATTTTAGTTAAGAATGTGTCATTAAAGGGTTTTTCAGTGTTACATTTTGTTGTTATGGTAACCTATGAAACACTTGACTTTTTAATAAACCCTTTCTCAAAAGATAGTTGCCTGTAAAAAAGCTCCCAACTTCCTTGGGTTCAAGTAGCATGTGTCTGTAGAAGCAGCTCTTAAATTACAGAAACAGAATCCAACCATTAAACCTAAGGTCAGGTCTAACTAAATCTGTCTCAACAGGTAATTTTCCCCTTCCTTGGAGTATTACACCGAAACATATTTATAGATTCTGCTCTCTGTATTTGTTGATTTCTGCTACTTGATGACTTCTGAAGCTTCTAAAAAAAATCCCCCCAAAACAGACACAACCACCCCCCCCCAACCAAAAGAAAACAAACCGAAAGTTTTGAAAGATTGTGTTGATTTACTTCACAGAATTTTTTGAAAATATTTTGGAATTTATTTACCTAGAATAAGCATATTTCTATCTGCGTTTCAGCTAAATGATCAGGATTGTAACTAGAAAGTTGATAACAGAATTATCTGAGTACTTGATAAGTATCTAAAATCAGAGGTAGAAAATGGGGGAATGACATACTTGAGTTATCGGCAACAAGGTTGCATTCTGTATAATTTGGGGATTTTGGTAATCACCTTTTGTTATTTGAAATTGATAAATTACATCAGCTGTTTAATTTGGAACCAAAAATCTGCCTATTGAAGTCTCGCTGAGAGGTGGTCAGAAGATTTTTATTGTCATCTAAGTGATATATATGTATAGCATAAAGAATCTTTCATTTTAAGAATTGTTTTGTAACTGCAGTCCAAGAGGTCTTGAAAATGGGATGGTATATTCAGACTTGTATGAGGAAACTATATATATGAGAAGAAAAGAATTAATGTCTTGTGCAAACAGAAGAACTTGAGAGAGTGTTGAAGACTGATTTTTAGGCTGTCTTCTGCTCTTAAACAGGAAGGAACCCAAATCTCATTGTTCATAAGTCCAAGACTTATCCTTATGAACCCAAAGTTGTCATTCAGTATGTTAACAGTTAAACATTGTGATGTTTCCTGTAAATGCTTGCCCTCAGAAAAATGTCTTGACTTGTTTCTCTAAGTGGAGATCACTTTCATGTCAGCTTGAAGACCACACTTATTAGCCAAAATGTATGCATTGGATCATTGTCTTGACAGAACAGTAAAGATGTTAAGATAATATTGTACAGATTGGTTAGAACTAGTATAATGCTTTTTTTTTTAAAGTGGTCTTAGGGAAGACATCCTTAAATTACATCACTTGGACTTTCTATTTTCTATTTTTCTTCCATAAGATTTTACTCAAATAGGCCTCTTAAAGCCTGAGGAAGAGTAACGCCTAACCTACTTAAAAAGGCTGTGTGGATGCTTTTCCTCAGAAAGCATATGTAGATCACCTTGTAGATCAAGAAAAGACACATTTTTATTCTTAAGAAATGTTCTGTGTTTCCTTTAAATTTCCTATTTCAGTTAAGTCTTTCACTGTCCCAGGGGAAATGCAGTATCTCTTTTCTGAATTTGCATGAAAATATTTTGAAAGAATGGAAAGATCCGATTAAGGCAATATTCCTTGACTTAGTCATAAATACACACACTATTGCAGAGTTTAAAAAAAAAAAAAAAAAAAAGCTTCTTTCCATAAGAGACATTTTATCTAATCTTAATGATAAACTGGTTAAAGTACTGCAGTATATGTGCGGTGGTTTTGTTTTTTTCTTTTTTTCTTTTTAAACTTAGCAACCTACAACACCCCCTTTTCCTCTGAAAGTCATTCTTTGGAACAGATGGAAGAGGGTTACATCCTTCCACAAGTGGGGAGGTATCTATGCAAGCAATTGGCTTTTTTAAAACATGCAGTTCTCTACAAGATACTTTAAATGGTAAACAGAACATGTACGTTCGTTTGTAACATATCGGAGACAAAAAGAGGTCTTTATACCCAACCAGTTTGTATGAGTAGAAGCGTCGGGTTTACTGTATTTTTGAGTACTAGTTTTGTCGCCGTTTTGGGTAAGGCTGAAAGAAGTGCACATTTTTCACCTTGTCAGATGTGATGGCATGGTTTTAACCTTTAGTTCTCAGAGGGTTATCTTGACCTCTACTAAAGGATTTTTCCCTTTAAAGAAGAAACTGATAAGCACATCAATGTATTTGCATTCACCAATCTTCATCTTGTTCTGAAAATACTATAGTTGTGTGACTCCTCTGATTTTAAGCAAGAAATAATTAAATAGCGATTATGTCACCATGTGACTGACATTTGAGAACAAAATTGCTCATTTGTTTTAGTTTGTTTTTACAAGACTACTCTGTTTATTCTGTAGATATTTGGACATCAGACAAAGGACTCCTTAGTCTTAGGAATAAAGGACTATGAAGAAACTACCAAATAATTGACAAAATCAGACAGAGTGGTTTTTTTTTTTTCCTTAAAGATACTCCCTCTTACTCCTAAGTGAGTTTTTTTCCAGTGTCCTGAAACTTTCGAAGAAGTTCTGCTTCTCATTTTCAGTCACCATTGCCAGTTCAGAACTACTTAAGGTCTAGAGGTGTTTTTGTTGAATGACTGTTCTAAGTTTTCTTTCTAGTTGCTACTATTTCTTGATGCAAATATTGTAACAAGGTTATACTGCAAGGTTGCAGAGTTTTTGGACTGTTAGCCATGGATTTTTAGTGAATGCAAAATAGAGGGCAAAGGATATTTTCATTATTTTTTAATCTAGTGTTCACAATTTCTCTTCTTCATTCACATCCTTTATTAAACATTAGAGGAAACTGTAGTGTAAAACATTGTGCTCTTTAAACTAGTTTCCCACAAGCCCCAAAGGTTTGCTCTGTCTCACATTCAGTTCTTTTTGTATCCATTGTTCCCCCACTGAGTGCTTTTCATTTTATGTTCATGCTTGCTGATCTTAGGCATATTTCAGTTATATTTTCTTTTATGCATGTGGTTTGACTAGGAATTCTTATTGTTGGTAAGAGGAAAGACTTTCTTTTTAATTGCAAGGGCTTGAAGATGATTCTTAAGATCTTAGCTAATTTCTGGTGAGAAGTAAGGCACTAGATCTCTCTTTCAAAGATGAAGTTATCTGTCAGACTCTGAGGAGTATATAACAGGGTTGTTATACCATTATTAAAAGGCAGCTATGTTGTTTTTTGCTACCTCTTTAAGAAAGGTTCTAGACTTCCCCAGACGAAGTGAATAGTTTGCTGTTTTCTCTATTACTTTACCTCATAGACAGTATCTGTCTTCAAAGACAATGTTAAAAACCCCACAACCCCTTCCTGTAAGAGGATGTGCAAAGTTCTATCAGCAGAGGTCCTTAACTAAAAAATATTAATTCCTGAACTTATCCTCCTCTGCTGTGAATTAACTGTAACTTTGGGCTTATATTTGCGTTAAAGATGATATACTTGCAAACTGTTTTCTGTTGCTTCTCTGTTTTTAATCATTAAGAGCATATGAAAGAGTAGCTGGACATTATCCTGATATTAAGTGAATTTTTAAAAAAATACAGAACCTAATCAACAATCTGTATTCCAAAATTATGTTTACAGTACAGAAATGTCAGCATTATATTGGATCTAAATTTATATTATAAGCAATAAAATGGTAGAAATTAATAAATTCATGATATTGACAGAAAATTTAAATGTTCTGGAGCCAGTAAGTAAAACTGCTTACTACAGAACCTATTTAATTTGTATATTTCCCCCATTTATCTCATTCTAATGTACTTGGAACTACTGTACGTGAGCAGCATCCTCTCTGCTTCATGCAATTTCTTCCCACTTCCCTGCTTGGGAGCAGCGTCAGAATGGCTCCTTGGGGACCTGCTAACAATGCCTGCATGTGTAGTTGTGATTTGGCAGTTTATACAGACAGATTTTTTTTAATTTTTTTTTTTTTGGCTATTAACGCTGGTCTGGTGGGTAGTTTAAGCGTACGTTTGTCTAGAGAATGAAGAGTTAAAAGCGGGCTGTGAAAGGCTTTGGCAACCTAGAGGGAGCTAGCAAGCTCCAGCCGTGACTCATTCTGCCTGTGTCAGTCAGATAAGCATCAGCATCTGTCACGAATGCAGGCAGGTAGGGTTAAACTCCGAGCATGCAGAGAGTGAGGAGCGGGGAGCCTGCACTGCAGGGGTTGTAATATTTGTTCCCGGTTCTTCAATTCTCATCAGCCCTTCAGCTACAGGAGATCTATACTGGATCCATGGTAACGGTTTTAGCACACTACACTTCCATCAGCTTGTGACAATGGGCTGTGTTCTAGTTGCTGACTGAAGAGCTGTCTCCTTTACAGAGCAGAAAAGAGATTAGTAGATTTGCAGTGAGTGAGGACCTGAGTGATGAAATAAATAATAATAAAAAAAATCTTAGAAAACGTGATTTAATGAGGTAGGAATTGCACAGCAGGCTTTTGCATTCATTCCTTTCACACACGTAGCCAAGCCAGCAGGTAGCTTGGGTGCTGCACATCATTGAGAAGAACTTGTTCTTTTGTTCTGTCGGTTAATTAAACTGAAGCAAATGTAAGAGAATGAGCTGAAATTAAACAACTGCTTAACAAGTTAAGTGGTACCAATTTAGAAATTATAGTAAGAAATACATTGTCATTCCTGCTATTTATAATTCTCTTCAAGAGATGATTGTATCAGAGCCAGACTGCAGTGGTGTCCCGACAAGAGTTCCAGATCTAGCAAGCTCTTTCAGAGAAATAAAATCTTTCTGATATTTCTTCCCTTCCTGAAGACTAGTTAGCTTCTAGTAGCTATAGTTTATTAGAATCTTCCAGGAGAAAGATCAGTTTGCTGTTGATTAGAAGCCTGTGCTGGGAAGATTCTTGGTAGTATTAAAGGGTAAATATATCCCTCAGCTGACTAACAAAGGATCAGGCTACATTCTCGTGTAGTGTCACTAACTGGATAGGTTGGAGACATTTTCTTTTTCCAGATGAATCAGAATTGAATTACTTTTAGCTATATTACAGTGATTATTTTCATAGCCAGGTGCTTTGATTTGATTCAATGTATGTGTCTAAAAAAAACAACCCCTAACCTGGAAAAAAACCCCACCAAACCCAACAATCTCAGATCCCCAACCTAAAACCCAGTTTAATCAGTGTGGGAGACATTCTGCCTGCAGAGTGGTAGCCATGTTGGTAGCTTAAGGGTTAATCTCTTGTTGCTGTAATACCATTTGAGAGCAGCAGCTCAGTCTGCTTGTGTTAGCAAGATTAAAAGCAGGAGCTGCAGTGCCATTGCAAGCACTGAATGAGTGGGACTGTTGCAGAGTGAACTGTAGCTGAATTTTGTCTTTTCTTCTTGCTTTTTTCACCAGCTCCTCCCCCCTTCGTTCCTACTCTCAAGTCTGATGATGACACCTCAAATTTTGATGAACCAGAGAAGAATTCGCGGGTTTTATCCTCTACGCGCCAGTTGAACCCAGCAGGCTTCTCTGGTGAAGATATGCCGTTTGTGGGGTTTTCATTCATCAAGGCGTTGGGGATCCTCAGATCAGAGTAAGTAGGAATTACTGCTTAGGTGGATAGGACCATTGGAAAAATGTGAAGGTTTGTTACAGTGAGGATGGTGTGTGTGGGGAAAAGCTGTTTTAACTGGCCTGTACTCTGCTTTAGGGAAGCTGCCAGATTCTGGCTTTATCTGTTGCTGGCTGTGGCTTGTGCATGTCCTACCATTCTGTGATTATTTCTGGGATGAAGGGGAGGGAAGGGAAGGAAAAGATTGATTCTAAACCAGTTATCATTAAAATTGTTGTTCAAATACTTTGAATTAGTTGTTGCTGTTAGCCAGGGAGAAGTAGGTGATTTCATTTCTGGTATTGCAGATCCCTGAAAGAAGGAGAATACTGAGGAGTTCAGAGATGGAAAAGGCGGGGGGTGTTATTTTATTGGGTCAGAGAGTGGGCACCAAGTGCTGGGGATGTGTAAGGCTGAATCAGTGATCTACAGAAATGGAGCTCCACTAATCTGGGAATGTGCAGTGATGGGTCAGTGAACGAGAGAAGGAGCTTCATGGCAGCTCGCTGTGTGCTGTTGGGTCAAGTTAAATACGAAGACTGGACAGTGCTGTATTGTGTGTTAACAGACTGGAGATTCAGATGAAGTATGCGAGGGTGTGTGTTTGGGGAGGGAGGTACAGATCTAGAAAAATGGTTTTCAATTGAAAGAAAACATGCTTTGTGAGAGAATGGAGTCGGAGAAAAAGAAGAATATAAATAGTATGGTATAAACCATTTGGTGTGGTGGGTGGTTAGTTTCTGATGACAGAGCTATTGAAAAAGTATTAGTGCAGTATGTTAAGTTGAGAAGTCCTTACCTCAGTATCATGAGGCCTCTCAGGAATGCAATGGCTTTAGCTGGGTTAGTGACTCAATGCACTAAGGCGCTGTGTTTTCTTGTCAACTGTCGTTCATTGCTGCTAGTTAGTTCCCTTAAGGGGCTTCGTTGTCAATCTGTCTTAATCAAGTTTTCATTTTTTTTGTCATATTGGTTGTGATAGTTGCTCTGCGGTAAGTGTGTAACCAAATCTGGTGATACTGTTGACATCTTTGATCTTGCCTACACCATGAATCAAGGTTACGTGATGGTTATGCCAGTAATAAAAAGGGAATCTGACTATCCCTCCTCAGCAGAGTTGCTTTTATGACAAAAGAGGAAGGAAAGGAGAGGACATAACAACCAAAAAAGTATTCTTCTGGTGAAATGATCTAATATTGTCAGCAGAATTAGAAAAATGGAATGTTATAACTGTAGATACCTGGGGTTAAAATCTGTCTTGTTTTAGAAGTGAAATAACTTAAGGTGTTATCTTTTCTGCCTGGGGAACTGCAATCCATCTGTCAAGGCTACATGACCATTCATGTAACAGTCAGAAGAGGCTCAACAGTGACCGTATATGTATGGTAAAAATGTATATGTAACCGGGGCCCAGGACTAGAACTGAAGAGGTGTGTGAGGTAGTCTCAGGAACAGTGGTATAACTGTGTTGGAGGTTGAAGGCTAAAAAGTAATATAGATATAGCAAATTGATTGATGTGCTTTCTTTGTGGAGCTACTACTAAAAATGCATATTGAAGTTATATTTGAATTTTGGTAATATATGAGAAGGGGTATAGCAAAAGAATATAGAGATTAATGTGCTCTGGAGAAATTTTGACTGAAGCAAAATTTCTGCTTGGTGTGGCCTGTTTTTTTCTGAGCTGGAACAGAAGGACATCATGTACTTAATTTTCCCCCAAATAATTTTAATATAAGTAGATCTTAGTGCTTTCTTTTTTAGAATGGGATCTCGATAAATGCGCTTTGATATTTTTATCAGTAAATACTTGCATTTTGTTCTAAGAAGGTGATTTAAATATGGCAAAGAGTATATGGAGACTTGAAAATATCTGTGTTTAAGTAATGCAGTGACTAGTTTATTCTCAATATCACTGCAACACTGGGTCATAAAGATAACTTCTTACTTATAAAATATTGTGTGGTGTATGTTTTACTTGAGGAAATAAAATACTGTTTCTGTCACACTACCTTGAATATCAAATTCTAGATGGGGAAGAGAACGGTAAATGGAGGGTAGGCTTATCTGTTGTGAATCTTGGTATGTCTTCTCTGGGAGGTCCTAAGTCATCAAGTTTATCAGTCCAGAATTTTTGTTCTTAAAATCTTTCCTCCGAAAGTCTAACCATTATGGTTGCTAAGTGATGCAGATCTGTTTTTCTGTGTCTGCAGCATGATAGCTCTAATGCCTCTAGTGCTGCTCACAGTTAGGCCAGGCAACTGCAGAGTGCCATTAACAAGGTCCTTGAAACTTTCATTGCTTTTAATTTGAGGGCTGTCAAGATATGAGTTTAGGGTTATACCCTTGCCCTTGTTCACTGGACAGTAAGAAGCCATAACTGAGCTCAGAATTTCAAATACTTCAGAGAAAAGGCAGTTTAAAAAAAAAAAAAGGACAGAAGTATGAAGGAAGTTCTCTTTTCCATTCTCCTCTTTCTCCCAACCACTCAGGGTTGGAAGGGTTCACCTAAGTCACTTAGACCTGTTGCTGGAAATTATATAGTCAGTGTGTGGTTTAGAAGGGTCCACTGAATTAAAATGTCCTGTATGTTGCCCCATACTATGAGTTTTGAGAAGAATTTGTGACCCTATAACAAATGTAAGATTTAATAAAAGAGCAAAAGGTGTGACAATAATGCATCATAGGAAGCAATCAGGAGAAATCAAGGGCATTGCTTCTGTCATAGGTTTCTGTACTAGTAAGGTGTTTGTTAAATAAATGTCCTACGTGATTCTAAGAACTAGGATCAGGCTGCAGAGAAGGACCAGCTAACTCCTCCCGTTATGGCCTCTGCATTCTTGATATGGGGGGAGAAATGCCTGTCTGACTGCAAATCTGGCTGCTGGTTTGGCTGCGAGTGTGTGACTGTGACAAGGTAACAGGCAACTGAGAGTTTAATTCCATTAAAAGCCAGCCCCACCTTACATCTTGTCCCTAACTATGGCTGTTCTCCAGTGCTTAGAACAAGTGAGAAAAACCCTTAGAGGCCAGAAATAAGCATCAAGTGGTGAAAAAAAATTGTTCTTGTCCTTTGCAGGTGACTAGCAGAAGCCCTAAGGCATAAGATAACTATATTATAAATCCAGGGATAACCAAATATACTAAAATACCTAATAAAAATAAATACCTAATAAAATATACCAAAATACCTAATAAAAAATAAATTCCTAATTAAAAAAATAGTTCATGTTGTATATTTCTGCCTGCCCCTGTCCTCTCTTAGACTGGAGTAAGGAGCTAAAGAGGTCTGACTAATTACGATACAAAACTTATGTTAATACAAAATACGTGCTAAACCAGAACATAGAGACCTCGTCACAGGCAAGGCTGACAGTGGGACTAGTACCTAATCTCAGTTGCCGATATAGGTTGTTTTTTTTTTAATTATCTATCAGAATATAATAAATGTAATCCTAATAATTCTTGAATTGTGGTCTGTGAGGCTTTGGTAGATGGTCCAAATCTTTTCTGTAAGTTCCTAAGAAGTGGTATTTTTAAAGATTTTTTTTTTTTTATAATTTTAAAATTTGATATGGATCCGTGATTGTCATTATAAAATACTGAGAGTTAAAATGGGCCATTCATCCAAAAAGAAGGACTACCGATTTCTTCCAACAGTTTGTCAGGTTCTGGTAAACTCTTTCACCAAAGATAGATTAAAGAGGAAGCACAGGATGAGCATACCAAAAATATGCTTTGCTTCAGCTAGCTCTATTCACAGATTGATGGTATCACTGTTTGTTTTTGGTTGGGTTTTTTTTAGGCCTGAGCAAGCATTTACGAGGGGGCGGAAGGTACAGATGAGTATAATGCTAAAAAGAATAGAGCATGAGGGACGGGGGTTGAGATTATAGGCATGTTGTGTGGGGGCCAGGATTAGGACAGATGGTGTCAATTGTGAGAAGGAAGAAGCACAGGTGAGTTGGGGGTTTATGAGAGTGGCATAAAAGAACAAAGGAAGGTATGAGGTGTGATGCGCAAGAGAGGTTAAGATATGAGTTTGATACCCCAGAATCATCTTATAGCTTTTCCTGTACTAATACTTTTTTCTTCTTCCTCCAGTCTTAGTATGGTGAGAGAAGCTTTTACACAGCTAGCACCAGATAGTTCTGCTGGTCGAGGCTGTTGCTGATCTAGCTGTGAAATCACTAGATAGTCAGCTGTAAGTTAACTTGGTTTTTAGTCATGCAGGCAGTGCTTCTTTTGAAAGTAAATTGGCACAGCTAGTGCTATCAGCACTTGGTGCTATAGACGACTTTTTTTTTTAATCTTTTATTGCAATTTTCTTGTTGATGTATGCTGGTTACCTTTTGTTAATCTTTTTTTCACACTTCAGAGGAAACAGTAGAAACTGCTCTGTTGTGCTAAAAGAATTGATCCAGATGTAGCAGTTAATTAAATGAAATATTCTGAGATGGTACCAACCTGAATGATAGCTTTGCATCATGGCTTTTGATGTTGGATTGTATGTATTTAATTTCTGAGATGATGCTGACTGAGGAAGAATCTAAGTGCCCCAGCAACGTGGGTATTTTCCACCTTGTCATGCTGTGTTGAGAGCTTATATCACCCTGACAAGGCTTATTAGATTAGTCACTATTCCATTTCTCTTGATTTCCTCTGTCTGCCCCCTTTCTGATACTTTGAAGGTTATATGGATGTTCATGAAGTTGTTCTAATATAATTTGTACCCAGGAAAGAATTACTGGGAAAGGATGTCTGTTAAAAACTGTGTGTCCAGTGCTGACTGAAGTCAGCTTCACTTGGAGATAAGATGTACTGTTTCTGTGACAAGAAAATCGTCGTGTCACCAGGACATATGTTTTAAGGAATTTCTTCCTCCTTTTGCACGGGGATGAGGGAGAAAGATTGTGGTTCTAGTTTGTAGCCTTCTCTTTCCTCACAAAACCGGCACCAACCCTGAGGAGCAGCTCCCTCTACAGTCACCTGAATGAAATTCAAACTTCGGTCAATGCAAGTCTCCTGTGCTCTATCCCATCCCATAGCTCCTGGCTGAACAACGTGTCTCTGCAGAGCTCTGTATCTTCTTGCCTGAATCTGTCCTTTTACTTCCTGTGTTTGCAGTGCATATGGATGCTTTAATCTGGCTTGCTAGGAGAAATTTTTGAAATGCAAAATGGTGCCTGTAATATTAGGCTCTGATTCTTTTATTAGCAAATAAAATAAATAAGCAGAAATAACAAATAAAATTAGCCCTTTTAGGGAGGTGAAATAGAAGTAGCAAATAAAACCAGGTCTGTGAAAACTGGCTAGAGTTTTCTTAGGTAGTGTCTCAGATTTGAAAAGAATAAAAGTAAAAAGGTGATGGCTAATGTTGAAATTATAATTAAAAAAAAAATTACTTTAGCCAGTACAGTTCAGAGCTGTAAAGCTATATTTTTATTATAAAAAGATTTTCAGACTTGTCTTAGTACACATTTGCAGCTATTTACATAAATTTGATTAACATTTTAAAGCAGATTCCTTAGTGTCTTTTTTAGTTAATGTGAGCTTTAATTTGTATTTTTAGACTGCTTTTCTCAACTATTCATTTTTAGCCTTGTTTGTACACCCAGCTGTTATGGGATTTAATATGCATCTTTCTCAGATGGTTGCCTTTTCTCTGTAGGAGTATAGACACGCTTTATAAATTGATTTTTAAATATGGTAATCTGATGGGTCGGATGGATTGGACTAGGACTAAAGGAATGCTTTACAAAAGCATTCACTTTTAACATTTGTTTTTTATTAAGTCCTGATCATATCTGTATTGTCGATGTGCAGGATTCTTTCTTCTAAGTTTTTCCACATCAGGTTTCTGAAGAAATATTAATATTTGACCTTGCAAGGCAAAATTGGTGAATTTTGCTATGTTTGTTTGCTAGTATCAAACCAGTGTTTCCTAATGACTGCTTAAGGTGGTGGTACTGAAGATCTGTTTTGATACAGTTATGCTGCAGCATTTTCATAAAAATCCATGTGTCTTTTTTTGTGACTATCCTGCATATCTATTTGGATTACAGAGTAGATTTTTCTCAGAAAATGGTGGTGATGGAATCAAACTTTTCTTGGTGTTAAGAAGAGACTGTGCTGCTGTGTGTGGGTGTATGGCTATATGCAGAGAGCTGCTCAAAGCTCATTTCTCTCCATGGGGATAACTGGCTGCATACCAAACTGTGGCCAGGAGAAGCAGAAAGCAATGTGTGGGCAGACTGTATGATCTTTTATTAGCACCTTCATTGTACTTCTGTGTTTTCATCTATCACTTAACACTGGTTCCATCACTAACTGCTTAAATATCTAATTTGAATCATTTTATGTGAGGGAGAATGTGATTTTTAAAATTATGTTTTGATGTGTGTACTTAATTTTTTGGTTGAAAATTACATATTTAAGACTGCAAAGCACTAAAAATATGCTCCAAGACATTGAGTGACTTCCCATCCTTTTCCAGAAAGAATTTAGACTAACAGAAATGGTAAACTTCTTAAATGTTGAGTCCCAATTAGACAGAAGGCTTAAGAACATGTAAATATTTCCCTCAGGTTTCTGGAGTCAAATTGTTTGAAATAGTACAGTTAAGTTGTGTCTCATGAAAAAAAATTACTTATAAGTGGAACTCTGAAGTTCTGCAGTGTGACTAATCATATTGATATTGATTGAGTTTGTAGGGATCATATGAATTGGGTTAGGAAAGTTTCAGTTCAATTTTGATTCACAGAAGGTAGCTAAGGATGTTAAATTCTTCTTCCTGTGGTGCAGATTATGACATGTTAAAGTTTTTAGGGCTTTTGTACTACTTTGATGATAATTTTAAAACCTTTTTAAAAATAAAGTACAAAATAAAAAGCAATTCTCTGAAAATTTGTTATCTTTCCAAATGGTTATATTGACTTTATGCTTTGTTTTTGTTACATTTATAAATCCGTACAAGTTATGTGAATGTGTTGCTGTGATTTATTGTTTTGCACTCTAACATCGAAGTCACTGATGGAAAATATAAATATTGTAACTAGATGTACACATGGATTATTTAATAATGATGTACTGTCATCAGGCTTTATGGAATGTTTGATCTGAAATGATGGCTGTTAGACTGTGATTGCTGCCCTTTTCTTTTATCCTGGTATAAGTAAGTACCCAATGACTTTACCAAGGCTGCATAAATGCAGATTTCTGTATCTTTTGCCTATATTCATGTGCTGTTTGGCTTTGCTCTTTTAGATCTGTTTTTTCAAGTGTGGATTCTCCAGCCAAGATCAGCTCCATGGAAAAGAAACTACTTCTCAAGAGCAAAGAACTCCAAGACGCTCAGGACAAGTGTCACAAGGTATTTATTTAGGCGATTGGCCATCTCCATTGCTCCAGGAATCTGCAACCACTGTATGTCCAGGGATCTGTCAGATGCTGCTGATCATCCAGACTCGTGGTGGGCAAAGTGCTTTTCCTTCAGTGAGGTGGCTTCCTGTCCAATACAAAGGGAGATGAATTTAGGCCATGCTGTTGCTCTAGATACTTTTATCTTAACAAGAAGCGGCTCTGGATTTTAAACAGTCCTTTTCTCAGCGTGACACAGACGACTGCTTCTGCCTGCAGGCCGTGCCTCTTCATCATACGCACAATTACAGCAGTACTGTTCTGAGGTTCTCTTCCTAACTCATCAGCTTCTACTTACATAACTGTTGTCACCTCACTGATTACAGTGAACATCTTGTAACAGTTGCTGTGCTCCAATAAAGGGAACCCGGTGGAGTCTTTTAAAACTTACTGCTTGTTTGAGACTTTTATGAGAGTTCAATTACTTTTCTTCCTGCTCTGTTCTGGATTTGACCATTTGCTCCTGACAAGGAGATGGGGGGAAACCATCTTCTGGTCCAGCATGGATTTGGGATAAGGTTAAAGTAACCCATCTCTGCAAGTCAGGTGAAAAATGATTGTATCTTCTTTGCTAACTGGGGTTCGAAGAATGACTGAATATGAACAAGCAGCTTGAATGAATGGGGTGACTTAGACTTACTACTTGTCCTTAAGAAGAACTGTGCGTTCCTGGAGCAGAGACAATGGTATTGGAATTTAAACACCATTTGGAGAAACATAGCTAGAAGTCTCTTGGAGACAAATTCCTTACAGAGCTCTGAAAGTAGCAGTTAACAAAGCTTTTGAAGCACCCTTTATAACCTCTTGATATTTATTGCAGATGGAGCAGGAAATGACGCGTTTGCACCGGAGAGTGTCAGAGGTGGAGGCTGTACTTAGCCAAAAGGAGGTGGAACTGAAAGCCTCTGAGACCCAGCGATCCCTCCTGGAGCAGGACCTGGCCACCTATATCACAGAATGCAGTGTGAGCCCTTACACCAGTCCTTTCAGCTCTGAAGGCCTGAAATCTGGTGGTCTTTGCCTTTCTCTTCCATCATGGTTTCAGTGGGGTACTTGATGGAGAGAAAATAATATGTGAGAGAATATCTGTTGAACATGGAACCCTGAATTTTTTGCAGAGGCTTGCTTGATAGTTTTAATCAAACTTTGTTTCATGGTCATGTGCTTAGAACATACAGGAATGACTACTGTCCTGGTCTTGCTGAAACTATTTGTGATGTTTGTCTTACTGGTTGTGCTAGAACATGCTTGGGTTTAACTTCTTGCAGGTTTCTTAGCCATAAGAGGATGGGGCCTAGTCAGTACCTAGACAGAAATCTTCAAGGACAAATAAGAGGATTAGGAAACAATGGTGTTTCCCCCATCTGTGGTATTGTGAGTTCAGACTGATCCAGTTCCCCAGCATAATGTCAGGGATGATGCTAGGACAGATGCTATTTTTCAGGTAGAATATAAAAATAAGGCTGTAAAACCATGTCTTCAAAGATCATTTGGCATTTTTCATGGGAGCTGGAATGTATGCCCAGTTGTCCTGGCAAGATTCCAGTGAGGATATTTTCATTCTAGTTAATAGTCTCTGTATTTTCAGTTGGATATAATAGTCTGTTTCCTCTCTTGTACCAGGAAAAAAAATCCAAATAATACTCTGTTTCAGAGAATTGAAAAGCATTTCTGATGGGTTTGTTTGTTGGGAAGCATATCTTAAAATGGGGCTGAGTGATTTTCCTATACCAAATGCTACTAGGTAAATAAATAAAATTCAGTTTGTATCTTTCTGTTGAAGAATAATACACAGTTGATAGGAGGACCACTGGTCTGTCAAAATTTGCAGGTAAGGTATGTGGTGAGATACAGAAGCAGCTCTTCTGTTCTCTGTAGAAGTTTCATGATGATTAAAGGATTTAACTCACTTAACAGCAACAAGAAAAATGAATAAGCTTGTTAGTAACATGAAGTTGAAGGATTGTATCTAGGTTGTGAATTAATAGTGCTAGATAAAATATACATAAATGCTGTCAATAATGGATGTCTTTTGTGATCTCTGGTTTTTGTCTCTAAACCTAATGTGAGGAAGCAGAGATTTGAACTAAGATTTAAGTGTAGTAAACAGTGTTTGTAAAATGGGCTGCTTCTATCCAGATAGAAGCAGCATTGGCCATGAATTTCTTTAGGGTTCCATCATTGGTGCCTCGATTTTTTTTGATGCCTCACTGCAGTCAAGGAGGCATTTGTATAGCTAAAGGTCTTTATTATACAGCCATCTGAAAAACCAAAGACTATGTATTGAACATTTTGCTTTCTGCAGAGCTTAAAGCGAAGCCTGGAGCAGGCACGGATGGAGGTGTCTCAGGAAGATGATAAGGCACTACAGCTACTTCATGATATCAGAGAGCAAAGCAGAAAACTGCAAGAGATCAAAGAACAGGTATACCTGCTTCTTCGGGGAGCAGAGTGGCTATCTACAAATAGATATTCTTGGCATATTCTAGCTGTTGCCAGGATTACGTTTTATGTTGGTAGGCTGTGATGACTCCCAATCTGTGTGTTTTCACATGGTTTCTTAAACAAAATGGTAAGCAACAAAATTACACTTTTGTGTGTATTGCAAGTAAGCACAAACTCAAAACTTCCAAGTTTTTCTTTTCCTAGTCCGGAAAGTACTTTGTCTATAAAACCAGCTTAGGAGAAAGTTGCAGTGCTTCAGTAATGTGCTGCATTAGAAATGAACTATGCATTTTAAATGGTCAAGCTATACAAATTTCACAACAAGTTAATGAATCTTCACCTGAAAGAGAACTGAGCTAGCCTTAATTTTGTGTTGTTTTTTCTTCTTCTTTCTTATCTGATTATTTTAAATGCTTAATAGTCTTTCAAAATAGAATCTGTGTTGCCTAACCGTTCTTTTGCTAATTTAATCTATTTGCAAAGTAGATGTTCATAATTTTTTTCCACTAGAAGAATATTGAAAATTCATTAATCCATACAATTGTTCATAAGGAAAAAAATGTCAAAATTAAATGAAAATATGGTGACAAATGTGGACATTTTTAGGACTTAAAATGGTCTACAAGACAGAACCCATTCAGTTTTATGAATTAATAGCAACACATTGTGTTAAGAAAAAGAAATTGAAATTTGCTATGACGTTCAAACAATTCTTTGCAATTTTCTGTTGTTTTTCATCTTCAAAGCACTTTACAAACATTAATTGACTAATTCCGTAGTGTTTGAGACAAGGAGGCCCAGAAACCTTGGTAATAAATCTCCAGACATGAGCAGCTCTTACGTAAAAAGTAATGAAATGCAAAAACAACCCTTGGGATGTAGCAGGCCTCCATAGACTTCTTACAGCTTTCTTCTAGCTGGTTGTTTTATGTCATACAGGGGATCTAAAGCTCATTACTCTGTGTTCTGGTGCTTTGTTAGCAAAGTTGTTTTAAATACTGAAATGTGGAACATTTTGGGTGATGATAAATATCAATAGATTCTTAGGCAGTATGTATACATGTAACAGAGGAAAAATAATGCAGGTAATTTTTAATCAAATATTTTGTCCTAGAATCTCTTAATTTGGCTTGTGAAGATTCACGATGACATGAAAATGCTGCTTAGGTCAACAAATGAATCTGTAATGTCCTGCAGACTTTCACATCTGAGGTGGTCTTCTGAGCTACCTGAAACCTATGTGCAAGAACACCGCAACAAAACATGCAGAGATGTTTTTGCTGACTCATACCAGCAGGTGGACCTTAGCCATTAAAGACTTGGATCATTATTTTTAAGTCAGAGGGAACTGGGAGGTGAGATGGAAGAGCCCCTTAGAGTTTTGGTGTTGAAAACCTGAAGCTTGAGAGGAACAAGTGAAATTGACAGCAAATCAGAATCTTCAAAATCCAATAATTAGGCATTTGGTATTTTCAGGGCAAGACTGTAGGTTCAACTTAACACCAGGTACTTGAATAGAAGAGTGTGATGGGTTTGTAGTTTTTTGTTTGTTTGGGGTGTGTGCTTGTTGGGTTTTGGGTTTTGTGTTTTTTAAATAAACCCGTGTTCTGGTCATTACTTGATGGAGACCCATGTGAATGGATGAACTTGCAACAAATCAGAATCTATAATTTTTGAAAGGCCCACTCATTTGTATGTAGCTACCCTGATATGATTTGCTTCAGGTATATGTCCTGAGCTTTGCCTGTTCATTAATACGCACTTAAGTACATTTTGATAGTTTTTAAACTATGAGCAGTGCATATGCAAGAAGTATTGTTCTGTGTCGCCTTGAGTGATGTGGCCTGTTCCTCTGACCTGACCGTGAGATTTATTCAAAGATAGTCTTAAAAACATGAAGAAACAAGAAAAACTGAAATATTACTAATTGCTTCCTCTTCTTCCTTTTCTCCCTCCCTGTTCTCCTCCCTTCCCAAACACTCATTTTCACAGTGGCAACTGTAGTCATACCTGTAATTCTTTGGTCAAGTGTTTGCTTATATAAAAGCTGAGTATTTTAGAAAGTCTTAACAAATTATGATTTCTGAGCAGAACATGTATTCCTTCAAACCATTCTGCCTTTTTTATTCACAAATGTATTTGTATGAAATGAATATTTGAGTTAACGTATGCTCAGTTATCGTAAAAAGGCTGTAATTCTTTCCAGCAAGAAAGTAAGATCATCCATGGAAGGACTAACAGGCAAGACTAGGTCCCCTGTCTGACTTACAAACTGAAGAACCAATCTGGAAATTACAAACCAAAGAGCCATTCTGCCATGCTCCTCGTAATGGATAGTAAAGCAATCTGTTAAAGGCCCAGCTTCTTTAAATATCTGCATAAGCTCTCCATGTTGCTAGAGAATCATATGCTGACATTAGGGTCAGTGTTCATGCAGTCACTTGTCTAACTAAAGACAGTTGGCTGTCTGGAAGGAGTGATGACAAACCTGATTTTGTCATGAGACAGTTACTCTTTTGAATATGGAGGTAGTCAGGCATATTGTAAGATATTAAAATGGAAAGAAAGAGAGACTCCCCCACTGTCAGTCCTTCATAATATTTTTTCCTAGCTCTTGATGTGCATGTTTTCTACTTGTTCTCAGCTTCATAAAAAGTACTTTGGTTTTGGTTTTTGTTTGGGTTTTTGTTGTTGTTTAGAGTAATTTTATAAAATGTATACTTATGGGACTTAGTAAATGCTAAATAAACATAATCAAATTCTTTTTTTCCAGTGAAGGTACAAGAAGCAATCTCACAAGCTAATCTCAGTTTGAGTACCCAGTTTCATCGAGATAGTCAATTCAAATGTTCTTTTATTCTCCAACTTTCCCTATCCAAATGCCGTGTAGTGTCCTGCATGGGGAATCGTTATTTCTGCCTATATAGGCAAATATCTTCTATGGGCAATGTGATTTTTAGACAGTTTTTCTGAATTAATGTTTGATTTTAGGTTGTCTCCCACATGGAGCAATATGATACTTTTTAACTCTGTCAAGAGAAAATAAGTGACAGCTAGAAGCCACAGTATGCTACCCCTCTGCTTCTCCTTCTTTCCTTTTCCCAAGCTGTGCAGATCTGTGGTAATTGTCATGTTATCAGGGATGCATGTTGAGGGAGCATCCTGGCATTTAGTAGAGACATCAACTCAAAGGCACATTTCTGTTTCTGAAGTTAGAAATGTAAATATATTTATCATTTGTATGTAGATGTTTGTATGTGTTTCTGCAGTGAAGCCACTCTCAAAAGGTCAATGTTTTGACTTTATAAGGTATTGACTTGAAAATGGCAAGACTTAAACCAGAACACCATAGATATGTTATTTTATTTAGCTCTTATTGTTTTCTTTTGTACTTTACTTCTCTTCCACATATTTTTAAATGCACCTCTTGCCTGCAGTCAATATTCTGGGATCTGCTGCTCCACATATTTCCCCTGTTGCCTCTAAAATGTAATACCTTTTCCTTCCCTTCCACCACAACTACAGGAATATCAAGCTCAAGTAGAAGAAATGAGGTTGATGATGAATCAATTAGAAGAGGATCTTATTTCAGCTCGCAGGCGTAGTGATCTTTATGAATCGGAGTTGAGAGAGTCCCGGCTGGCAGCTGAAGAATTCAAACGTAAAGCTACTGAATGTCACAACAAATTGCAAAAGGTAGTTTAGGCTTCATGGGGGAGGGGGCTGATGCTTGCTTGAATTTCTAGTTCTGTTTTAGACACAGGCGAAAGTTGTGTGTGTGTGTGTCCTCTAAAGATTAGCATAGTTTGTACAATGAATACAAAATGTCTTTCAATTTTATGCTTGAAATAATGTAATTTATACTTTGTGTAAATGCTTGTGTTTTAATTGCATTAGTTGATGACTGGATAGAAGACCACTGTACTACAACTTTTCCTGAGACTTTTATATATTTTATATTTAAGTTACAGGTTAAAGATCAAGGAAAAAATGAAGCAGGAGAGTTGTATTCCAAATTGGAGAAGGTATGCTACTTCAGTGTCCTGGAGTTTGCTTCCTGAGTCTTTCATATTATGCACAAAAACCAAGAGTGTCTTTGGCTGGTCAATGGCATGCACAGCCTCACATCCCTCCCTATTTTTAAAAATTTTTTTTAAAAAAAATCTTTTTCTTGGTGTGATTCACTGTTCTTTCTGATTTGATATAAAGCTGTGTCTGGGTATCCTGTTCTTAATGGATGTGTTCAGAAGCTAGGCAAAGACAAGCCATTATGTGTAATCTGAGTTTGGAGTTAGGTTAGTGATACATAAGGGTTTTCTTTATAAATAAAGAATAACAAGTGAAAAATAAAAAGAATTCTGAGTATTCTCACACTGAACAATCTACTTGGTGACCAAAATATGAAATCAAGAAGTAAGTAAAATGGGAGTAGATTTGCCAAGGAGCATTTTGGTATGTTGGAATTTACAGGGAGGAACAAAGAGTTTTGGCAAGTGAATTAAAATAAATACAGTACCATAAGCAGAGAGCATTTTTTCCTTTTTGGTTTTATGACACTCTTTCCCCCATCTTTTTATTTAACTGTAGATCAATACAGAGCAGCAGGCCAAAATCCAGGAGCTGCAGGAAAAGCTGACAAAGGTAATGTCTGGGTGGTAAAAGTGAATTTTCCACAAGATTTTCCAGTGAAACCTTAATGCAGAGGAGGGATGCACTTTGTTTTATCCTCAAAAATAGAATTAGTCATAGCATGGGGGATGATAAGGAAAAGGGGGTGGGAACTGGTATCTGAAATCATTGGTGTTCTCAATATGCTTTCAGCTCTTGAGACATGTCAGCAGTGTTTATTTTTACAAATGAAGCTGAGTCAGAACTGGAGTAGTGTAGAGAAATTCTAATTTAAAAGGCCAGTTTGGGTACGCTGTATGCAGTGCATTGGTCCCTTGCTTCTGAAGACAGGATTCAGATGTTTTTAGTTCACTAGTGAAATACATGTTGGACTTGGTTTAGTCTCCCAGTATACTCTGTTTTAATTACAAAATCACTTTCCAATTCGGTTATTCACAGTAAAAATGTTGAATGATAAGGATTCACAACAGAATTAAAATACCTTAGCAATGTAAGCCGAAGGAAGTACATAATACCTAATGTTTGCAGTTGTGATCAGTCACTTAAGAAGGTGCTATAAGAACAGTAGAACTTCTCTTATTGGGATCTTTCAGCAGAAAAGAAAGTGGTTGTCATAAAAATCCACTGAGAGAGCTTTTCAAACTTGGCACCTACCAAGAGAGGGCTTTTTCAAGGGTTAGTGTTTTAGAATATGAATAGGAGGCCAAAACTATGTAGAAATAGCTCTTCTAATATTTCAAAATAGTCCTGTTTTAATCCCCTCTCCCCTTTTCTCCTTTCATTAATTCTAAGGAATTATCTGTAGGCCAACAAGTTATTCTCCTAGTGTTTTAGTAAGAGTATTTTGTTCTTTCGAAGAACTCGAGCTGAACTTGGGGGTAGGCTTTACTTTCAGTACGCAGAGACAATTAGAAACTTGCAGTACAGCAAGACAAACACGTAGATCTCCTGGATTTACATTTTTTTGTGAAACAGAAAAGAATTATGTAACAGAAGTTAGAATTTGGGTTCCTGCACATGGTTGTAGGTCTTAATTTTAGACTGCTAGGCCAAAGTTCTGTAGCAATTTTATTTAGAATGTTGACCATCTTGAATTTACGATCTTTTCACATACCAAGGTGTTTTTGTGTGTGTTTTTCTTATAATACCTGTCCCCCCGCCTTTGGACCTTTAGGCTGTCAAAGCTAGCTCAGAGGCAACTGAACTTCTTCAGAATATCCGTCAAGCAAAGGAGAGAGCTGAGAAGGAGCTAGAGAAACTGCAGAATCGTGAAGATTCTAATGAAAGCATGAAGAAGAAATTGCTTGAAGCGGAGGTGAGTGGAGAATGTCTTATCTGGAGTAAATTAGTTACTGGGATGTGTCTCAGTTTAGGAACCCTCATCTGGATGACTGTGAACAGCCTGTATTCCTGCTGAAACTATTCATGGGAAAGTGATGTTACATGTTAATCCATTTTTAATTAAAAAGCATATATTTCTTTGAAGAAAACTGAGAGGCTTTTTATTTACAGCGAGGAGTCAATAAGGACATTTGGTTTGCATAAGGCATTTGAGGTGTGATGAGGATGTCAAATATAAAAGACAACCATATATTGACTGCTTCAGCTGACTTTTTCTAGAAACTACTCATTGCTTTGCGACAATGCAGAGTTGGTTAGCCTAAATGGCAGTTAATAATTGCTCTACAGGAACGGCGCCATTCTCTGGAGAATCAAGTGAAGAGGTTAGAGACTGTGGAACGAAGAGAAAACCGTCTAAAGGAAGATATTCAAACTAAATCTCAACAGATTCAACAGATGGCAGAAAAAATTCTGGTGAGCAGAGGTGAAAATGAAAAATAAAGGGTAAGAGTTTGTAAGAAAGGGGTAGGAAAGGAACAGAAGACATAGAATTGCATTGAATAAGGTGGAAATTGTTGAGTAAAGGGATTTGTTTCTTGTGCCAGTCATACTGGAGAAAGCTTAAACACCCAAATTCTATTTGCACCTTTAGTTACAAACCTCACCCCTATACATTTAGTCTTTAATACTGCTTTAAAATTCTAGTTATCTCAGTGGGAGCACTTTTAAGTCCACTTAGTAATATTTAAATTAATTACCTAATGATTGTTTCAGGAGTAAAACATTCTCAGGACAGGATACTGTAGCAATAAAAACATTAAACTAAATTGCAAAGGAATTTAGAGGTCAGATCTACTTCAAATGCTTACATTTTGAAGCAGAGAGAAATTAGTCATCTAAACTGTTTGTCTCCAAAGATAATATTTGTCAGGAATCCATTTTCACCCACATACCTTCTCTGCTGGCAATTTCTCTCCTTGTTAAAACTATTAAATCTTTACAGCAAGTTGGTATGTCTACAGTGAACCAAGCAGAGGGTGTTTCTAATACTTTTACTTCCCTGGGACAGGAAGCATAATTTTATAGTGGAATAATGAAATTAATTTTGTGTTTCTCATGAGTTCTCTTTCTGTGTTGCCAATATGACAAGGAAAAAAAGATTACATTTTATTGGTAGCAATCCTGAGCATAGACACACCCGAGGAAGGCCAAATGGAAATGTACAAATAACAGTATTTGGAGTCAACAGATGACCCATACTTGTTCTGGGTAATAGCTGCATATGTAGACTTTAGCATCAGAATGCCTGAGCATTCTCAAGAAAAGGTAGAATCCGATCTTTAGTAGTGCTCTTTCTTTCAAATTGTTTTGATAACCTGAGTGCATGGGAAGTGAGAGACTATGGTTTTTGCTGGGCACAGAGCCAACTTTATGTTTAGAAATAGTGTAAAACTTCAAATTGTTTCATAAGCCTCTTGTGTATATTTGGGGATTGTTCACTGGTTTTGATTACGTTCTCTGTGGAGGGAAAACTGGAAGGGAAGGCAGAAATACCAACTAATTGTTTTATACCATGGGATATGTTTAGCTCTTCTTATAGATAGCTTCCATGTAGTTCTGACAGAATGTTGGAGACATATGAAAGTAACTTTATAAAATAAGTCAAACAGGCATTGAAGAAATAATCCTACAGAGTCTTTCCTAGTCCCTTGCAGCTCTGATCTGGGAGCTTGGGGTAAAGTTTTCTTTTTTCTCTACTTCTACCCTGTTCCTTCCTTCAAGTTGATCTCTTCAAACACTTTTTGACTTTTCCTGGTACAGAACGTATAGAAAGGTAGGAAGAGAGCTGAAGATACAGAATTGCATAGAATAAGGTGGAAATTGTTGAATAATGGCATTAGTTTCATGTACACTCATCTAGCAGTACCTGAGAAGTACCTGCTGATCTGCCTGTAGAGAATTGAATAAGAAGTAGTAAGAAACAAGTTAGAGAAGATACTTATTACTGCTTGAAAGTGTAGATCATTGCTATGAAGCTAATAACAAAGTTAGCACTACATAGAGAATAGTAAGCGAGAACTGGAATGGTAAGAGATTACCTTTTTAAGCCCACACTGGCTGTTAAGTGCCACTGCAGAAACTGGTGAAGCTTCTGCTACAATATGAGCAGTCTGATGCTGATAGCTTTGAAGCTGCTGCTGATCTGGTTGTCTGATTCTCTGCCAGGACCCGAAACGTGTGGGCTTCTGGGGGAGGTGAGTTGTCCCTCTTGTTGCTGGGAGACATATTTCAATTGCAAAAAGCAGCAATCTCCATTCCTTGCAGAAGTGTCGGGTAGTAGGCACTGTAGATGACCTACTTTTGGTGAACCTCCTCTTTGATTCTCACTTCTGGAAAAAGAGGTCTATCGCAATTACTGGAGCAAAAAGTCTTTGTATGTTTTCAAGATGAGGAAGATCAGAAAAGAGAATATGAGAAGAGCTAAACCAGAAATATCGGGAAATTTTTCTGTGCTATGCAGTAATGAAGGCAGACAGGAGACCTGGATGCATCCCAAAACCTGAACTTGTCTATGCAAGAGTCAACCCAGTGGTAGTGAATGACAGACCTGGATCTGCCTCTTGTTCTAAGGAAACTGTTGGAATGGCAAATATGACAATGAATGAGCATAAAGTTCTAAGCTCAACTCTTGCGAGGTGTCCTGTTGAAAGGTGATTATAGATATAACCTGGATAATATAGTCAGACAGCAGAAATAGCTAACTTCTTAGATACAAAATCATTTAAGTCCTTACTGTGCATGGCTCAAACTATCTGATGTGAAGAAGTTAAAAATACTCTGGTATGTTCTACCATATATGTTGCATCCTGCACTTTTCATTTTCCAAGCAATTTATAAATAGTTATTCTGACAACATCTGTCTGAGGAATATAGCAAAGTAAATGCTATTCCCACTCTATGAATGTAGAATGAAAAGCATAGACAGCAGTGGCCCATTATTGAGGTCTTCTGTGAGAAAACAAGTGAGAGATCTTGTTAAAAATAGATCTGAACTTCATGTGATGCCACTGCAGCTATAAAGTGTTTATAACTGCTTGTTTTCACAAAACATCCTTGGCCCATCTTTGGGAATGTTTTACTGGGAAATGGAGATTCTTACTGTGGAAGTAGAAGTCTTTGTCTTTAGTGGTATATCTGCTCTACAGTAGATGGGTCAGCAGCAATATGCAAAGCTTAAAACTGATTACGTGCAGCTCTTGTAATGTTTTTTTTACTATGACAGCCCCAGTTTGGGGATTTTTATGGTGTGAAGCCTTAAAAAAGAGAATGAATAGAATGTTTGATACCTGTTTAATGCATACACACAGCGCTTACTATTTCTTTGTGTCTGAATATGAATCTCTGCTGCTTTTAGGAGCTGGAAGAAAAGCATCGCGAGGCTCAGATTGCAGCACAACATCTGGAACTGCAGCTGAAACAGAAGGAACAATTCTATGAGGAAAAACTCAAAGTAAAAATATCTTCTTATCTTCCTACAAGCTTTTGTAGATAGAATGAGTTCAGGGAAAAACAGTTGCCTTTAGGCTCCAATTGCTTTGTCTTATAAGTTGCCTTCTTGCTTACCACTACTGAAATGTTCAGAGAGCTTAGTGGAATCTGAATAAGTTTTTCTTCTAGTCCGTGCCATTGTACCTTATCTGTCTTTAGCACTGCATTAAAACAGGTGGCATCTGAAGTCAGAACTATAGGAAAGCAGTTGTTGATTGTAATTTGACTATTGCTGACTCAATAATACTTACTTAATGCTATTGGATCTCACATCCTGAAAAAGCTTTCAGTTCCTACTGGTGATTTTCTATGAGTATTCACATAGCCTACCTGCAAGTTTTAAATTCAGCAAATACTAGAGCGTTTCTGAAATTCCATCTTCTTGGAGCTGTAACATCTGCCAAAAAGCCACAGAAACCACCCACTTTGTTTTTGTCTTTTCCAGGGTAGCATAAGACTTTAACAAACAGTTAGAAATAGAATCATAGACACCATCTAAAATTAGGAAAAACAAATTGGGAAATAGGAGTGTGTGCACTGGCTGAGGATTTTTCTAAAGAACCTGCAGTACGTCAGCCAGTAAATGCCTTTTGTTAGAATCTTTATTTCTACTAAGCATAATCTGTTTTCAGCAATCTTTATCTACTATGTTTACCTAGGACTTTAATTCTACATTTCAGCTTAAATGTGAGAGGATGTAGTATTTAAGAGGTGAGAAGAAATTTCTATGGGAGAAATGTAGAGGAAAAAAGAGAAGTAAGAAGGTTTCCTGGCAGACCAGAGCATGTGCTAATCAGTAATGAGAGGAGAGTGATAGAAAGCAGGAAAATCAGAGGTAGACGTTGGGAAGGGGGATGTGGTGACATAAAAACCAGAAAAGTGGATAGGGATTGGAAAAAGAATTAAAAGGAAGAGACCCAATGTATTACAGGGACATATGATATAGGATTTAGTAGGAAGAATCAGGAAGCCAGGTGAAAGAGGTTCAAAGGGGTGAGAGAGGACATGGGAAGTTTGTAACTGGAACAGTAGAAAATATCCTGTGGTTGTCCCGACTCTGTGCTTTTGAAAACTTGTCTTTGAAGGAAATGACCTTCACTTTAACAACTGATTTAAAGTTCTGAACATACATAACATGCATTTTTTTTTAAAAAGTAACATATAGTTACTTCAGTCCTGTTCCTAATGACAGGTATTTGTGCCACAAAAAAGTCTTTTACTTAGCTGTTTCATTTGGTGTCTCTGACTTGAAGAATTCACGGGGTCTCAGTTGTCTTCTCATGCGTACTTACAGAACTTACAAATTACTTGTGAGCCATATTGGTAGGGCAGCCAAAGGTTGTGTACCTCCTTATTTCCACTACCGTATATATTGGGGTATAGAGTTTTTCTGTTTTCTGTTGCATTAGTCTGGAATAGATCTTGAACACAATTTATATGACTTAAAATAATAATTTTAAAAAATGTACAGTATCTCCATGTCTTGATAGAATTCCATCATTAAATTCAGTCTTCGGAGATAACTGAAGGAGTGCTCTTTTTTGGAGTTTGCTCTTCCCTGGATTTCATGCAATTGCATCTTGGCTTTAATATTGCTTGAGATATGATCAATTGCTTTAAAAATATTCTATCTTTCTTGATGATTTTCTTTCTGCTTGCCCTTTGCCCAGTGAAACAGATAAAATTTAGAAAAAAGAAATGTCTTCATTTAGGTGTTGGAAAATCAGATGAAGAAAGATCTTGCAGATAAGGAAGCACTTGAGAATATGCTCAGAAGACATGAAGAAGAAGCACGTGAGAAATGTAAAGTCCTGGCTGAACAGAAGGCAGTATGTATAGTTGAATTGGAAATCAAAGCGTTTTTAGAGTAGCTTTCTGAGACTCTGATTTCAAGCAAGATAATCTTGTTTGAGGTTTTATAGTGTTGCTGAGCTGTTTTGAAGGAAATCCACTGATTAATACTAATTTTACAAGGCATGTTTTTTTAATTCAAGGTATCTTCAAGAATATTTCCTTAAAAGTAGCCACATAGCTTGTTGTGTACCTATCATTTTGTGCATTGATAATATAATGCTTGCTTTCTCCTAATATTAAAGCAATAGAAAGCAGTTGTAAATAGCTCCAGTAATTGCATCTGTGATGCTCTTCTGGACATTTGGTTGGTTTTCTTTTACTTCTTTTTGTTTCTGGAAAAAGTTCAGACTTTTTTAAACATTGTTTTTATAATTATTTCTATTGTGCAGTCTCAAAGGCACATTGCTCTGTTTCAGATGATCAATGCAATGGACTCAAAGATAAGGTCACTGGAGCAGAGAATAGTGGAATTGTCTGAGGCCAATAAACTGGCAGCAAATAGCAGCCTTTTTACCCAGAGGAACATGTAAGTATAGCAACTGCTATGATACTGGTCACTACTGAACAATTCTTAGTGAGATCTGTTCTCTTAATGTAAAAGTGGTTATTTTTTCAGGTCTGCTGTGCTCCCTGCTTGTTTTTCAGTGATGCAAAAATATACTTGTTCCTAAAGTAGTTGTGGTTCATTGCATATTCTGTGTTTCCTCAAACATGACTAGGAAAATTGGTTTGTATTACAATGTTTACTTTGGAGCCTTTCCTAAGGCTAGTGCTTTGTGCAGGGTTACCGAACATGTTAAATGAATACTAATAATTTTAATGTCTAAAATACCTCTGGAGAAGCATATATTCCTTTTTTGAACATACATATTGCAAATACATTTATATTTTCCTTGGTTCCTGTGACAGTTAAATAATGTTGGAATTGAAAACATTAAACACCTTTCTTTCACAAACATTCCATCCTGCCCTGATGGGTGAGAAGACAAGTAAGAAAACTAGATTTTTAAGCCAAGAGTTTTTCTGAATGTTTTTGAATTGCTGATTGCAAGAGTGTGAGATATTTTGTTACTGAAATGGGCAGAAGTAATGCGAAGTAGGAGATACCCCAGCTTCAGCTTCAGAATGCTGCTTCAATTCATTTTGTTTTCTTCCTAACCCAGATAGCACTTGCATATATCTCTGTTGCCTTCTCGGCTTCAGCCTCACTTGAGTTCTCATCAGTGACCGGTGTAATAGTCAGTTCAGTGGTTTTGTGCTATACTACTGGTCAAGATCTAATGTCATCTTGAATCACTGTGTAATCAGCAATTGTTCTTGTGGTGAATTCTTATTAAACACAGAGGAAATCTTCTGTGTCAAATCTTTTTGTCTGCCTGAACTTTGTTTTGCTTTGGATTTTAGCTGAGATTCCTTGTCCTTATAATGATGTTTTTCCGTCATAAATGATTTAAAGGCATTCTACTTCAAGTATAGAAAAAAGCATGGATTGTTTGCTATATCCTGCAAGGTAGGGCTGAATTAGTGTATGCTCTTACTGGGTTGAGATTCATCAACTTTGGCTGTCTGCAGAAAGGTTTTCAGTGTCTGTCAACTGCTGGATGCAATGTCAGGTAGTGTCTCTGTAGGAAGTGCTTGGATAGATTCACCTATAATATTGAATGGAATCAAGCAAGGATGAATTTTGGCAATGAGCTGCTTTGGTTTTTTATCTTTTCAGTGGTGATTATGCCTCCAGATATGTAATGGCTCCAATTTTTGTTGTATTTCAAATATCTGGCAAGTTATTTTAGCCTCAGCAGCCAAAAATATTCACAGAAATAACTGAGAAATTTAATTGTGTTGCTTTATGCTCCAGATGACCTCCAGTTAATCACCCAGGAAGTTTGTTGAGGCAGCAAAAGCCATAACTTACTTTCAGTCTGAAATAAAACAGAAGTATTGTCTCAATGTGTACCTGGGAAGCATATGCAAGGTCTAGTGTCACAGTCATTGGTGCTAAACTGAGTGTAAGAATTTAGCTGAGCTAGATGCATCCTCTGAGAGCAGGACACTTGACTGGAGATCCGTAGAGAACAAACAAAAAAATAATGTTTTAACGTATGACTTAGATTATTGAGAGACATATTGTCAGGTAACGTACTTTTGCAGGATTGGTAGAAGATAGTACAGAATTAACATTTTAAGAGAAAATTGCTTTATTGTGCATGCAGATGGCTAATGAATTTGTGCTTATTTTGTGAATTGTGGTGGTGAAAATGTATAAATCTGTTGTTGGACTGTATTTTGAATCCACAAAAGCTACAGCTAATCTGAGCATGCTTGAAGAGAACAACTAGTGATTAAACCCTTCAGAGGAGAGGGGAACTCTGCTAGCTTTTGTTCCTTCAGTATCTGAGGAAACTAATGATTATCAGGTTCCTGAGAAGATAGCCCAGTAAACAGTAGGAAGTGAAAGAACACCATTTGACAGTTCTGGCTGGCAATAATCTGTAGAGGTAAATTAAAAAAAGAGAAAGGGTTGAAAGGGTGGTTTTGCATACAATGCACAGAAATGCGAGTCAGAAAATGTAAGTTCTATTTTTAGTTTTGTTAAGTCTTCCTATTTGATCTTGGGCAACCCACATAATTTCTCTGGGATAGGATTAATAACAGCTTATCTTACAGTGAACTTCTTAAAATATTAATTCATTAATATATGTAAAGCTTTGTGACACTTCTAAGTAGAAAGCACACTATGAGGCAGACTTTTCCAATGCATGATAAAATGATTCCAGGAGTTGTAAATAACATATGAAGATTTTTTTTTTTCCTTTTTTTTTTTTTTTTTTTTTTATGAGGGTATCCATTTCAAATTCTTATGGTAATAATTAATCGTTGCCAGCTCTCAAAATTCTTATGAGCACAAGTAATTATTTTTGTTCACTTTGTAGATTAAGAGTTTGATCACAGACAACAAAGCTTCGCTTCAATGTAGGTCAAGTTCTAGGTCTCTTACAACTTAAAAAAAAAGGCAACAAAACAACCCACAACACAATACCCCCCCAAACCCTAAACCATAGGATTTCTCTTATCTCATGGAAATATATTGTGTGAAAGCAACTTTTCTTAGAATTTATTTTTCCTGTATCGAAAAACACGTTACAAGGAATTGGCGAAATGAGAAGAATGAACTGTAGCTTAAATATTGTTGTAGATTACTGTGTACAAGACTAATTCTTCTGTGCAACCTGCAAACATGGAATTTTAGTGCTGTGGGCATATGTTGATGAATACACTAGTACATAGATCTTTTGCAGACAGGTATAAAGAGTTGACTTTTTTTTTTTTTTTCGGTTGGGATGTAGAATTTAAGCTATGAACTTAACTATTCTACTTAATGGGAAACTTGTAGTATATTCTTCTTTACTTCACCCCAGTGAAAGGACGTATGTTAAGGACATTCTGGGTTTGTCACTTGTGCTTTTCTCCTGTCAGGAAAGCCCAGGAGGAGATGATTTCAGAGCTCAGGCAACAGAAGTTCTACTTGGAAACACAAGCTGGAAAGTTAGAGGCCCAGAATCGAAAATTAGAAGAACAATTGGAAAAGATGAGTCACCAAGATCACACTGACAAGAACCGCCTGCTGGAGTTAGAGACTAGGCTGCGAGAGGTGAAAACTTGGGTTTAATCCCTCCAAACAAACTTACTTGAATGTACCCCATTTTAAGTATTATAGTGAGAACTAGAATTAAGTTGTTTTAGTTTTGTGTGTCATAAAAAATGGTATTTTAGTTTGGTCTAGCAGTACTTTTTTTCCTCTAGGAGTAAAAAAAAAAAAAAAAGATGCTTATTAGAAGGAGATAAAAGTAAGTATGTACATATTAAGGATTTGTCATTCTTAGAATGAACTGAATGTGATCTTTTAGATCATCTTGCTTTCTCAGAATTGTATTTATGTTTTTTTTGTACAATATCCTTATAATGTTGTCCAGCTAGGGTGGTTATGGGGTAGAGAATAAAAGCTTAGCTATGTACAGTGACCAGCTTAACCGTAGCCTTAGAGTCTACAGAATAGAAAGCAAAGGACACAACAGAATTGCTATAAGAAAACAGGAGACCTGTTGCTTCATGCACATTTTTCAGAAGTTTTCTGGAAAGGAAACCTAACAGTATTATGAAAATATGCATTTTTAAAGATTTGTGAGCTGTGCTTCATTTTTAGTTTTGTATCAACTAGTTTGGATCCACTTCAAATCTTCTTTTACCTTCTCCAGTCTCACTCAACTAATTTTCAGCTAAGACTGAAATCTTGCCTTTAGCTAAGAGGGTTGGACGACCAACACATGTCCTTGTTTGACCGGAAGTTGGTTGGGACCAGTGTAAGATTTCTGGCAGGCTTGTCGCCCATCTACAGCACAACAGACAGATTCACTTGGGATAGCAGACAGCCTGAAGAAGGTGCTAAGGTTTGGAATTGATTTTGAGCACTGAGATCTGTTCTGCTGCTTGTTCATTTCTTATCCATTTCTGGAAATGACATGTTTATCCCTGAGTATGCCTCAAGAAAACCTTCAACAGAAGCCATTCAAATAAACCTAGAGCCAGATGATCTGGTTGGTTTCTTTAAAAAGAATCTGAAAGGAAAATGAAATATGAAAGTCAATTGCAAAATGTATGTAATATTTACATACACGTAAAGATTAGTATTGATGTTTATGCCTAAAGTTTCTCAAATAAAGATTCTTAAAGATTCTCAATTTCAGTGAAGACAGTTCATCACAAACTACTTCAACTTTTATGGTTTTTGTATCAACATTTGTTATGTGATAGTTGAGTCATAGCTGGAACTATTCTTGTGCCCTTGTTGTTTCAAAATGTCAGGTTGCTTTTAACCTTTTTCAAAGCAAACCAGTAGTTTTTAGGTAGTAGAAAAAGCTGCGTCCTTGACTTCTCAGTGACTTGAGCAATCTGTCAAGATGTGATTTTTGGGATAGACATGGCAATGGCATCTTAAAGTGAGGTCTGAAATGAGATTACATTGCCTATATTTTCTTTGTTAGTAACTTATGTTTGGATGCTACTTTTTCTTTTGTCAGGTTGGTCTAGAGCATGAAGAACAAAAGCTGGAACTCAAAAGGCAGTTGACAGAATTGCAGCTGACACTCCAGGAGCGGGAATCTCAAATTACTGGGCTGCAGGCTGCACGGACAGCCCTGGAGAATCAGCTCCGCGAAGCCAAAACTGAACTAGAGGAGACAACAGCTGAGGCAGAGGAAGAGATTCAAGCTCTCACGGTAAGCCCTAAAATTTGTACTATGAGCTATATATACAGATAGAATTACGTAGGTGCATGTTTCATAAAGAGATTAAAATGAATTTATACTATTTAATTTTTAATTTTCAGAAGAGGATATGAATTATGCCTTGTGTTGATAGAGGCAGGAATGGCTAAAATGTCAAATTTTGTCTGTCTTATTATCTTTAACCATATGAATACTTCCTAGTAGTGGTTCATTGCTGCCAAAACTGATTGATTGTTTGTAAGAGCATTATTTCTTTTGTGATGGGATGAAAGTTGCATATGAAATTGTTATTGTTAGGAGTTTTACTCTGTGATTTACTTATTTAAATAATACCTCATGAGTTTGAAAGTATTTCAGGATCATAAATGTTTTGATTATTTTTTGTTTTTTCTATCAGTTACCCTGCTTTGAGGATACTTATGCAGGGGAAAAAAAACCCCAAACAACAAATTCCTAGGGAAATAGTGTTGTTAGCTCGTAATTTTATTCCAATGCTTATTCCATTAAAAATTGTCATGTGTGTCTTGCAGTCTCTGGTGAGGTGTGTGAATGATATAAAGGAAAAAAACATTCAATTCCTCCCCCCAGTAAATGGAACTCTAAATTATATGCTGCTAGTTGCTGTCCTTTGAGTACAAAAAGATGCTTTCAAACTGCTTGATTCTAAGAAATATTTCTGTCATAAAAGATTCCCAGGGCTGTGGGGGGAGAGAGTGGAGAAGTATATGACCTGCTATCAGGTAACCCCCACTGAGCAGCAGTCTTTAATGACCTTCAAATCCAGTTATTTTGAAGTGTTGAAAATGGGCATCCTCTTGCTCCAGTGGCATTTGATTGAAGAACTGTTCCGAATATTTCTGCCATTGCTGTTTTTCGGAAGGGATGGTGGGCTCAGCTGAGATAGATGCTTGTATTATGTTGATGCTTTGGGTAGATGAATGGGAGAACTGTTCACTCAGAGTTGTTCTAAAGTGGGTACATGCTGGAAAAGTACAGTAACAACATCAAGACTTAAGAATAACTGAATAGAACATGGCATCAGTTTCTTTTTTGCTCAAAAACTGAGGCGGTCCCCTCCCAGCTGAAAGCTTTGCATAACAACTAATATTGCTGCCAGTGGGATGGTGATGTGCTTAATATCTTTACCCTACACCACCAGTGAAACAGATGAATTTTTATGACCTGTGTTTACTCAGTTATTGCTTCAGTTAATTTGGCAAAATGGTAGTGCTTTTGGACCAGCTGTTGTAAGATAGTCCAGTTTGGTGGGCTTGGGAGTATTTCTGTTATGTGGGGTTTTTAATATACCACTTTTTTTTTTCACATTGCCTGTTGTGGTAAGATAGCTTTTTAGCTCTCATATTTGACTTCTGCTGAACAGTTTTTTCCTGTTTAGTCTCTTGGCTCTAAGGAAAATGTTCTGAATGAAGAAAGGTGGCTGGATGTGCTAGTGCACTAACCTTTCATTTGTTAAGTTTTCAGATAGCATATGACATTAGACACTTGTTAAATCAGTTTGATGAATTTTGAGAGAGGCCATGAGGCTGAAACAAGAACTTTTGCTTTGTCATGCTTTGCTTGTAAATTAGGAGGTAAAATGGTGCATGCAATACTGAACTCTTTAAAATAAATTTTTGCACTTTTCCATACTTTGGATGCTGTCTTCCAAAGAATTGATTATTATGTTTCATCACTGCTTTTTAGAGAGGCTCAGGACTAAACGGTACTTTATGGTAGGACTCAGGTAGATTGGCAGAGCTGTTTGGGATAGCTTGCATAATACTTCATTATAGTTTTTCTTTGCAAGCGTTAAATTGTATGCAGTATTTATTTTATATGAAATACCAATCTGGATATGGAAGTAAAACCAACTCAAATTTAAATGTCAAGAACGTACAAACTTAATATGGAATCGACATGTCTTCTGATGACCATTTCAGATGGAACCTTTTACATAATTCAGTTCTCGAGTTTGTACATTTTTCTAAAGTAGTTCAGAATTGGGAGCATAAGTATATTTTGATTAAGTAGGATGTGACTTTTGCTAATCAGTTCTTTGCCACTACAGAGTGCTTTCATAGCCTGCAGCATCTGCCTTCCAAACTTTGCTTGCTGGTAGATTGTTCTGCAGTTTGTTTAGCAACAGCTGTTGGATTCGAATTCTAATGTATGAAAAATTGATGATTAACTTCTTACCTCCTTTAGGCACATAGAGATGAAATCCAGCGTAAATTTGAAGCCCTTCGTAATAGCTGCACAGTGAGTATTAAATACAGATCATTGAATTATTTTGAAATTAAGGATAAGGAAACAAACAATTTACTTATTTAATCCTTGATGACACTAGTTCCTAATGTGGACTTCTGGCTTCAAGGTGTTAGCAGGAGCTAGACTGATTGGATTTGATTTCTTTTAGGTTTCAGGTAAACCTCAACTTTGAGGTTTTAGTCTGATCATGAAATTGATGCTATTCTTCTTTTTGGAGAAGAAAGTAAATTAAAATATCTCATTGCAGTGCAGCTAATAAGAATGGTGTAGCAGCTGCAAAAAATGATTGTAGGTGAAGATCTTTTCTGCTCACAAGAAGAAAAGATCTACCTGTCCAAATCCTGAGCTGCATTGTAGATCTAGGCCAGAGTGGAAGAGCCTTCATGCTACTCTGGGTTTTAAGTAGGACTTTAACACTGTTTGAAGAGGCAAGAAATGTTATGGTCCCAAGTAATACATTGACATGTCATCTGTTCAAAGAGCAGAGAGGACTCTAGGATCTTAATTTGCACCTTCTACTGCTTGAGATCTTTTGACACGGTTTTAGATTCATTTCATCAGTCCAGGAGAGATGTCCAAGGGTTTGTCTGTCAATAGGGATTCTTGCAGATTAACGCTATCTTCAAACTTCTTTATGATGGTTGATGGAGAGCATCTGTCTTCCAATGACATGAATTACAAAAGTGTTGAATAAGGACCACAGTCCTCCGGATCAGCATTGATTGCCAATCCTTCTAGGCTTTTTCTCTTTACCCCACCCTGTAAACAGGGCTTAATTGCTGGTTTTTAAATCTTGATTTTTTCCCTACTTCCAGTGATTTCCTCAAACTTAATTTTTCATGCTGTAGGACTGAGTATCTAACATGCAAGTTTTCATCTTTCAAAAATATCTTTTCAGGATGAGAGTTACTCTGTTTTCCTCAGTTGCTCTTTAGCATTAAGCAAGGGGATTCTTCTAGTCTGTTCTTAGAATATACTGATAAGAAGAAATGAGGAAGTAGAACTTACCAAAGTGTGTTAACCTCTGTCTAAAAGAAATTCTGCACAAGAAACTTTACTTTTTGTTCCCTTCTTCATTTACTTAGATTGATCCTCTAGCTCCATATGTGCTATCATTTCTCTTGCATCCACAGCTGATCTTCTTTTGTTCTGTCTTGCCCTTCATACAGAATGACAGCTTTCTATGAAAATGCTTTTGTGATCTTGATGCAGGCAAAAACCAGTTGTGGAGAATCTGTAGCTTCTTTTCACTGCACGGTAGGCTCCCTTTCAGAGGTTGTAACTCATTATCTAGTACCACTTAGGCTCTGTAAGTGTGAACGATCTCCAGCAGTGAAGACTGACCCGTAACATTTCAAGAATGTTGAGAGCTTCAAAGGTTCTGCGTAAAAAGATTTCTACAAGTGTTGTGCATTGTAAGGCCCTTCAGTGGGATGAGTGGGATCAGACATCCTCATCAATAAGAAATCAATTAAATAGTTCCTAAATGAATAATACATGCTCATCATACATTCTCTTTCCAGCCCAAGAGAATGCATGTATAATTTAATTGACCATGTTTCTTGTTCTGTGTTACGAGTAGTTCTAGCTGTCCATCCTGTCTACTGGGGAGCACTGAGAGAAAATACAGGACAATCTTCTACTGACAGTGAGGGAGCAGGGAATGTTTATTACAGTGCCTTCACCAGATATTTCAACCTCATTTTTATCTGATTGTGACCAGTATGACGCAGGCTTTGCTTTTTGGTGACCATGTGATTCTACTTGAAGGTGATTAGAATGTATACTCCTTTTAAAATAACACTTCGAGGGAATAGTTGTAATATGCTGCTACTTACGCAGCATGATAATGAGTGGGTTTATTCTTTTAGCAGGTTTTTCAAAAGATATCCTTTTTAAGCTGAAACAAACTCCTTGAACTAGTCTGGCAAACTTTGGTATGGAATTATTTTTTATTTAATCTTGTTGAGAAGCCTCAAACAGCATAAGAATTATGAAAATAAGATTAGACAGGGAAAAAAATTTTGAAAGCTTGAATTACTTCAGTACTTTCATAGTATTCAAAAGATATGGTATTTCTCCTGTTTCTCTAGCTTCACAAAGGTCACAGCTTCTGATTGTAGAGAAGGTTTACACCTCAAATGTGTGTCTGCTTTCCTTGTACCCTTGCTGCACTCTTGTTCTTCCTTTTGCTAAGGTCTCTGACCATGTAGATATTTTTCAGGTTCTCCTATTTGTTCATTTTAAATTTGCTGTGTTTTGGGGTGCATACATAGAGACCATTGCTATGTTGTTGGTCATAATTTCTGCCTTATTTGTGAATCTCTATTTAGTTGCTCTGATAGCTCTGTGTTGTTTCATCTTGTGACATCTCTCTCACTATTGGGGGTCAAAAAGAAAATGCTAGCATTTGCTTTCTCTGTCTCTCAGTTGTGCAAGAAATAATAGGATATATAATTACAATAAAAATTGTAAACTGTAGTACCTGCTGTACACACACACACACACACAGACACAGATGCATGTGGGCACACGCATAATCTTCTCACAATGATAGATCATCCAGCAAATCTGTTGAGGGAGAAGGACTAGTTCCCTACATTTAAAGAATTATTCTATCAAAAATATGGTCCATTTGAGTGTTAAAAGTATTTTCCAGGCAATCAGAAAAAGATCGAGAAATAAAAGGCATTTTCTTAAATAGGAAAATTTACATATTTGTCAATTGTTTCCAACTGCCTCTTAATTATGGCTTGTTGTTGGATCATTGACACATTTTAAATTAAAAATACAACCACATTGTCTAAATAGTAGTAGAATTGTTTAAAAAAGAAAACATTTAGTAAGCTGGCCGTAAAGTCTATAAATATTTAGAAGAAAAGAATCCTATGAAGAAGCATTTACACTCAGCTTGGTAAATTACTATTGCTATTCCAGGGAAGCAGCATCTGAATCTTCTAGGTTTTTTTCAGGTACAGGCTGTTGCTTTTACTTTAGCAAGGAGAATGGCATTTCTTAATACTAATTGGATATTACATTTCCATTTATTCAAGATTTCTCCAATAAAACAAGGTTTATCTTCCCTCCTTGAGGTTCTTTTGTTATCATCTTGTGTTCCTAAGTATTAACAGGCTTGATTCTGTACTTGTCTATGAGATTGGATATTGAGGCATTAAATCTGCAAGCCTGTTAGCACATGTATAATTTTAGTTATGCATAAAGTTCTCCTGACTTTGGTCTAAGATCCTGATTCCACATTGGCTCACTGAGTTGGCATACAAGAATAATCTGTGTTCTTGAGAACTTCCAAAATTATGTCTAAAGATGTTATATACTCTGATGCTAAGTCATGTTTCAGAGTAAAGGGATCTTGCCCACTGTAACAAGGCTAATACCCAGGCAAAAACTTTTATATGGCTTTGTTTAATTTGTAAAAAAAAAATTAAAAAAAAAATGGCTGTTGAGTGGGAGGGATTATCCCCGATTCTCATTTCATAGAAGATGTGATGGCAGATGCCAGTTACGAACAGAAATGGAGCTTTGTAGTTTTTGTAGCCTGACAAAAAGTCAGAGACTTCTAGGGTGTTGATGAGGTGTTGCTGTGAAAGAGGTTAATGGGACCTTCACTGTGGACAACGGCATCATCACCATTTGAGGACGAGTTTCATGGTTGGTAGAGGCAGCTCGTCTTCTGGGAACTGGGATAGAGGAGCACAGGAGACTGTATGTTTTAATAATGGGTTGGTGTGGGAAGAAGAGGAATGCAGGCTGTGCAATGTCCTACTACTCTGCAGCTACTAACGAGAGCAATGTACCTCAAGCTAAGCCATGATGAGTTTTTGGAGACTGAGATCTCTGTGTAAGGTATGTTTCAAGTCACAGATGTTGCCTGACTATGGAAAGGGGAAGAAAGTGAGGAGTTCACTGTTATATATTGTTCAAACAGGTAGAGATATAAGACTGGTATCTCTCTGCAGCTGTGTTCATTAAGAGGCTTGGTATTCTGCTCCATTACAATGCTTGGTATTTCTCTGCTAGAAAAGCTTTTTCTCTCGGATCCAAATGTGAATAGGTTAAGACGAATTGAGTCTGATGCCTGCTCTTGCTTCCTCCTCACAATAACTTGGGGCTGAGAGATACCTTTTTCTTTTTTCCTATTTACTTCTGACAGCTAGCTTTCTAGTAAAGATTAGTGGGGGTGGGGAGGAGTGGAAATGGATAGAGTAAAACTAAGCGCTAGCCTGGAAGTTCTGAATTAAGGGTGTAAAAAAAATTGCATTAAATTCCAAATAACATGCTGCTGATAGCGTCCTGTAACAGTTAACCTTGCTGTCTCCTAGCATTTTCCTGCATGTTTGTTGGTGGCATCTGAGAACCGAGATGTCTTCATGAAGGAATAAGGTTATGGAGAAGCTAGCAAGCTGCAGTTAGTAGTATTCTAAAACTGCTTCCTTTTCTCCTTTCCCTCCTTATTTTGCCTGTGGTTTTGATAGGTGGAGCATATGGATTAAATTTTATACATTGTGTCTGATATGCAAACCTAATCATCATGGTCCTGAGTGGCTTGTTGCTATAATATTTAATTTGTGATCCATGTCTGGAGAAGTTTGTAGGGCCAGGCATAATAGCTGTGAATCTGTGCAATCTCACAATGGAGAAACACTTTGCTTTTCTGAAACCATGCAATGGGGAGGGAATTGTGCTGAATGTGGTCACTTTTGCTGAAGAGCTGTTATGCTTGGGTTACTCTGTAATATTTAAAAATGAGATACAGTCTTCTGTATCAGTATAAAGATAAGTTGTGCGCGTAGATGTGGTATGTCGTGAACAATCTGCCAAGATTAGCATGGTGTGGTTAGATTATATCTATTTTATGGATTAGTTGTGATGAAGATGTGCATAGATTGAAGACAAAATTTCAGTTGCTCTGTGAGTGATGATACAGTGGCACAGATACAGTGGCTGCCTAGATTGTCTAGAATTGCTTTTCCGAGCTTTCAAGTGTTTGGTTGTTTTATAAACTTCAAATTTGAAGATTTTTGTAATTATATTATGGGTTTCTAAAGGATAAAATAGTGTTTTCTTACAGACTTTCCTTTAATATACTTCAAATTTAACTCCAGAATAGCTCAGGGTTGGTTGGTTGGTTGATTTGGGTTTTTTTGCCTGGGGATTTCCTTAACTGAAAAGAAAAATACCTAAAGCTATTGACTCTTTTCAGGTACAGGATTCTAGCATAGGTTGTATGTATGTATGCCGAAGACAGCATTTCCTATTAAATGTGGTTTTTTGATCTGTGTTTTCTTTCTTCTTGGTTCCCAGGACAGGCATTTATATCACACCATGCCCCATTTTCCTGTGTCAGTATTACCTATGACTATTTGGGCTTTATAGTATTTATAAACTCTGTAAGCCTGTTGGGTTATACATAGCTGGAAGTAGCTTTTAAAAATTGGATTTGTTAACAAATTTCCCCTTTCCCCGTGAAAAAAGGAAAATTGTACTGAGAAGAACAAATTTTCTCTCTTAAAAAAAAAATTAAAATCTATCAATCGCTATAGATTACATTATATAGGTTATAATATATTTGGAATTTTAGCCAAGCCATTTTGAAATGGTCAATAAATATACTGTTAGGAAAATATTCAAGAAAGGAGATCGTGTCACTTCTTCTGGAACCCTTCTTTCTTAACTGCTTTGTAACTTGTCTTAAGTTTTCCAGAAATATCCTACTAGATAAAATATAACAGTGAGATATAAAATGGTCTGGTTTCATTTTAGTTATATGCAGGGAAAGAAGTCAAAATCTCAGAACATAGAATAAAGGCGAATGGGAGCTTAACTTCCAGCCCTTAAGGGATAAAATCAACTTGAAATACAGCCAGTTTTAAAAAATTAAGTAGTTTGGCACACTAACTCTGCATGTCACCTTATCCATTTTGTGTTTCCCCCATCTCTGCTTTCTTGTATTTCAAAACTAGTTTAATAATTTTTATAGAAAGTACTTGTATTAATATATAAAATACATGTGGAATAAAGCATATATGTATGAAATATCTTAAAACTGCCTAGATAGGTGGTGTGCTTAAACATAAAAATAAGAACAAGTAGAAGAAAAAGAGATACAATCTTATCTGGCAGTTCATAGAAATCTCAGATGTTACTTGTAAGAATGGTAGGTAAAACACTGTAAAAACAAGTATTCTTTTGTTCCTTTTTGTTTGTATAAATACATTTCTAAGTTCCTATCCTTACAGCAACATAGACACTAACACATCCTTATGACACAGCCTGCGTTCTTTGAGAACTTGATGTATGCAATCCAGAATAAAATGTATATTTTGAACAGGGCAGTAAGAGTGCTCAAGAAACAACCACATGATCAGATTTTCATTAGAAATGTTGTGGTTTAAAGTATGAATCATTTTGATTTGACCCTGAACATATGGGTAGCAGGAACTCCCCTTCACCCAGCAGGGAGTAATGTCAGTTGGTCTTTTTCTGCTGACAGTTTAAAAATCAAATACTGTTAATTTAGATCTAGGAGAGGCATGGTAAAAGGCTGCCAATATATGCGTTACATATTCTTCAAAAAGAGATGGTTGTCATCTTTCCAGATAGCTGAGAAGAGCTGTATGCTCTATGCTCTACTGCTTTAGATATTTAAGTCCTTGGCTTGTGTTGGAAATTGGAACATTTAAATTTGAACATGTGGCCAACTGTGCTCTGGGATTTAAATTCTTTGTGTTTAATGAAGTATCTTATTCACTTTTCTTTGACATCTAGGCAAAAAATGCCTTTAGAACATATTTGTAAGAGTTGAATGTGAATTGCATAGAGTTTACCAGTTTCTGAAATTCTTTTTATTAAGCTGATTTCAAGATTATACTGAGGTTTCTTTCTCTTCTGTTGTGATGACATTGTTTTTGAGTTAGGAGGAGCTACAGGTATTAATCCATCCAGTGTTCATGGCCTTTCATTCACAAAAATCAAATGGGACTGTGAAAATGGCCCACCGTTGTTCATATTTTTCTTTAAATTGAAGAGGAATGTGGTTTTAAGTGTATAGTATAATGCTATTCTGATTAAACAAATGGATACTTCCACTTCATTAAAGGCAAGGCTATTGTCCTTGCTGAGTTTTTGCTTTTCACTGATTTTTCTGTTAGTCTGTTGCATTGCCACTTTTTTCTTTCTTCATATATCCCGTGCTGCCATCTGTAATGGTGTTACTTTGATAGAATATATTTTTCAAATTTTTTCTGCTTTTCCTGGTTACATACAGTGTTACATATAGTAATATAAGCAATTGCTGGGGAGATTCATCAGATTGTGCTGCCTCCATTGCACCTCTTCTTCAGTTTTCTTAAATATCACGCTTCGAAAGCCTCTCTGAGAGGTATTAGCCTCATTTCACTTAAGGGGAAACGGAGGCAAAAAAAGGTAAAGTGCTTTGGCAAAGGCACACCATAGGTCAGCAGCAGATCTGAGAATACAGTCACAACTCCTGACTCCCAATCTGGTGCTTTAGATGTGACAGTTCTCTCTCAAATAATAATTGCTGTGCAGCATATTTATACTCTAAATCAAATTTTAAAAACTCAAGCTATTTTCTGTAAGAAACAAAACTCTATTCCTAATCAAAGTACACTGCAGTGCATAAAGTCTACCATTACAATATTGCTTTTGTTTACATTTGAAAAAAAATTAAAAGCCAGGTTCTCTCCTTGCTTGGCAATAAATGGTTCTTTGAGAGGAGAACACTTTTTCAAAAGACTGTACTCACTGACATGTAATTTAATTTGTTTTTCTTTCTAGGTGATTACGGATTTGGAAGAGCAGCTGAACCAGCTCAGTGAAGACAATGCAGAACTGAACAATCAGAATTTCTTCCTGTCCAAACAACTTGATGAGGCCTCAGGGGCCAGCGATGAGGTTGTCCAGTTGCGAAGTGAAGTGGATCATCTCCGTCGGGAGATCACTGAGAGAGAGATGCAGCTTACCAGTCAGAAACAAGTAAGGCTTTATAAGTCTGGATCACAGTCTCTTCATGATAGCTAGCTAATTATCTGAAAGGCAAAAAATTCTTTTAAATCTGGAAACCTATAAGAAATGAATATGCTTCTAGGGCAATGGCGTTTAAGCCTTCCTTCCCAGAGCAGTTGAGTGAATGGAAATTTTTGGTATTTCCTATTGTATTTTTATGCAATTTTATTTAGAAATTTTGCACTCTGAAGATACTGTAATTTAGAATTATTCATTTTAATTTTGTGACCCTGGAAATCTCAAAATTTTCATAATGAGATGGAACTGACATTAATGGCAATCGCAAGTGAAGGTATGGAAGCCTTGAAATAAATGGGTTGTGACTTACCAGCTTATGTTTGCTGCCAATTTGCATGTACTGTAATTTAAATGGTAAGGCTGAAGCTTAAAGTGCACGCTTGATGTGGGATGTGAGAATTGATAGGAGGATTTATTTTTAGACTATGGAGGCCTTGAAGACAACATGTACAATGCTGGAAGAGCAAGTAATGGACTTGGAGGCCCTGAATGATGAACTCTTGGAGAAAGAGCGTCAGTGGGAAGCATGGAGAAGTGTTCTAGGGGATGAGAAGTCCCAGTTTGAATGTCGAGTTAGAGAGTTGCAGAGGATGCTGGATACTGAGAAACAGAGCAGGTCTCTTTCCCCTCCTCCCCCTTTTATTAACTTTTGTGAAAATGCTCTATAGAAGCTAGTACAAAAACTATATTTAGAATAGGATATGGGAGTTGGAACTAAATATAAAATCTTGTGAGGTAGTTCTAAAAATGGTTTATTAGTTAATAGTCATTCACCAGTGATATTGTTCCTTTTGTTCCTTTGCAAGTGAGCAATTCCTGGGGAGTGGTATTTATCATTGTAATTTATGAAATGTCTTGATTTATTATCTTCTACTTTATTATATGGAAAAATAGCCTTTGCTCCTAACTGTTCCTGTGGGGTCTCGAGATTTTCAGGCTGTAGTTCTAGCAGGCGCAGGAACAGGATTATATAATATAAAAGTGTTGCAGCAAACAGTCTGGCTTTATAAAGTAACATCCTGAATTTGAGGCAACCCCTTGAAAGAGTTATTGATGCCACTGCATGCTAGGAAGAGGTCAAGCCCAGAAAGGAGTTAGGTAACATTATTTTCCATTTTAATACAGAGTGAGAGCAGATCAGCGTATTACTGAATCTCGCCAGGTGGTAGAACTAGCTGTCAAAGAACACAAGGCAGAGATTCTAGCCCTCCAGCAAGCACTAAAGGAACAAAAACTCAAAGCTGAGAGCCTTTCTGATAAGGTAAGTAACTTTCAACCCTCGACTTTCATAATTAGATGAGGTACTTTCTAGAGATATTGCTTGTAGAAATGTGGTCTTGAGCAGCTTTTTCAAAGTGTTAGAGCAAATTAAAAAGACTGGAGGTCATAGAATAGAATTCTATCTTCAAGCCGAAAACCTTGGGTTTCCTTTTGAAATGGACTAAAGCAGAAAGCAGCCTATTGATGCCTGGAGTGAAGTCCTTCCATAACTTGATATCTGCATTTGAGCAATGGCGTACCAAAATGTTGTTTGGTTGGTTTCCATCTTATAGTAAGTAAAGGATAATTGTATCATTTTTCTTTAGTGTGTGCGTGGTGAAGTTGGATTTTAAGATTGTGGAACGCTGTATTTATTAGTGTTCAATGTTATTCTGACCATCTATCCCACCTGCCTAGCTCAATGACCTGGAGAAGAAGCATGCTATGTTGGAGATGAATGCACGCAGTTTACAACAGAAGCTTGAGACAGAAAGGGAGCTCAAGCAGAGACTTCTGGAGGAGGTAACCTTCAAAACTCATGTTATAACTTCAGAAGAAGGTTCCACATCTTGAGGGGGGGTGGTTGTGTGAATAGCAGTGTTACACATCCATCCTTCTTCTATATAACTAGGGAGATTAAAAATGTTGGGGGGGTTGTTTTTCTTAAAACTTTGCAAAGTGTGCGGCTAATGTCAGGGAGCAGTGAAAGTGAACTGCTCCTCAAGGGAAGGTGAGCTGGGAGCCAGGCGTGACAGCAAGTCAAGCAAGGACAGAGACCTTGCAGCCAGTGAGCAGAGTCTCACAGTACCTGAACAAGAAGAGCAGAGCAGGTTTGGTGAAGGTAATCAAGTTCAGCCAGCGGCCCAGTGATCATTACAGAAGCCTGTAGTGATGAGGCACATCCTAGGTAGGGTCTGCAAGGCAAGGTGCGTGCTCAGGCACAGCATTCTTACAACATAGCTCTGACCAGACCAAGTGCAAGGACAGTAGCTTAAAAACAGCCCTAAAGCCAATGTGCTGAGGGTGCATGAGTGGAGGCCGCAGGTGAGGCTTCCCACAGCTCTTTTTTCATAATTTATCTTGGTTCACAGAAGTCTGACCCAAGGTTACACACCTGCACCATATCAGTGAGACATTGAATGCTGGCAGCCAGACCTGGGTATTGGGGAAGAGGTTCTAGGGGAGGATTTCAGGGGAGGGGTGGTTACAGGCAATTAGATGGGGTAAAGTAGAGCCTTTTGGTGCACTTGGGGTACTGACAAGTTATCGCAGAGTTGAGAATTTCATTATGCATCACAGTGAAAGATTTCTGGCTCTTCATAACATACGAGCATTAATGGTTTTCGTATTCAGGGACTTTCTCATCAAGAAGTATAAAACCTGAAAGAATTAGGATTAGTTTGTCATATGCCCTTTTCTGTTGTTAGTTGGAGACAAAGATTTAAACAATTGGACATAATTTTCCTTATCTCATATAACTACAGAGGAAGGAGTTTATCTTGGTGTATAAGAAAGATTTTTTTTCTTTTTTTTTTCTTTTTCTTTTTTAATTACAAGTACTGAGGTGGCTTCTGGTGATTGTATAGAGAGCTTGAGAAAATGACATCCAGAAATTCTTCATGTATGTCCAGTCTTATTAATAATTACAAGATATGAAATGCTTAAAATAGTAAATAACTTGTACATGCATTTGAAAGAAATGGTGTTGCTACAGATTAACATAAATACACTACATAGAAATGCTTGTTTAGTCATGATGCGTTCTGAAAGGAAGGAAAACTTCTAGAATATTGTAATTTTACAGCTCTTAAAGAATTGTCTGTTTACTTTTAAATTCTGCAATGATGCTTATTTTACAAGGAGTGATAATATTTAATAGCTTTTATTTAAAAACAAGCTAACAAAACCACCAAAACACTGGCCTTTGTTTTCCTGTTAACAGCAGGCAAAGCTGCAGCAGCAAATGGATCTGCAAAAGAACCACATCTTCCGCCTAACTCAAGGTCTGCAAGAGGCTCTAGATCGAGCAGATCTTCTGAAGACTGAAAGAAGTGACCTGGAATATCAGCTGGAAAACATTCAGGTGAGAGTGAGGAAACAGCAGGCAGGACTCTGTGTTCCCCATAAAACCCCACTCACTCCCTGTGGGGTTTTAGGATGTGATCTACTGTTTCTGTGTGACACTTTCCTTATACTATTTTTTAGCTCTGTTCTGCTATTGAGTTATCTGGTTTCTTCTATTAAGATGAAATTTCTTATATGTGTGTGTGGTTCACAGGTTCTCTATTCCCACGAAAAAGTGAAAATGGAGGGTACTATTTCTCAGCAAACCAAACTCATTGATTTCCTGCAGGCAAAGATGGACCAACCAGCGAAAAAGAAAAAGGTGGGTGAAAAAGGTTTGAGAGGCATGGAATTAAATGATGGTTTTGTGATTAGTTATGTGCTGTGTATTCAAAATATTCTGTTTTATCTTTCTTTGTGTAACACAAATGTGTCCTCATTTAAGAGCATTCTGAGCTGCTGAACACAAACTTTACTAGGCAGAATGTGTTCTTTGTGGCTTTTCCATTGTTTTGTTATTCCTAGAATGCTTAGGTTACAACCCAGTAGCTACACCTCAGTGAGGCTGTAGGAATACAGAACTTTAAGCATGCTTTTTTTTTTTAATGGTAAGTATGTATGTGTATATGAACTTATTGTGTATCTAGAGTGGTTGTCTTGTAGTTACAGTATAGGATTGCTTAGTCAGGTGATGTGACTTCTGTCACATCTTTGTCATAAGCCGTTCTTTCATTTTGAATTAAGTAATTTAATTTTAATCACGTATTTTGAGATCCTCTGTTTAGATGCTTTCGGAAACTCAAGGTGTAAGTATTATAACAGGTAATGTACGTCCCTCTTTAAATTAATCCATATCTCAACATTTTCTCTCCAGTGCCAATATGAACTAAAAATCCATCCTTACACATATCAGAATTACCATTAGGCCCTCTGGCCGGACTGCCACTAGCTAGTTTCACTTTGCCTAGTTTAAGCCATCTCTTACTAGGAGTTAGGAGTTGTCTGTGTGTTTCTGTTGCTAGGGCCTGTTTAGTCGGCGGAAAGAGGACCCTTCTTTACCCACACAGGTTCCCCTGCAATACAATGAGCTGAAAGTGGCACTGGAGAAGGAGAAGGCTCGTTCTGCTGAGCTGGAGGAGGCTCTACAGAAAACACGCATTGAACTCAGATCTGCTCGTGAAGAAGGTAGGGGTTAACAGAAAAGGTGAATCTGGAAGGAGACACACGTTTTTGGTGTGAAAACATGCCTTTAATTGTGTGCCACTATAGCAGTAACATATGTTGTTTAATTCTTACCTACTGCTGTGAAGGTGCAATAAGGCTACGCTTTTTTTCTGCGGGTTGTAACCGCTGAATGGTTACACAGAACCACTGCTATGAACTAGTGTTTCATATTGGTTGTGTTAATGAGTGGCATTTATCTCATCTATAGCTGCTCATCGGAAAATATCAGACCACCCTCATCCATCTACTCCAGCCACAGCCAGGCAGCAGATCATCATGTCTGCCATAGTCCGCTCACCAGAGCATCAGCCTACTCCGATCAGTTTGCTAGCTCCACCCTCCAGTCGCAGGAAGGAGTCTTCCACACCAGAGGGTAGGTTCTTGGTGACCTTTTCTGTTACTATTTTTCTGTCTAGTATTTCAATGCCATGTCTCTTTTTTTTTTTAATTTCAAAACCAGATTTTTTTCATGATAGGAATATTAGATGGTAAGTTTTGCTTTTGTTTTTGGTTTAAAATTCTCTATGTGGATTATATAATTTATTTCTGAAAACTTCAGCAATAAAGTAATTATTAACACGAATTGTTTTAAAAGCATGGTTTTTTTCAAAGGAGTATGTTTTCTGTACTAGTCTCTGCATTGATGAGAAGGATTTATGGCTGTTTCTTTAGCAGTTAATGTTTTTACTTGTCTAAATGGCAGATTTGTTCTGCTGAGCAGAAAGATTCTATAAAGACTTTTGGTAAAGGGAAGAGACTTCGGTCAGGCATAAAAGGAAGATACCAGGTCAAAGATGACATTAATATCCTATTAACTGGAAAAGTTCTAGTGGATGATCCTCTCCCCTTCCATATCCTTGAGAATGGAGGGGAGAGGATCATCAGAAAAAATCAAAGGATTGAGGGCTCTGCTCATTTATTCTTAGTTGGCCAGTATTCCAGAGTAAGTGTTGAACACTGACACTTTGAGCTAAAACCTCCAGCCTTTAGCTGGAAAAAGCCAGAACCTTCAAACTGGTCCAGCCATTACAGGTAGCTGGGGAGGCACAGGATGCTATGAGGATGGGTAGCATTGGCATAGGAAGATGTCCTCAGAGGCAGATCACGGGCAGGGAAGAGATTCATGTTCATCAGTAAAAGACCATGCCTTGAAGGATAAACTTTGCTCAATATAGATCCACTGACAGGGATTTTAGGTATGCTTTAAGGTATGCTGGCACTGATGGTTAGCATGAAGGCTGTATGAAGAAGGCCTGCTGTGTATTGATTGCTACAGCATAGGTGTTGAAGGGTTTGTTAGCTACAAGCAAAATTGAGAGATTAGTTTAGCACATTGTAAGAATTGGAGCTCAGTGCAGACTTGAAATTTAGACAGTTTGATTGACATAATCTTGCTACACCAAACATTAGCCACTTCAGTTCTACAGTCTGTTCTCAAGCGGCACATTCTGTGCATCTGTATAAGGTAATTACTGAGGTGATAATGTAGCTTAAGATTTGCAGATTGCAAAGGAAAATAGTGTCTACTTTCAGGAGGGCTTTGATAGAGATATGTAGTCGCTTTTTATTACCTGGGACTTAAAATGCCAAAACCTACTATAATTTTCACCCCTATCAGTTTTCATCCCGATAATAAATTTTGTACCTTTCAGAGTACAGCCGACGCCTGAAAGAGCGAATGCATCATAATATCCCACATCGTTTTAACGTGGGGCTAAATATGAGAGCAACAAAATGTGCGGTGTGTCTGGATACTGTGCACTTTGGACGGCAAGCATCTAAATGTCTTGGTAAGAGCAGAGTGTGTACATAAACAAAGTGTAACTGGACAGTAGAATGAAAAAGCATCAGCCGCCAAGAACAGATTTTCAGTGAAAGCTGAAGAAAGGACCAAGTATGAAGACTTGGAAACTAGTTGGCGCAAACATTCTACATTAGAAAACACCTGATGGTTTAGAGTAGAAGGAGGTTCTTGGAGAAGCTGGGGCTTGTGCGTTAGAAGTTGAGACAGCTGTGTCATGATTTTTTTGTCATTTAACAGAAGTTTTTCTCTGTCCTTTTGTCAGAATGCCAGGTGATGTGTCACCCAAAATGCTCAACTTGCTTGCCAGCTACTTGTGGACTGCCAGCAGAATATGCCACGCACTTCTCTGAGGCATTCTGCCGGGATAAAATGAATTCTCCCGGTCTGCAGCTGAAGGAGCCAAGCAGCAGTCTGCGTCTTGAAGGATGGATGAAAGTGCCAAGGTATAAACATGAATCTTGGTGCCATATCAGGTGCTGAAATATTTGGAACAGTTCCTTATATTATCCTGGCTCTTACAATGTGATAATCGGTACATGTCCATTATAATTACTTACTACCACTGAAATTCGTCTTTCTAGGAGTTGCATGCTTGTTTTATTCAGAATCCAAGCAGAAAATCCAACATGGCTTTGTGCTTATTTTCTTCAGGAATAATAAACGTGGGCAACAGGGCTGGGACAGGAAGTATATTGTCCTGGAAGGAACGAAAGTGCTCATTTATGATGCAGAAGCAAGAGAAGGTAACTTAGCATTTCTAGGAAGAACACTTTTTTTAACCTTCAGCTACTGTTTGGCGAGTTGAGAGGCTTAAAGGTTGTTACTGTTTGCTGTGGCCATACCTAATTTAGCTAAATTTTCTGTAATAAGGCAATACCGTTGTTTTTCTAGATCCTTAACAGTTTTATTAGCTGGCATGTCATAATAACCCAGCTGTGAAACATCCTGTGTGTATCCACTCCACTTTGCTATCACAATTATTTTCTTGCTATTTACTAGTTTGTTCTTTCTTAATCTGTCTGCTCATTCTCCCTGCAGCTGGACAGAGGCCTCTGGAGGAATTTGAGCTCTGCCTTCCTGACGGTGATGTAACTGTTCATGGAGCTGTAGGAGCTACTGAACTTACCAATACAGCAAAGACAGGTGAGAATCTTATGTAGATGAGGTCAAACGGATTTCATCTGGCTTGCCATCAGTTGGCATTCTGTTTGGCTGAGCAGGATTTTCTCCCTTTAACTTTCATCCTGTAACTGTGTAATTTTGAGGTTACCTCTATTTGAATTACATGAATAGGTCAGTCATCTAGATTTAGTTACACATAGGCTGTTGCTTCTGTCATGGTAGTTGAACTGTGAATAATATAATCATCAAGCCAAATGGAAGTAAATTTTAAGAGTTTTGTAACATATTTAAAAGCACTTGGTTTATTTAAATTTCTTCTCTCAATGCTCTCTCAAGTGTGAAGTGTCGTATTTCATGCCACCATTGTGCTCTAACTAGAAAGTCGTTAACTTAGAAATGCTGTGGGGTGTATACAGTCTCTTATTATGAAAAAAATGTTGATGTTTTGATTTGTATGTACTGAATAGAACTGATGAAAAGATTATGTATGTGTTGACTTTAACATTAAAGGATACAGATTGTTAAAAACAAAGGTTTCCATAACCAATTTTTACAGATTTTTCTTGAACAGTACAGGGAAAACTTTAGTCAAGTGGCTGTTTTTGTGCTTTTTTTCACAATGGAATTCCTTTCTCCTTTGACTAAAAGGCAAGAAATTATTTTTATTTAGTAAAGACAGCATTGTATGTATGGATTGCATACACCCAGCTAATATTTAGCTTTAAGTAGCTAGCCTGTGCAGGACCTGTAAAGGAGAAATCTATGTATAAATTGCCATGGTAACACGTCATGATAAATACAACTTCTCTCCAATGAGGCTGAAAGGTGTTGATTTTAAGTCCACTGACAATATTCCAAAAACTAATCTAAGTCTTATTCTATCTATATAACATCTCAGATGTGCCATATATCCTAAAATTGGAGTCTCATCCACACACCACTTGCTGGCCTGGTAGAACACTCTACCTGTTAGCACCCAGCTTCCCTGACAAACAGCGCTGGGTCACAGCACTGGAATCAATAGTGGCAGGTGGGAGAGTTTCCAGAGAAAAAGCTGAGGCTGATGCTGTGAGTATAAAAGTTTCATTTAATAATAAAATATTCTGGGAGGGAGCAGAGTTTTGAAAAATATTTTTTCGGTATTTGACATACTGAGGTTTAACTGAAGGTAAGTTGTTACTTCTGCCTCATGATGTACAAGATGAGTACCAGGAACTAGTTCATTGCAAGACTGATGCTTTATGTTACAATACCCTCCTTTAGACTTGGGGAGTGTAGTAAGAGGATCCCAAAATTATATCTCTGTAATTCCAGCAAACAGAAAAGGAAGAAAGAGCAGTTAGGACATGGTTTAAATCCAACCTCATAATGTACCACATGGAACGAGCAAACTTTAAAAGAAAGAAACAAGCAAAAAGCTCCCTCCTGTGCCGTTCTTACAGAGCTGGGTTTTTTTTGTTTCTTGGGGGGGAGAGGGGCGTGTGTGTATGGTTTTTAGTTTAAGTTTTATTCCTGATAAGAATAAGAGGTTAAATGAATTTGTTTTGGTTTTGGATAGCCTTTTTCATCATTGTTGCACAGATAACTATTTTCTGATAAAGGGAGGTTTGATTCTATGGCATTGCATATTAGAGTGTTAGCTCTGGAGGTAGGGAATATCTGACTAGCAGGAAATCATCTCTTTTTTCATGCTAGCATTCCCTTTGTCTCTGAGAAAAATACATGCTCCCACCAACATCTGGACTTTTTTTTAATCTTTCCCCTAGGAAAATTTCACGGCTCCATTGCAGGAGATCAGGGGAAATTGAAAGGACAGGGACAACAATAGATTCCGTCTGAGTTTAGGTTAATTGTGATCGGTTTGCCTAACTGTGTTTCAGGTAGATAAAAGTTTACTAATTCTTTTGTAGGAGGTATCCCTGCAGCTTTCAGTTTTCTGAGAAAAAGAAATCTGTGCCAAGCTTTTTGTCTGTCTGAAATTATGACCTTAGATTGTTAAAATACTAGTAGAGAAAGAGATAAAGATTAACTCAACAAAAAAAAAAATATCTTTTTGTCATTTGCAGAAATTGCTTGGAAACTCCCTGCTGAAGCTAGAGGGTGAAGACCGTTTGGATATAAATTGCACAATGCCCTTCAGTGACCAGGTAATGATCATGTTCAGTTGGGCCTTTCTGAGTATCGGACGTTTTATTCATGGAAACGGTGTCTTAACAGCAATATGTGTAATTACATACTTGTTTGTTGTTTTGTTTTTTTCTCTTCACTGGTAAACAGTATCATCCAAGTTTGCTCTCAGAGCATTCCTTGTTCTCCTCGTGGTGCTATTTTTTTTTCCTGTGGTCACTGTAGGTAGTACTGGTGGGTGCAGAAGAAGGTCTCTATGCCCTGAATGTACTGAAGAATTCCTTAACGCACATCCCAGGAATGGGTGCTGTCTTCCAAATTCACCTCATCAAGGATCTGGAGAAGCTACTCATGATAGCAGGTAGGGGGCTATATGTTACCATTTGTCCTGCAGTAAATATATGGTAATTGCTGTGTACTGCTAGGAGTGCTGCGGTGCCAAAGGGTTGGGCTTTCCTTTAGGTTCATTACAGACTTTTTTCTTTTTTTTTTTTTTTAATCCCTATATTTATCAGGAATCAATTACTGTGGTTAACACAGTATTGTCTGAGGCTTTCTTGTAAATGAATATGTGAACGAAGGCTCAGTTAAACCTTCACGAGACATTGATTTCTCAGTTTCCAAAGCTGAGGGAGAGAGGAACCAGAGACAAAACATTTCCAGCTTAGGGGTTAGTCGTCATTTTAAGTTCAATTTAAAAAGTGTTGAGCTGATCAGTGAGCATATCTCTTCCTAATCACTATATAACCTTTCTTTTTAATGTAGTTAACCATTTGAGGACCACAGTGTGATTACTGTGGCCTAGGGCCAACAACTCTTAACCTCTCTTGCTCTAAATGCTAATCCATGTAACAAAATTGGGACTTCTTTTATGGTTTGTTTACTATTCCCTTATGAAAGGAACACCAGCTTTAATCTCTTCATCTGTGGTTTTCCAGAGATAATCTTTCCTACACCGATGCAGGCATGCTGAACGTTAGGGCCTATCTTCATCTGAAAGCCCAAATTATCAAGTGTCTATATGACATTTGTAGTGAATGAAAAACAAATTCTCTCTCTTGTTCTGTTTGTTCTGCATTTTTCCCCTTGTGAAGATTTAAGCTGTCCATGCTTTATTTGTTTCAGGGTGGTAGAGAAAAAAGCGATTGGAAAAAGGAAATCTCACACAAAATGAGGAGAAGGCTATGTTACTGTATTGCTAGACTTCTGAGAGGAATTGGGCTTGGTCTATAATGCAATTTATTAGGGCACTTCTTGGAAATCCATTGCCGGTTCTGTTGGCACAGAGAGGCTAAAGCACCTTTTACTTTAAGAAGTTCTGAAGGGTAAAATAAAACTTCCTGGCTAATTTTGAATAGTGTCCTAATGAGGCCACTGTTACTGTGATCTACTAGACCTTAGCAACACTAATAATCCATGGAGAGAATGGTTGTTCTTCCAGTCGATTTACTGCCTGTTGTACGGTTGGGTTTTTGTAAGTTTTCCATTTCACTTTTAATAGGAATAATAATGGAATGAATTCTATGTGGTACATTGTGACTGTTACCACAGTAACAGCCTGTAGTGACAAGCTGCTGCTTAGGTAACAGAACAGACTTTTGTAGAGAATAGGGAGTTTTCCTTTGATGAAACATAACCATTTTTGTTTCCAGGAGAAGAAAGGGCTCTGTGTCTTGTTGATGTAAAGAAAGTGAAGCAATCTCTAGCCCAGTCTCACCTCCCAGCTCAGCCTGATATCTCACCAAACGTCTTTGAGGCTGTCAAAGGATGTCACCTTTTTGCTGCTGGCAAGGTAGGATACAGCTGCCTTGTGCACCCAGACCACCCTTTAGACTGCACTGAGTTTAATATTAATCAAATCAGCGTCTTTATTTCACTGGCAACAAATCCAAGGTCTATATTCTTGTTTTAAATCTTTTTTCTTCAAAGAGGAGGAGTATAGGGGCTGAAGAGAGGCTGAGCTGGAGACAGTATCAAGGATCTACTACTAATATGAATAAATTCAGTCAGGATGACATGATGGTATAGCCTAAACTGGTACATATTAAGAAATACAGCATAGCATAGCATAACTGCCTCCTCACAGTTGACTTCCATTTTGAGATTTATAATTAGTGAATTCCATCCACTGTTTGTTCTTGAATGTCATGTAACAGTTTCCAGGCTAGCAAATTTACTTAGGTGTTTGCGTCACTTGGTAACTCTTGATATTTACATTAATTCCCAGGTTTAGTATGGAACATTTAGCCACAGCAAAAATTCTCATTAACAATTACTTCTATGGACTACTTTGATAACAAGGTGAACGTCATTCATTTCAAAGTGATTTTTAAGATAACGTTTCAGGGGTTAAAATTTAGACCTAACCTATTTGAATTTCTTATCCCTTTCAATGAAACATTTTTCTGTGGAAAACCTGATTTTTTTATTAACTTCTTTCAAGTATAAAAGAAATCATAGAAGCAGTTCAAATTCACATTCTTTTCTGAGAATGTGAAGAGGCTTTTCATTATTTCACTAATTCACAATAACTACCCTATTAGAAATGTACTTGCTTATCTCTGCAAAGTTATTTCTGTGGCAAGAGGTACTCAGATCTGTTTCACATGCTCAGCATTGGAATTTACTCTGTATTACCGTCTTGAACTATGCTTGTAATCTTCCTCACAGGTTGAGAATGGTCTTTGTATCTGTGCAGCCATGCCCAGTAAAGTGGTTGTTCTGCGATACAATGAGAGCTTGAGCAAGTTTTGTATCAGAAAGGTAAGCTTAGTAATTCCTGTCCGTAGCTAAGGTAATTCACGTATTGCACTAAGACTTTGCTTTGGAGCAAACATCTTAAACCTTTTTGCACGCATAAGAACATTTGTTTGCCAGCTAAAATGATAACAAATTGCAATGTGCACTGACTAAAATTGGAGTAGGCAGCAATTTCCTTTAATAAGAGTTGGCATATCTGGAGAGATGCAGAACAGAACTGTGATTTTTTTTGAGAAACTGGACTCAGCTGTAATCATATCCTCACTTATTTGCCCAAAAAAGGCTTTCTTCTTAATTATCCAGCAGCGTTCCCTCACCTCTGTTGTCTTTGGAGAAATCCATAACAAATGACTTCTCTCTTCTTTGCAATTAAGGAAGCAGTGGGTATCTGAATTTGTTTACTGTACCAGTGAAAATCAAAGGGTATTTATATCATACAGATCCAGAAAAAAAAAAAATAATAGGGATCTCTCCTCAGAACAGAGTTTAAACACTGCCCTCCTTAAAATGGGCTGGTTCCCAGAAACTCATGTCCTTTCCAATTCACAAATTAAGGGATGTTCAGGTCAAACTACATATCCCTGTGAGCTTCTGCAGATTACTTTGAAGGCACCAGTTCAATTTACAGCTTGACTGAGGCTTTTATCTCCACTGAGTGCTACACTGGCACCACTGTGAGGAAGCAGAGTCGGCACAGTAATTCAGATGCTGGCCTCCCTGGAAGTAAAGACATGTTTGATGGAGAAGATCTTGGCACAAACAATGTGGATGCCAGCAAACCTGGAACATCTACAAGCATTTCAGCTGATATCAACTCTTGCTCAGAATGGAGCAGCAGCCGGCAGGAAACACTGAAGATGTACAGTCACCATCCTCTGTTCGTGCTGCCATTCACCTCCATAGTCCCAAGTGCCTTGACAAGGGATCACGTACAAAACATGCAAAGGCGTGATTTAGAAGGCAGGTTTTCCTTATCTTCACTAATCCAGACAACTGAATTTAGATCCTAACAAGATGGCAGCAAGCCCAGAATATGCTCTTCTGTTCTGCCAACTAAACTTCCAGATAAACTAGGAATGATGCAAGGAATCTTGTCCTCAGAAGATCTGGGCATCTGCGTGTTGTTTCAGGCTAACCTGCAGAGCTATCCTAGCTGTTCGATCACAATGCAAATCTTGGTGGACATATCTGTATTACATTGTACCAAGAAGGATGGAAGATTGTGTATGTTTGTCTTCCTTTTGCTTAAAGAGCCATCAAGATAATTTCTTAAGTGTTAACAGCAGAGATGCTTTAGCAAGCTGATACTTTCTGTTGGGAGAATCAGAGTGATGGATAAGCCTACTGACAAGAGTTTTGCTCCGTGGGTTATAAAGAGTTTGGGACTTGACTGGGGTCAATCCTGCTGCAGTTGTCTTAGGATCTTCTGTCTGCCTTTCTAGCAGCTGCCCTGATTCCTGGTGACTTCCAGGCTTGGAAGTGATTGTTCTAGAACAGCTACTCTGGAGCTGGGGTGGTTTTGACTGATAGACTTCTTAGTGACAAGTCTGTCGTTCAACCCTAACTGCTCAGTCCTGGTCTTATGTCATCTCCAGACACTGTTCAGACATGCAGTCATTGACGTGGCTGTGACCTATTGTAAGTAGGGAGCCACTCCCTACTGCTCCAGACAACTGAGCTACAGAGCAGAAGAATATCTTCCAGAATAGCATATTCTTCCAAAAGGAAGAGGTTCTTATTGGGGTTAGCACCTGGAGTTGAGTTGGTATGCGAGTCTATATTCAAGCGTCACCTCCAACAAAACAAAACTACTTCTTCTAGCAAGAGTACTTTTCCATATGCTTTTGAGAGACTGTTAGTAACTTTGAGGTTGCCATCTCTCCCTTTTATAAAAATAAATGTGGCAATATATAATGTTCCAGAATAAGCAAAATCTGTAAACTGTTACAGGGAACTAATATTGGTCCATACTTCCCTCTTTTCCAGGAGATTGAAACCTCTGAGCCTTGCAGCTGCATCCATTTGACCACTTACAGCATCATCATTGGAACCAACAAGTTCTATGAAATTGAGATGAAGCAGTATACGCTGGAAGGTAGGAGACATTTCCTGAGGAATGCACCAAGTCGCTCCACAGATTCTTTTGGTAGGACTTTTTCTAAAGCAGTTTAGGAAAAAAAGTTGTTAGTGATCAAGCTGTTTTTCTCCATTCTCTTTGCAGAGTTTCTGGATAAAAATGACCACACTTTGGCCTCTGCCGTGTTTGCTGCTTCTACCAACAGTTTTCCAGTCAGTATCATCCAAGTGAACCCAACAGGGCAGAGGGAGGAGTATCTGCTATGTTTCCATGGTAAGTGTGTGGCATGGTTGTACAGTTGTTGCACTACAACTGCTCTCTGGTACGTGAACAGTCAGAATGTACCCAAGTACAGTTGTAAACGAAAGCTGAACAGAGTTGACTTTCTAGTACCTGGCAATGAAGAGTTGTTGAAGTCTGTGAATCTAAAAGCCGTGGAAGAGTTGTGGCTGGTGGTTTAAACACTAAGATGCACAGGGCATTGGCACTAAAATAATAGCACTTACTGATCCAGTCTGCTGAGGTGTGTTTGGTCAGCTTGCTTCTGGCTTAAAAGTTCTCCGTCCCTGTGGATCAGGTGCCATGCGTAGGCTTGTGTGCCTGAAGGGAAGGGGTTGTAGTCAATGTTAGGTGCAAACAGGTGTTTGATTATCCTGATGAAACGTTAAGGGGTTTTCAAACTATGGCTTTCTTGTCTGGTTTCCATACAGACAGATGAGACTTTTTAGTCTTCTTGTGATGAAATAAGAGGGTGTTATTTTCTTGTATAGCTGCTTTTGTTGGCCCTCTAGGATAGTGTCGTGGAAATGCACAGGAAGTCTTCAAAAGCCCACTAGCTGTAATTTTGGGTGAGTAACAAACAGTAGGAGTCTCATAGTCTTCCCAACTGTGGATTAAATAACAACCTTACCTTAATTGGTATAGAGAGTACCTTTTGGTACTGAAAGTACATCTAGCCAATTCAATGTCAATTAGAGTAATTCACGGCACACTAGGATTTGCAAGATAGTAAGCACCCTGTCCCTGCTAAAAAGCTGAGGGTCAATTGCCGTTGTCCCTTCAAAAATAAATGAATAAAATTCAGGCGCGTGCTCATGACATGACATTACTTTTCTTGGCAGAGTTTGGTGTCTTTGTGGATTCCTATGGAAGACGCAGTAGGACAGATGACCTGAAATGGAATCGCTTGCCCTTAGCTTTTGGTAGGTGTTGAGGGACATTCACTTGGATTATAGAAATTATTGAAACATTATGGAATATGAAAATTATTTTCATATATTGAAAAATATAAAGGAAGCATCCTTGTGGGACAGGTGTTCTTCACTCAGTGCTTTTGTTTCCTCTTCCCCCTCCCAATTCTCCCAGAAACTATGGAGATTTTCCCATGATCTAAGATTATTATAAATCCAAATGTCAAACCTTCTGAAGTATAAACAATTTGAGGAAAACTAAACCAAAGTTGTATAATGTTCCTAGTCTGGCAGTGATTGAACTGGCTAGTGGAATTTTTGATGATGCTTGCAAGTTTCTGAAATAGTCAAGAATATATAATGTCAGTGTGGTTCCCTCAGGCCTTTTGAACTACCTAATGGGATTTTGTTCAGTTAATAGTGTGTTTTTAATGCCTTTTTCATGATACTTTGGTTAGTAGAATTCTTGAGATACAGATAGTTTCAAAGCGACAATTCTTTAAGCTGCATCTCCCTGCTTAGTAATAGTGTCTATGTCTTATTACAGAAAATATATTTCCTTAGTTTTCCCCAGGGGCTGTGAGGCTCTGTTGTGCTCACTGATGCTTTTTAGAAGTTTTTAACAGAGAATTTTATTTTGTTTTTCCTGCCTTTGCGGTGCTCCTTCAGCCTACAGGGAGCCCTATCTGTTTGTGACCCACTTCAATTCCCTTGAAGTGATTGAGATTCAGGCGCGAGCTTCTCTAGGGTAAGTAAGTAAGTAAGTTAGCTGTTCTCTTTCCATTACTTTGAACAGCATTTGCTGCAAGAATCTGTGTACTTGCCAGGAAAAGGTACAGTGTCATCATTGTAAAGACTTTTTCCTGCAATTTTTACCCAGAACCCCTGCACGAGCCCACTTGGAGATACCAAATCCACGGTATTTAGGGCCTGCAATTTCTTCTGGAGCTATCTACTTGGCCTCCTCCTACCAAGACAAATTAAGGGTGATTTGCTGTAAGGGCAATCTAGTGAAGGAGACCAACAATGAGCAGCACCACAGAGGATCTTCTGCTACACGCAGGTATGATGAAGTCAGTATGTTACAGTCCTTGTGCATCTTGTACGCAAACTTCGCTCCAGATGGCTTTTCCCCCCCAAGTTGTGGTGGGATGCCCTTGTTCTATACGTAGAGATAGAGGCTGGCATTAGCCAGTTACTGTACAGCTGCAATGGAACAAGGAGTAGAGTCACTGATGTTTTAAAATCCAGACGGCAAAGAAACATTAAATCCGTAGGAATATGTGGGTAATCTCCACGAATGCTTTGTGATCTTCAGCTGGTTTACTTTTATGTTGCATTATAGCTGTGACTTCAAAGCTTGATGAGCTTAGATGCTATTGATATGACACTAAACATCAATTGACTGTAACAATCTCTAAAGCTAGAGCCCCTTCCTCTTAAATAATGAGTAGGCCTTAGGGAGATGGCGTTGGGAAGCTGCAATACAATCTTGTTCTGTTCAGCAGAACAGCAATACTTCAGACAGGTGAATAAATACTGCGGTTGATAGTGCCACTGTGCATTGGAAACGGAGAAATTGAGGCTTGTACCTCATCCTAACCTGGCCCGAACATCCTGGAGCTACTGAAAATTTTGTATATGAAAAGGCATATATCAAATGCTAGCATACTTCTTTTATATGGAAAAGTATACTGCTGAAGTATATGAAAATGCGTACTTCTGTGGCCCGTTAAAGAGACATGACTTGCATCATTAGCAGTTCATTAAGGCACTTTACTAGTGTGGCAAATGTAATGAATACTCAGCTATCAAAATATCTTTGCACTTTTCATCTTGGCTCAGGGAGGTCTGATGCTTTTTCACCTAAACACTGCTGGGTGTTTGGGGAAAGTTACATTTTTTGCTAAAAGAAAATGTAACGTGAGGTTTTTGTCGCTCAGCTGTTCGCGTCCATTATTTTTGAATGACAGCAGCCCTAACAAGAGAGGTCCGCCCACATACAACGAGCACATAACCAAGCGGGTAGCATCAAGCCCAGGACCACCGGAAGGTCCAAGCCACCCTCGAGAACCAAGCACACCACATCGGTACCGCGAGGGAAGGACAGAGCTGCGGAGGGACAAGTCACCTGGGCGACCGCTGGAGAGGGAGAAATCTCCAGGCCGGCTTCTGAGCACCCGCAGAGAAAGGTCCCCTGGAAGACTGTTCGAAGAGAGCAGCCGAGGACGAATGCCTGTGAGTGGTGCCAGAACTCCTCTTGCTCAAGTCAATAAGGTAAGTCAGGAGCCTGGAGAACTTTTCTGTTCTCAGGAAAAGGCATGTACTGCAGAAGGGCTGGTGGTACTGTAAAGTACAAGAGCAAATCAAACTTCACCCCCCGGCCCCTCAACTTCTATTGAAACAGAGCACGTATGGTGTAACTCACTGGCCCTATGAACACCTTCCCTTGTGCTAGTTCTGTAACTGCAAAAGCAGCTTGACTCCGGAACAAAGTCCTCCAGATCTGAAAGCAAAGGTGCATTTACCAACAGAAGTCAAGTTGCTGAGACCTCGAAGGGGGACAATGTCTGGAGGAAGGAATGTGGGAGCCTGCTGTGTTCAGAGTGATGCTGACAGTGCTTGCCTTTGTCAGTGCTTTAAGAATTATGCCACCTAGAAGCAAGCAAGCATACAGCACTCAGCGGTAGCAGCAGTAGTTAGGTGATGTACTGCTGCTGGCACCTGTGCGTATGTGAGAAAAAAATATGTGCGACTTGTAACTGTCATTTTATTTCCCTGCCAGGTCTGGGACCAGTCTTCGGTGTAAGTCTCAGCTAGACAAAGTTACTCATCTTGACCTGCAGGAAAAAAAAGGAAATACACTGAGTATATGCACTCCATATGTCTGCTGCCCAGTTACCAAAACAGCATTCCTGGGCCAAAGCTCGCTCCGCACTGGGAGACGTGACGCTTTTGAAGATTGTTCGCATCTCAGTTAATTTCTCTGCACTTTCCTGCACTCCTGTTTTTGCACTTTGTACTACTGTTACTCTTTCAAGCAGTTCATGAACTTTTTGTATTCACTTTAGTCCCTAGTAGTTCATCAAGGAAATTAAACGGGACTAGAGTCCCACCCCAGGTCTTTACTGTGGTTAGCACCCCTTACCAGATAATTGATGATAGTTCTGAAACACGCTGGGAATGCCTGGTGGCCTGGAACCAGAAGGGCCAAGGTGAGTGAGTCTTTCAATAGAAGGTGTGATTGGATATTCTCTACAGAACACAAGAAAAATTACTTCTGATTAGTCTGTTCACCTGCCACTTCTGAAAGTTATTTTGTTCTCACTAAAATTGCTCTAGAGCAGCTCTGATGGGGAGGGAAGAACCCTGCTTTAAACGATCCCATGTGCCCGGCCCTGAGACAAAGTGCATTACCTATAAGCTACTGGGGTGTAAGACTTTATCCAGGTCTTCTGCATGACAGTTCACTGCATGCTGCTGCACCATCACTGGCTGCTCTCTCCTTTTAGGTTGCTTTGCTGAGTAGTGTATTGTACCTCACTTGTAAATTAACTGAAACCTTTAGATTACGCTGCAAAATAACCGTTAAATACTCTGGAAATTTGGCAACGAAGAGTTAACAAGCCTTATTCTATGACAAGAATTACAGTCACGCTTGTGTTCTCCTCTCAGCGTTGAACACGGTCCCTTCGGAAATGACACCGTAGTCCCGACAGTCTCGCATCCCCCAGAGAGAAGAGCAGCCCAGGCCTGGCTCTTCCCGTGATCTGTAACTTGTCGTACAATAAGAACCAAATGTCATGGCACAAGAGGATACTCACAATGAACAGCTTTAGCGGTTACTGAACACACCTTCACCTTTGCTTCTGCGTATCTAACCTCGAGCCATTTATTGCTTTCTATTCTCTTTTGCTGTGAACATGAAGCAGAGAGCAAATGATTTTCAAAGCAGGTTTTGACCATTCAATCTGCAATAGCAACATTCTAAGTGAACAACCATGTTCTTTACAACTGGAAAGAGCAAAACTGCATCCAGTCTTCCCTTGGCCACACTCTTAAACTTCTGCTAGTCCCTCGCAAGCCTGTGCTAACCTGTTCTAGAAACCCATAAAAATTCAAATGCCTTGTCAGTGTCCTTTGGCGAGTTTCATGAATATTGTATTCCGTTCTCGTCTGTTAGGTTATTTTAGGTCAGATGATTTGGCAGGAAACTTGCTGAAAGTTTTTGTCTCCTGGTCTGGATATTTTGAAAGGTCACTGAGATCAGTCTTTAAATCTTTGCATCTCATGGAAGATCTTCAAGACCTCAGAAATGGGCTTGTTGAGTCCTGAAAGTGTATATCTTGTCTTGTTCGTGAAATGCTTCCTGCTATAGAAATAGCTCAAAGGACTGTACATATTTACAAGAAACTTTATATTCGTAACAAAAGGGAATTGAATTGGTTTCTACTTTTTTATTGTAAACTGTGCGTTTTTCAACACTAGCTTTTTGTTTTAATGGTGGTTGTGGACAGCCATCTTCAGACACTGGAGGGGCCTCAGCTTAGTCCTCCTCGCTCCCATGAAGAAATATTGTAACATTAAATTGCAATTGAAGCTTGTTAGCATAAATGAGGTTTTAGGTCTCTAAAAGTACAGGATTTTTCTTCATTACCTTTTTATTATTGACAAGGGAGGGAACCAGAGGGACAGTTCAAAGCTCCACCTGGAAAGTATTGAACTTTGTTGTTGAACAATAACCAAATAAAACAAATAACTATCTTGACTGGCATGGTGAAATGAACGCTTCCTTCTATATAGAGTAACACTGAGCCATCCTACCATTGCACCCAGCATTAGAGGCTGTGTAATCTATAGGTGTCAAAGCTTACCAAAGAGCTAACCTTGACAAATATTTAGCATTTTAATAGTCGTTATTCCCTGAACAAGTAGCATAAGTGGCTTCACAAAAACAAAGCATGTTCATGTGAACTAAAACAGGTGGATTTGTCCAAATATTTTACTAGAGCAGCAGTCAGCTGCAAACACCTACAGCTAAATTCTGCCCTAGTGATACGGGCAGAGGTGAGACACGTGTGAGTATCTGGGAAAACAATCTTGCCCTGGTAAATGACCCACACATCTTGAGCTGGAAAAAACCATCATCTTAATTAACAACAGTGTGATCTAATGACAGGTTTGGGATTTATCCCAGCAGTGTACTGGTAGCAAAGCAGACGGAGACAATTACTCATCCCACCGCTGTAATATGCTGGTGCTTTAAGGCCTAATAGCTGCAACTTTAAAAAAAAAAAAAACATTCACAAATCAAGTCAGATTGAGTACAACCTGCAGAGTTACTGTACATCTTAACATACACCTGCTGGGAAAACTTGCTAGATCAGACTTAAATGTAAATACATCTATTTTTAACTGAACCAGTTTTTACAGGGTCTGAAGTATTCTTTCACAGGAAGAGGTTTTTAATATTCACACTGCTGCCTACAGTAACTTAATTTGTCCTCCTACTGTTCAGTGTTTTTGGTTCTGTGCACATACCCACCTCCTTACCCCCAATAAAAGGTTTGTTGGAGGGTGTGGGGGTGGGTTACTAATAGCTCCTCTTACATTTTGGTCTACATGACATTCTTCATGAAAATGCGCTACATAAAACCCAAGCTGCTTGATTTATCTATTGTGCCTACTATCTGATGTATATGATGAAATGCTAACTTGTTAAATGTTCCTTTCTTTCTATTTTACTGTGCACAAAGAATACTTATTTAAAGCTCATTGTTGCAGTCCTATGATGCATGATCAGAATTGTAACAAAACTAAAATAATCCAGAAACTGGTGGAGTAAAAAAAAATTATTTATTGAGCCTTTTGATTACCAAGAACCCTGCACAAATCCACAGTCAGCTTGACCACCACACACTGTGCTGAAATTCAGGGGGTCGGGGAGGGCAGGGAACTCTTGTTATTTCTGCTGTAGACACAGAACGTAACGGCTTACTCAAGAGTCCCAAAAAATGACTATAACAAAAGTCTCTGCATCTACCTTAAAAAAAATGTGCTCTCCTAGCAACAGCCAAGAATAAACATAACAGCACAGACTGGGAGCTGTGGGTGGGGAATGTAAGTGAGCTAATAAATCCAACTCTTGATCCAGCTTTTGCCTTTGGAGGGATCTGATTCATCCCATTACAATAAGGGAACACAGTGTGATTAATCTAATTCATTCACCTGTCAAGCAGAAAACAACCTAGCAAAAAACCCCCAAAAGACCCCCCCACCCACACCCCCCAAACCGCCCCCCCCCAGCAAAAAAACAAACTAACCAGCCTACCTCTTCCTTCATCAGCCCCCTGCCCTGGCAGGAGCCAGCCCTCCCGCAGATGCTCCTGCTGAAGAGAAAGGGAGTTGGGGGGCTGCTGCAGCTTACCTGGAGGAAGGCCATGGCTCCCGGGAGATGTTCCTTGAGGCCATAGGTGCCAGGGGAACACCACACCTCCATCACCTTGCCCTGCCCCGTCTGGGAGAGGTCCTTGGGCCTGAGGGCAGCTGTGCTCACTCACCCAAACGAGCAGAGGAAGGTGGAGGTGATTATGGCACGATTACTCTTGCAAGCCCTCAGGTGATGTGCGGGGCTGCTTGCAGGTCACAAAGCCTGGGCCACTTCACCCTGGTTTCTGAGGCAAACAAGCAAAGATTTTTTGGAGCTGCAAAAGCTAATGGTGCAGCACCGGCTGCAGACCAGGTACCAAGTGCTCTACCATCTGAGACACGGCTATAGCCTCCAAAATAAAAAAAAAAAAAAAAAAAAAAAAGCTCTCTATAAAATAATTGGTTCTGTCCTGTGGTTCCACCATACCAGCACTGATGAAAAGCCTGGAGTGAGTCATGCATATATGTAATTGGAAAAAAATCCACAAAGCTTAGCAAGAACTAATGAGACAGAGTCCATAAATACTGTTAAGTAAGTCTAGCATACTTTCACCTTCCTTTCTGTTCTCCATTTTGCAACATTTCAGCTTTAGTGTTTGACCTGTGAAAAATTTGTTTTGCAACTGAAGGAAAAAAACAAACCACAAACCAAACTTACTAAGCTACCTCTAAGGTCCTCTCTTCTTCTAGCAAAATAAAAAAAAAAAATTCTAGGTCATTCAAATGAGAAATTTGTGGTATCATTTCCCTGCTGGCAGTAAAAGCATTTAAGAGGACTCACTGCATGACTTCTGTCTGCCAATACACTCTCACATCTACTTTTCTTTGAACGCAGCTGAAAAAATTCCTTCCAACACTTGCCTCTCCGCTGCTGATGCTTAGTCTACCAAACAGACTCCGTTCTGCACAAACGCCTTCACCGAGTTTGCTTCCACAGCATGTCACCTGCATTTGGCATCCTGCAGCGCCCAGCTCAGCCCCATCACGAGATCCCAGAGCACTTACCGCCGGTGCCTTGGCCCACGGTGCCCGGCCAAGCGCTCCCAGCCCACTGCGCACACCCCTTGGCTGCGCCGTATCCACCAAGCAAAGGCATGAGCACAGCCTTGCCCACCACTCCTCAAGCTGCAGGCTGCCAGCCCTCCTTCAGTTCACCAGGCAACGCACCGTGACCGCTTCTATTACCCGACAGCAGAGCCTGTCATCAGAGACCCCAACACATCGCTTCCGTGCAACAGCTCTGTTGTGCTACAAGACATCAGGCACTAGCGCGCCTTTGCTGCCGCCATTACGGAAGGAGAGGCCATTATTTAATGACAGCATCATCAGGCAGGGAACTGACAAAGAATGGCTGTGGTCACCCGCTGATCTGCCAGCACATACTTCTGCATTTGAACATCCAGGTGTTTTGACTGAGTGAGTTTACACTTCAACAAAAGGCAATCCTGTTGAATTAGTTAACTGGAACTGTTCCAACCCGCTCTTCCTTCTCTGCTATTGATGCACCTTTGTTTACTGCCCCGACACAACCAGCTCAAGATAAAAGAAACCTCTACCTCCCCAGGCCCCAGCAAAGCCCACAGGCCTCCCTGCAGCATGTGCTGCTCTGCAGCTACCAGCCCCAATCCCACAGCCTCTTCCCTGACCTCCTCACAAGTAAGTCAGCATTTTCTGGTGCCGATAAATATTACAGAGGGTGCACAGCCTACTCCAGCGCCATACACCTGCCTGTGACACCACAAACCATATCCAACCCGCAATCACACGCTGTCAAGAAGAAAGGCTTGGGAAAAACGTCTGCTTGAAGAGTGGCTGGCTGGAACAGAGAGAAGCCAATGGGAGGCTTAAGACCAATACCAAGTTTTTCAGCCCTAAGGAACTGACTGCTGGAGCTTTTTACGCAATTGTTCTTCCTGTAAGCTTTACATCACAAATACACACTAACACCTCCCTCATCTTATTTACTGATTAACTGCAAGCGAACAAGGTGTTTCAAGCTGCATCTATGAATGAAAAGTTGCACAATCCACCAAGGCATAAAACTGCAATCAGGCACTCATAGGTTACAAAAGAGTAACAACTAAAGGAAGCTGAGGTTACCAAAGATGGGAAGGATAATAACAAAGCAAGTCACCCACTTTTCTTGAAAATGTTTTATTTGTTTCTAAAGAGGCTGAAAACAAAAGCAATTCCATATTTCAGAATACCAAATACTATCCATAGCACAGAACGAAGAAAGAGTTTTCAGAGAAAACCATTGCACTAGACCCGGATCTACTCGGCTACTCAGGATATTGCAACAAGGCTAGTGAGCAGATCCGAGGATGGCAAACCACCCTTCCACTGTGGCTGGTTCCACTGAACGCTGGCTGCTGCAGCTTTTGTCCCCACTCAGACTCCTTACCGATTTGTGCAATGTGCTCTTCCCCACAGTCGGACAGGGGCTGGTTATCATTGGCACAGTCGCTGGCACTCGCAGGCACCAAAAACAAACAGAGGGAAGGACCCAGCAGGTCACTTCCTGAGCTGGTTCCTCCAGGGCAGGCCCGAGGCACACTGGCAGGCAGTTTTGCATTAATGTTGCATTTGTTTTGGGATAAAACAGGCTGCGAGTACCAAGTACAGGCAACCTGGTGCTACTATAATCACTTAGAAAATATAAACAGAATAAAAAGTTGCAGAGATCCCCACAGCCTTGGCTGCAGAAGCACCAGGGATGTTATACCCGTGGTCAATGCTGCAACCTGGAGCAGAGGCCCAGCTCCAGCCCTGGGCACAGAAGGATGCAGTGCTGCTGTATCCAGCGTGCTGCAACTGCTTACACCAAGGGGCAAGTTTGGCCACTGGGAGACGGGTGACTCACAGTCACCTTCAGGCTGTTACTGAAGAACTAATCCCCAAACTGAATACATCGATTTCCTTACGGCTACCTATCCCAGCTTAAGGAAGTCCTTATCAGTGACAGCAAGAGAAACTAGTTTCAAAAAGCAGATTACTGCAAGACACATTTATGATTTACAGAAAAATCCAGCCGTTAAAAACAATTGTCTTTACCAAAATTCCACAGGGGAAAACTTGTATTTCAGTTCTCATGAAGAGAAAAACTACAGAGCTATTCACAGCAGAAACAGTGCACTCCAGTCTACCGTAAAATAAAAATGAACTTGTCGGTGATTTGTGTCGCTGATTTTGCCTAGCAAAGGCTGCTACAAAAAGATCATCAATATTCACACTTATTTCAGCCATACAAGTTTGGAACTTGCTACTGAAATAATTGCGTGTTTGATGAGTTATGAAAGCAGTAATGGGCTTGCTTTTGCTGAGTGTTGAGCTCAAGTAAGATTCCACAAGAATCCTGAACTTTCTAGACTTTGGGCTGGCTTGTTTATTACTTACAGTCTGCCTCACTGCTGAAGGTCTTTAATCTGTTGCTGCCCTCACACTTTTCAGCCTAATTAAATTGCTGTTTTTTTAACTGAGCTGACAACAGGCACTGACACCTTTGCCATCTGTCTAGTTGTCATGAAGCTGCCATCTCCAAGAACTTCCAAGGTGGGACTGGGAAAATAAGGCAAATATAGGAGAACTTGGAAGTCTCAGAAACAATATGAAATCGGAGTTCATTTGCTACAGCACAGAGCAGGAATAAATTTGGTTAAGAGAAGAATTTTTTTCCCCCGAGACTGCACTAGCCCAGAACAATTGGTCACAAACTACTGTGATGCTCATATTGGCTTGTACAGCAAAGTAGTCACATATTTCTTCTTGTAACGATGCGTAGCACTAAGCACCATCACTCCATCCTACAGGAGATGGAAAACAAGTGAGCATATTACATGGTTATCTAAAAGCTGCAAGTGTGAAGAACATGCCCTGGTCTCTCACCTTGATAGAAAGTGCGTAGAGGTGGTTCAGCATGACATGGTTGGGTTCAGGGAGCAGAGCAGGATCGCACTGGAAAAAAGAGAAAGCGAGACAGTGTGAAAATAACGGAACTCACAGTTTACTCATCACAGCTGATGAGTGATAAACACCGTCTGTAACTAGCCATATCCTCAAATACATCACACCACTTCTTACACCGAGTTCATCAAGAAACGTAGACAAAGTTTCAGAACAATCCAAGATCCCTCCAGGGTGAAACCCTCTGCATCCTCACTGCAACCATAAAACAGACCTCAATTATTTCTTATGTGCTTCTGACATTTTAATAGTGTTGCAGTGGGAAGATTAGGGTTTCTGGGAGTAAAACAACAATCTAGTTTTCTTTTCAATTTTGAAGAGAGTCAAGTAGAAAAATAAATTTACTTCAGATGGATCCACCTGGACGTATACAATAAGGAATTTATGAACATGGCAACTATTCTAAGGTTTTTCCTTGCCTGTCCCCTGTCTGTACCCAGGTTTTTCCCCATCTGTTCACAACCTCAAGGCCATTATTCAGCAAAACAAACTAATGTACTCACAGAAATGCCTGTGTCCTTATTCAGGATGACCTGCAACAGGTGGGGCGGAAGAATAGGTGGCGATTTAAAGCGCTCCTCTGCCTTACAAACGTAGGGCTCCTGGTGGTACGGTCCTGGAGGTGAACTTGACAACTCTGCCAGAGAGATGTTAAATATTTATTCTTAAATAGTCTGTAAGAGTATGTGCTCTTTATAGGTACCTTTTTACCACTACTCTAAGTTGCTTTTCACATCCAAAAACATGTGGCCAAAAGAAATCAATGGCATGTAGTACAAGAACTGTAGCAGCTGATGCAGTGCCAGAGGATCAGTCACTGCCCAAGAAGTGATTTAAGATGTCCAAAGTCTGTCTGACTTGAGACTAGCTGTGAAGATGTGGGAGGCCAAGGGCCCTACTGCACTCCAGAACTTCACTGCCCAGCACTTCTCCAGCAAACACTTAATGGTAAACATTGCTCTACAATGTTACCTCCAAGGGAAGCGCTAAAAACATGGTACACACAGGTAAAAAGCATGTATTAATCCTGTACAGGGACAGGGTAAGAGAAAGGGCTCTTCAGAGTGTAAAACAATATAATGAAAAGTTGTTACATCTTGTGGCGGGGAAACATTTACTAGAATCTCCTCCTGGCTTCTTGCAGCATCCAAGTCTCACAAATCACACCCTTTCGCCAAAAAGGCTTTCTCCAGGGGAAAGTAGCATAGAGCAAAAACCAACCAAACACACCTTCTGCCTCAGATTCAAAGGACAGGTCTTCTGAGGGAGGATTTAAGGTACTATTTCAACCATGGTCCCCATCCCTACAAAGGTCTATAAAGAACAGGTGGCAAGGCTGACCTCAGAGATGACTCAAGCTAAATCTTACCTCTCTTCTGTTACACTAGAATATGAAACTTGAGACAAAAATACAATTTTTATACTATTCTAAGATTCAGATCATTTATACTAAGCTGAGAGCATATGACATATGACTGAGCCTGTATTAGCACTAAGATGCATCTAAATTCTACCTCTTAATGCGCAACTTCTGACCTCCTCAACCCATCTCCTTAGCAGAGAAAGACTGTATTAGGAGCAGCATAGGCTGTCAACATTGGCTTGATGTCGTAAGGTAGAGACTGATCCACCACTGAGTGCGCCCAAACCAGCCATTTGACATCGCACAGGCAAACAAACAGCTATTAAGCACCCATGACTTCCTCCTAATCAGATCTACAGTAACCTGTGTTGCTCTGTCAGAGGCTTCCTCCTTTATGCATTCCACATTATTCCTTTGTGCACTTGTGACTCCTGCACACGTCCGTCCACAGGGCCTGACAAACATGTAGATTAATCTATACTGGAGCTTTAACTCCAGATGAAAAGGAAGATGGAATTTTTAACAGCTCTATAAAGTGTAATATAAAATCACCAGTAAGCTCATACCAGACATGTCTGAACATTTCTGGGAGTCCACCATCAAAGCATCAAATACTTCAAAGTCAGTTTTCTTCACCTGTATGATATTGTTGACGGTACCTAGCTGGCTGGTTACTACTGGCTGGGAAGAAACAAGATACAAAAGTCAGAATAAAAAAGCTTGCAGGACTATCAGATTCTCAAAACTACACAATCAGCATTACCAAGAATGAGATATATTGCTTTTAAAATATGCTAGTACCACATATGAAAAGAGCTCACTATTGCTCAGTTAGTGTTAGTTTAAGAGCAAGTACAGGATTTAGGACTGAGGGGGATGCATATCAGTTGAACCTGCTAGGTCCACAGCACTCAATAAATTCCTGAGCTATACATAAGGCTAGGATCAGGTTTGGGCTAAAGTTAACAGTGACAACACAAGGAGCTAACCTTTACTTCTAGCTTCTACAGAGGCTTCAGAGCCAGGCTGAGATCTGCATGGCCTGATGTAGGACACGAGTACACTTGGTATTGCTGGTTACTACCAAAGCTAGGACTGGAGACCGAAGCAGAGGTTTCAAAGAGCTAAATTTACTGCAAGGTGAATTCCCTGAGGTTCTGCAAGGTTTGCCAAGACAACAAGAAGACTGGAACCAGCAGCTGTGAATGATTAGCTCTGAGGCAGGTAGGGATTGCTAGGCAGGCTAAGGTTAAAGCTCATTTTATAGCAGAGGAGGACGAAAAGGACTGGTAGATTTTGGCACAATTACTGGACTATGAAAAGATCCAGAGCAGCAATAAGAACATTCTGGCAGACAGCAAGCACAGCACAGAGAGATTTGGGCTGTCAGCAATGCTACAGTGCTTTAAAAGACAGTTTGGCACTAGACAAGAAAAGCTCACCATATCTTATAAACCAATACCCAAGAGATCTTGTGACCCATTTGTTACAAAAATCTCCTGTCCTTTGAGATTGTCAGTCTGATGCTGCCACCTAGGCCAGCTGGGAGCAGAAATATCTTTATCACCAGCTTAAACAGTCAGTTTCTGTTGTTAACCAACACCTTCTCTCTGAAAAGGCCAGCTATTGGTAGAAAAACCAGCCAGTTTCTCATCTTCCAATGCCTCAATGAATAAATACAGAGAATCAAAGAAAACAATACCTCTGAAGGATCATGCGTCCACTGCCCATCCACAAAGAACTTGTATTGGTGCTCTCCTTCTGGCAGGTCCAGAATTGCCACAAAGTTATTGTGGCTGGAATTTAAGACAAACAAATCAGCCCTGAAATATTCTGAAAAGTACATTGATCTATAAACTGTGACAAACACTGTAACACAGAATATAAGCCTCCTTAACGTGCAAAAACTTAAAAAGGCAGTGCCACATTTAAGAGAATCTCTGATGCAATCTAAAGGTAAAGAATCAAATTAAGGTTAATGTTAATGATAATTTCCTCTGTGACAGTAAGCCCCTACACATTCAAAATTAGTATCCACATTCCTGGCATCAAGTAATTGGCACTGAGCTTTTGTAAAGTCATCTGCACATCTTCACACTACTTGTTAGTACATGAGACCTTATTTTATCTGCGATACTGCTGTTGATGGAACAAGATCAGCTTACTTGTATTTCCTTGCCTTTCAGTATTTGCCATCATAAATTGCATTTCACAAATGCCTATGAAATAAATGAACAATGACTAGAAGATGAAAGCAGCAACTCAATACTTCTGAGTTACTTTAGGTCTGAATAGCTGCTGCTTTGTAATTTTGATACTCCTGTGCTGTGAACTTCCTGATTCTTCAGAAGTCTTTACCAGCATCTCAAAGAAGCTGAGAAACAGTGGATGCTATGTGAACAATTCAAACAGGCCACACAATGCCAGTAGCTCTCTTTACTTCTTCTTCTCAGATAAGGAGCACAAGCATACCACCACAAAGCTGGATTTGAAATTTCAGTTTGGAATAACGAACTCTTCTGCCTGAGCATATTTGATTCAGTAACATGATTTTATCTAGCCTCTAAGGAGGTCCAAATATCTCCTTTCCCAGAATACCTAATCTGACAAGAGGCAAACCTGTCTTTTCTTTTTTTTTTTTTTTTTTTTTAAAAAGACATTTTTGTCCTTCTTCCAGATTCATTTCACCATTTCCCGTCTCCCAGGCTTTCTACTTAAGAGTATGACGGTAATACTGATGTTCCATTGGCCTTTTTTCCAGCTCCTGTCTTGATAATTTATTTCACATTGTTCATGCACAGAACAATCCTCCCATACCATTTTATCAGGCCACTATGCTCCTCCCTCAAGTCTCCTAAGAAATTAAGACACTTCTGCAACAATGACAATGCAGGTAGTCACTCACTGAGATAAGAAACACCAGAAATTAGCAGGAGACAAATCTTTCATGAATATGTCATCGTTGACAGACAACAGGTCTCAGATCAACAGCTAAATTCAGACTCTCCACCACCCATTAAGTTTTAAATTTTTGAGAAAACATTGGTTTAAATAAAATACTTACTCAGGTACTGAATTAAGCAGAGCTCCAGAGCTCTCTGGAAGGAAAAAGCACTTGGTACTTTAACACAGATTTGTTCTCTCGTTCATGTAGTTTACCAGCAGTATCACAGGTTCAGTTTCCTAAGCAGAATCTGGACCCTTTGAGCTGGGCAAAAGCCAATGATATGGCAAGAAAGTACATGTGCCATCAAAGACACTATGCTTAAAACTAACTTCACCTTACATATCCCAACTCCACCCCAGGTAGCAGACTGCACAACAAGGATTGTTTCAGGTCATTCACGCATGGTGCCTAGTGAACAAATCACTCCAAAATTGACACACAGCTCAACTTTCATCCTGTGCCATCCAAGAATCAAAAAGTCAGACTCTCATCAAGAGCTTGAGAAGCGAAGCAGGACAGTAGTAAATCCAAGCACAATACCAATCTATCAGCTGACCACCTTTCTCACTGCACTAAGCATTCCCAGCCCATGGGGAATATCACCAATACAGCAGCAGCAGTTTATTACCTCCTTGTCAGAGGAATTTTACTCCAGTTGTTGAAGGACCCAGATAAATAAACTTCTTTCCCTCCTCCAGTCCAGCGAAAGACTGTTGGTCGAGCTTGAGTGGGAGTTTTATCATTCACTTCCAGATCTTGTTGCCAAGCTAGGAATTCTTCTTTCTCCAATGGAGCCTACAAGCACAATGTCTTAATCAAAAGGATTCTTTCCTGGCAGACTTAGACAACCTGTATTTTACTGACGGCATTTTTGCGCTCAGGCACGATTCTCTAAGGTACAAGTCTACAAGTAGTTTTTGTCAGATGGAGATTAGAAACAGCATTTCTAGATACTGTTCACAAATTCATTTGCACAAGTTCTGCAAAGATGTCAAAGCCTTCCAAATTTGCAGAAAGAGTGGAAGGCAAAATAATCCCCTGCCCTCCAGCCTAAATTAGGCTAAAAAGAAATGACTTGAGCTCACAAGAGTTTTCAAAATACACAGATAAAAGAAGAGGGAGAAAAATAATTAAGAAGAAATACACTTAAGCACAAATACCATAGGCACAAAATTTGTAGTTGGCAGAAAGATTATGAATTGTCTGTAGGAAACAGCTCTGTCCAGCAGTCAAAATCTAAGCGTAATTTTCTGTTAGATATTCTTAGGAAACACGATACACAGCAAGGCATTTCTAACAATCCATCTAATACTGAGCAAAAATCCAGTTAACTGATCTTTTAATATGGAAAATAACAGACAGGTAAAACATCACTGGTGACTGCAAGAGCATTAAGGATCTGAGGGAAGCTGGGGCACTGTACCTAGAACTCGGGAAGAGCTTTGAGCCAGCTACATTTTAGTTTTTCTACAGTTAATTCTTGCTGCAAACCATGACATTACGCTCATTATATCTGCTTGAACACCAATGCAATACCTCTCCTTAGCGTGGGAAACAAGGGAGACAGTCAGTTTTGTGTGTAAACTCAGTGACAGAACTACGGAAGGATGTTAAGAGCACCACAACTAGACAGCATTCCCAAGCTAGCAAAGTTAGAAGACAAGAACAAACCAGCAATACCTTCATTTCCTCTGAATGGAACAAGTCTGCATCTTCAGGACTGTCCATTAGAATTTTTGGTCTATCACCCTCTTTTGTACTGATGGCTCCTCCTGAGTTGTCACCTCGGGATGCCTTATGGCCATGACGCTCCAGTCCAGCTCGCTCGCTGCTTGTGTTCCCCATTTTTAATGGCCTAAAAGAGCAGGAAAAGACAGATTAGCACACGTACTTCTGAAGCCAGAATGCCAGTAGGCAGGAAAGCAGGCTCATCAGTAGACCTGGGCTCTGTTTCTGAGTTGAAGAGTCTAAGAAACTTGAGTAACCCCAAATGCTAGAATCTTAAAATTATAACAAACTCAGAACAAAGACACTAAATGACAACTTTTAGCTACTCTTGATAATGTGCTACAGTTCAATATCCTAGCATCTCTGCAACTCAGCCACTCTAAAAGTTGACCAAGCTGGTATCTGTCACTGCAGCACATTGGTATTCTGTCTTGCCAAGCTAAGTGCTTGTTCTTCTCTCTTCTGAATACCTACACATACAATGTTCTACCACATCAACAGAAACATCAGCAGAACTTTCTGTCAGAATGCTTCAAAAACAGCCTACTAGAAATGTGACTTCACTAGGAAATAAAAAGTTAGCTGAGGTGGCAGCCTGCTGAGGATCCTTACAGGGGCCGGCTGTGGCTCTGAAGCGCAAACAGCACAGTCCTGCTGGTGCTCCGCTGGAGACTTCCTCCAGTCTCTGCTTTTCTCTGGGAGAGGCAGGGGCCTGCTATGCAAGAAACGCAACACTTCTTCCCGCTCCACAGCCCATGTGGCCACATCCAGAGGCAGAACGGATGAGACTAGATGCACATGCCATATCTTATCTGAAAGACTACTTACAGGCGAAGAGCAGCAACTTAGGGGCAGCCAAGGGGACCGTCTGGACCCATACAAACAGGCCCTTGGAACCGTACAAACAGACCCTTGGAGCACACCCAGCAGGATACAAGCACACGTATGGGATATCGTTCTGTCCCCTGTAAGCTCAGATTATGGACATTGCCCAACATTCAACCGTACAGATCTCGGCTCAGTCACAACCTGGCAGTCTCGGCACGCGTGGCTTAAGTAAATAAACAACTAAACAGGTAATTCGACGACAAAAATTAAGCATAAATGCAAACGTTAAACAGCTACGTGAAATTTCAACAGCTTTGCGCATCCATTCCGTATCTGCTTTAAGCGGCGACTCGCTGATTCTGCGAGACGGACTGTTGAGAAGGCCCCGGTGAAATCCCACAGCCCCTCAGGGTCTCATCAGCAGACACACCTCCGCGCCGTACCTGCCGGGCCGCCTCAGGCCCCGAGGCGGGCAGCCGGGCAGTCACCGCCTCCGCCACCCACCTCTCCCCGGCCCGGTTCCCCCGCAAGCGCCCAGCAGGGCGGTTACAAAGGCCGCCGGGGCTGGCACCGCCGGCAGGGAACCCACCTCCCACCTTCCGAGCCCACCGCCGTCCCTCCACCGCCGCCCCGGCGCTTCCGCTTCCGTCCGGCCGTGTGCCCGCGCTGCCGCCCCGGGGAAGAACCCGAGCCCGGCGCGCAGGTTCCGGCGCCGACCCCGGCCCCAGGCAGGCGGCCCGCGGGGCCTGCAGCAGCCCAGAGCCGTCCGCGGCCGCTCCCGGGTCCGTCAGGCCCCTGAGGCCAGGCTCGATGCTGACTGTCCCGCCAGGGCTATCCCATACCCGCTGAATATGACTGCTAAACTGGTGCCTTAGGTACGAGGTCAGGGGGGAAGCGTGGTGGCTCTTTACCTGCCTCTCGGAGCCGTTTTCTCCAAATCATCACCGCAAGGAGGTTTTGGATCTGCAGGAGAGTTGCAGATGAGTGAGCACGGGGCCGCGGGAGCTAGGCAATAAATGCATTTCCCCTCTTCGTGAAACGGGAGCAAGAGCCAGCTGAGTGGACGCCGACCATTGGGTGGTCGAAGCAGGCTGTGAAACCACCGGCACATGGCTCTCTTTCCTCTGAGGAAGCAGAGGTGGAAATTTAAGTCCTCAACTGATAAGTGTTTCCCAAATTAAATTACACTCGTATATTTCTCTAACATATTTCTCTAAGCATTTCCAATTACGCTATCTCATTTTACCCTTTGCTCTTCATCAGCTGTTGCTGTCTTTCTTCCACTTTTCTAACAGGCATGAAGTTGGGAGGATTGCAGGTTCCTGGATTGGCAGTTCTCTTTACAAGGAAATGGTTGGTTTTTCCTTAACCAGTCAAAGCAACCTGCAAACAGACAAAAGGATTCCTACCAAATTGAAGTGTATCCTTGTGGCGTGCTGTCATGTTGTGGGAAGAATTCTGCCAGGATAGACAGATTCACCATGCCTAATCGCGAGTGCACGGCTGGCTCCCACAGTATGTTTTGAAGAACAGCTGCTCCTAGTTGTCTTTCGTGGGTAGAATACCTCGGCACAGGACAGCCTGCCAGAGGGGGTGTGAGGGGAATGTGTGTGGGCAGCTCTTCCCCAGCCCCTGCAGAACAGTTACCCTGCTATAAAATGCAGCTGCTGTTATTTTGATATTTCACACAGCTTAGCACTCCTGCATTCTTTGTCTCCAAACCTGATTGTTTTCTTCTCCCCAGTTCTTTTTTGGCCAGCACCAATGCACATGCCTCTGTGTGTGCTGGTTATGTCTGCAGAACTGTCTGCGGCATAGGCTGGAGACACATGCTACCATGTCGTGTCCACCACTTGCCTAGTAGGACCATTGTGATGATCTGCACAACAGCCAGCCAGAAGTACCTTCACTTTGGGGCCCATCCTCACTTCTTTGCAATGGTTTTTGTTACTTCTGAGAACCACAGATAGGCAATAAACGGCAGGATAACGACTGCTAATAGCTCACAAGGCTGTGGGAACTAGTCTGTGGGAGGTCCAAGCATTATTCAAAGTTCTGGTATTAAAATGTGACGGTTCCTCCCCACACAGTGATGAACCATCCATCCATGGTGTGCTACATGCCAAAACCTTCGGGAGTTACTGGCCTGCGGACAGGACAGAGGCAACGGACACAGGCATCTCAGCCTCTTGGTGGTTGGGCTTCACTGTTGCTTTCTCCTTCTTTTCCCCTGACTGCTTCCTCTTCAACCCCAATTCTTGTCTTCCCTCACTGTCAGTCGTGACAGGTGGGTGTAGCACAGTCCTAGAACCTGTAACTCTTTTTTTGTGCGGTGCCTGGTCCCTATGAATTATGACGGCTGGATGACATTACACCATGAACAATGAGTCTTATGTGGGGGGCTTACCACTGCCGCCCACTAAATCATCGCCCTACCTCCTCATGGGCATGCTTGTATGCATGGTTCTCACGTGTCTGGGAGTACTGTATTGTTTTCTCCTATCAGCCTCAGTGGGAGCCCAATTCCCTCACACCTGTTAATGCAGGAGATGTGGGAAGCGAGAGATTAGCTGAAGACATGCCGCAAGGGCCTGGCAGAGCTCATCCACCCACTGATTTTCTGGAACCCTGGAGTTTTGCTCCTCCCTTTAACAGCATCTTTGACTTTTTGCCTCCTTCCATGCTCTGCAACCTGAAGGGCATAAAAACTCCCCCTTTTCCACTCCATCCAGGACCAGCCTCCACATTCCAAAGGAAGACTACAAAATACCTTTTCTACTTCTGCCCCTTTACATACCTGTCTTAACCTTCTTTTTCTTACTGCCAGATGAGGATGTAACAGATGGGGAGCTGGTTCACATTCTTCCATCAAGGCTTCCATATGTGTCACAAATGAGGTTCCTGGTTAACTTCCCTAGTGAGAATGTCAGAGGTGTCACTTGCCATTGAAATAATTTATCACAGTTTTCTAAGCTGTCATATCTCTCAGACAGGGGACACAGCAACAGGCCACTCAGGCTTAGCCCTTGCTAAGCACTCCTGATGTTGGTACCAGAATAATTTGCTCCTTAGCTGTTTAGCTGTGTGCATTGCCTTACAATTCTGGGGCATGCCCAAGAATAGTGACTTTAAGCATTTTCACTGAGGAGAGAAAGAATTAGATAAAAATATCCTTCTTGCCTCTGACACTAACTGCCAGCATGACCTTCAAGAAGACTCTTAATCAAAGGAAGGTGATGCTAGGTTGGGTGAATATTGCAAAATCTTTTAGGTAAATACGAATTCAGAACTGCAGATTATTTTGTTCTGGTGTCTTGAGGACCCTGCTTGTGTTCACTACCTACACTTCCATGGAACGAATGCTCATCTTAAGTAAACATTAAATTTATACATCAGAAAAACAAATACGAAATTTTGATATCAGCAATCACACCAATAATGTGAATGCCCTAGGATTTATGGTTGCCTGCTCAGGAAAAAGAAGTGGAATCATGGAAATTGTATGGTGAATCACAACAGCAGTTTGAATTGCAAATGGCAGGCTGGAGAGTAAAAGGATTGGGGGAAAATGTAACTGAGTAAGTTTGAATAAGAAATTCCTTTGAAAAAAAAGCACAGTCCACTTTCAGACTGTCCACAACCTATAAAACAAGATAAAAGTAATTGATTAAATGCTTTAACAGGTGTCATGACTGTGCTGCACCACCTCATAGGGCAATGTGAGGTTTTAAAAGGAGACGCTTGTAAAACACCTGCAGGATATGAAGATCTACATGGTCTCTGTGTTATTTATTGTCACTAGCCACAAGCAAAGGTCAGCTCCTTTTTCCCTTATTCACATCTACCTTCTTTAAGAAACACAAACTAGACCTGGCCTGACTATTAAAACTCACACAGAGCATCTTATTCACAAATTAATTTTAAGGCATTTTGGTTCTTGGCTCATAAGATCACGAGACTCAGCAGACTTTGACAAAGTTCTAACAATCCTGACAGAGCACTTTTGGTGCCGTATAGGCTGAGGGGTCAAGTGAAGTGATGTCTTTACTACTGAGTCATTCTACTCCTGTAAAGATATCACTTACTGTCTTTCTTCATCAGCTGACTCATTTTTAAAGAAAGTAAGGACCAAACAGGATAGATCTGAGGTCAGGAGAGACCTATGGTAGGGAAATGTATGTCTTTGATTAAATGGGGCAAATAATGGCCTTCAAACCTTTCAGGCAGAAAAAGTCAAAGCTAAACTTTTGTGCTAGCCCTAAGGAACGGATGGCACTCACCAACCACTTGTGCTCTAGGCCAAAACCTCATTTTCACTGTTTGGATTATCTCCCAGAGTTAGTTAAAATCAAAAGGCAATTAAGCCCCCACTGAACACTGCTTGAGATATGTGTACACAAGGCTGCCATGGCTCACCTTTTACCACACAGCCTGCTCTGGTATGCATCCCTTAATTTCAGTGGAGTTTCCCCTTCTTTTACCCCAGAGTATGTAGTGAAAAAAAAAATGCAGTGGCCTAAAGTCTCAGACTGTACAGTTTAGTGTCCTGATGAATCCCATGACAACCTGGCAAAGTTCTTTTTCCTTGACATGATGCAAGCTTATTTAGCCAAAGAGAAGTCATTGCAAGCAAAGTGGAAGCTGACTCAGCCCTGTGGCTAGATATGACAAAACCAGAAAAGCCAACCTCAGTCATGAGCTGATAGATCAAATTCAGACATGCCATAAATCACATTATAAAGGACACATGAACAAGTGCTTCTTGTAGCTTCCGTGCTGTGGAGAGTGAGTTAGGTGGTAGCAGCAGCAGAATTTACCCTAGAGTTCAAGACAGGATAAATTTAACTGCAGAAACCTTCTGGTTAAATTTCTTGCTATAACTTTCCTTTCTACCTTGGGCTCCCAAGTTTGTTCCTCCATCTTTACATTGGTTGAGTGATCTGTTTCCAAACCCCCGCCTCCTTTTAGGTCACTTCTGAATTTAGCCCATTTTGCCAGGCTGCCAGGGAGTGATGCAGAGGAAGTTGGGCAGCCTCCTTAAAGGCTCACTCACATTTCAGGGACACATGCTATTGCTGTGCATGCAGAACATGCTGTTGCGCTTGGGAAGTGGAAAATTGTGAGAGCACATAAAAATCACCCATAGATCATTGCAACCGTTCTCAACTCCTCTACTCCAACATAACGCTGCACACCTTCAGAGACCTACTAATTAAAAATGAGGTTGGAGATGGGAGGATAGTAAAAGGAAAGCAACATTCAAGCAGTGTTTCAGCCTGAAAGTATTGCCTGTGCAAGACCAAGGGCTTAGTCTCAGAAGAGCTGCAGGTTAGGCAGCAGCCATGCAGACTACCCTGCACAGGCAATGTCTCTGACTTTGCCTGGAGGTATCTCCTCCAAAGTCAGGGTAGGTTCCACATCTATTCAACTTCCTCGTAGTTTACCCCATTATCAGGAGTGAAGGTTTGGCGATATGGACTCTTCCCTTCACAAAACAACACATTCTATAAAGGCTCCAGAACAGCTGTCAGGTAACTTGGATGTGGCTTACCAGCTTGGCCCTGAATCAATCCAGTGAATTTCTTTGTATTTAAATCTTACTTGCTTTGGGGAATCCAGTCCTTCAGATGCATTCTCTTGCACATAGGTGCACACACAACGCACACAAAGTAAAAAGTAACTGGGAAGATGACCCAGTCTCTCCCTTACTGATGCAAATCAGTAACAAAATCCATCTTAACTGGTAGACAAAGTTAGGGTCCAGGTAAAGAAATGAGCCTAGAGAGAGATGCTTGCACACTGTTCCAGCAGGTGCATCTGGACTGATTCTTGAGAGTGATAGACGCTGTGGTAGCAATCGGATACAACCTATCTCCATGCTGACAGGCAGAACACAGTTCACACTGTGAACACATATCCAAAGACACAGGTACAAAAGCAACAGCTTCTGGAGCCTCAAGCCACACTGTTCATGGATCGTGGTTGCAACCACATAAATTGAAGAGCCAGCGCTGATCTTCAAGTCACAAGCTGTAAACTCCTGGGTGTGCCTGCAGGGAGGCACCCTAAGAATTTAATTTCATATTGTCCCCTTGATTTTTTTTTTGCTGTGCAATCTGATGAAACATACACCGCATGTTGTTTAAGCGTCTGGCTGACCCCCTTCATACGGCAGCAAAGAAACTCCTCTTATATTTAGAAGCCCTCTTCTAGGGTTACATATCAAGATACATTCACACTGCTGTTTTGCAGAATGCAGCTGCCCTGTAAGAAGTGAAAGATGCTAACATGATCCAGGAGCTGAGGCCAGCAATTTCAAGTTTCCATCTGTCTCTGCCTGTAATACATGCAGGAAGGAAAAGAGAGCTGGACTTCAGGCATTAGTTGGTGCCTTCAGCATGCAGGAAGACTGCATCAAAAAAATGGAAGCCCAGAGCAGCTTTGTGGAAGGAAGAGTCTGTTCTCCTGCCCAGGACACAGATGTTGAGTTGAAATACGTTTTACCACTTTTTCCCCCGCTATTTCATGAAATAACATCATTCAGCACATTCATGTGACAGCTCTTTTTTTCTTTCACCAAAAAATGGTTAGGTGCAATGCAGAATAATAATGGGCCAAATCCAAATCTAGATGCATGATGATGTAGAAGAGGTAATTTCCAGAGCCTGCCATAGATAATGAAATTTGTTTATATGTCCCTCAAAATATAAAGCAGGCACTAATTCCTCGGTCAGACAACCGCATTCTGCCTTCCACACCCACTGTTGTCACCAGGGGTCTTGCTGATTTGGGCAGCAAAACGTCATTTAGCTTCCCTATGTTTGATACATCACTTTGTATGGGTCTCTCACACCTACAACACAATGATTTGGTTGTACAAGGACCATATTGATTTCCAGCACAAGCTGTGTTGGACTGCATTTCTCAAACATGGTTGAAAATTTATGTAAACATAAATAAATGAAGAGAACTGATACCAATACATTAGGAAAGCAAAAATAAGACTACCTATGACACAGAAGCACTAAAGGACATTAGGAGAATTGCTGCATTTTCCCCTCTCTGTCACATTAAGTGGTTTAATATAAAGCCTTTATTTTTATACCAATCAATACCACTGTAAGGTAGCAACATTTGTCTTCAGAAGCACTGAAGATACAAAGGCTCAATTCTCAATTATATTAAGAGAGAGACTTCAAAGATATTTGTGAGCATCAAGATGCAAGTTAGATTTCCAGTATGGTTTTCAAAAGCATCTGAACGAGTCAGGTGTCTAGCTCCTATTGATCTAAATCCTTGTTAGGCACTTTCAAAAATACTTCAAGTTGCCTATCCCTACCCTCTAATGCCCAAATAACTTTGGAAATTTTTCTCCTCTCTCACACCACTAGCTGTGGTTTAGTTTAATATTTTGAGTTTAATATTTTGCAGAAGGATGAAACTTTTTGTACGCACTTTGATTTTTAGTACACTGACACAGAAAACTATTACTACAGCAATGCGATGGTGTTTACTTTGATGCCAGCAATTCAAGGTGGTGGAAATCTGACCTCTGTTACCTGCTGAGCGACCTCCTTTGGTTACCTCATTTGACCACCTTCCCCTTGTGGTAGGAAAACCCCAAAGAGACCACCGAGGGACCATTTTGAAAAGGCCTCAACACTCTTTCTGAATGCTATTTTGAAAATGAAGCAAAGGGCCTACCTTGCTGATATTTTGAGCATTAACTGATCCTAGCAACTTCTGAATGTACTGGCTACAGTACAGACTGGTTGTATAGTATCATGTAGGCCAGAAATCCTGTTTTTGTTTTGATTCACTTTATTCTGAAACTGTCCAAGGGGTTAGAAAAAGGGTTATTACTCTTTAAAATAGAAGTGGCAACAAAACTTATGAAAGACACTTCCCACATACCAGAATGGACATGAATTAAAAGTCATTTTATTCCACTTCTCAATGACAGTTCTATCATATCTGATAAGGCAAGCTACTAAAGTCCCACAAGATGTATCAGATCATTGAAATAGTATTCAAAAACCAAAGAGGAATTCACAGAACAGCCAGTTCTTGGGGTCATCAAAATCAGTGGCAAAATTCCCACATGGACAAATTCGATCAGTGTAAATGCTGAAGAAATCAACTGATGTCACCAGTGTTCATGAAGTTTTATACTGGAGTAATTAAGGATAGGCGATGCATCACTGACTTCAATGAAAAACAGAATTTGGCAGAAAGAAAAGCAAAAAAGCACATTAGGAGTATAATACCAAGGCACAGAAAATACATGCTACTTTCAGGCATATGCTTTAACAGGTAAAGGTTTCTGGGAGATTATTACTTTTTTTAAAATAGGTAGTTGTACTCCTGTCAGGCATAATTCTTTTCTCACTTGCACCTGCAAAACTCCCATGCATTTCTGGGTAGTCAGTCCAGATTTATGTTAGTGCAAGGAGAGTAAGTGTAAGTTGGCACAGCTTGCTTGAAGATGTAGTAACAGTTAAAGCAAATGGAGCAACAACTGCTGAAGATGTAGCCATCTGTCTTAATGCTCAGCAGAGCTTACTCTTTTTAACATGGAATATTTGTGTGACAAAACAAATATATTCTTTCAAACACTTTTCAGCTAATAAAGCTGTTCCATGCTGAATTTTCATAAGGTATCAAGAAACTGCAGTAATTTAGAGGCCATCAATTCTGTAACCTAAGGCTGTTCACTGAGTAATATCTTAGGATCAGCAAGAGTCTATGTAACTATGTAAGGGTACAAAAGTCTGTCCGTCTCTTAACTGCATTGATGTATAGACTATTCATAGCAAGATGAGAGGATGAACTAAACAAAAAAAGACATGAACAAAGCAGAACACAATGAAACTGTGTGACTTGCTAGAGGAACAATAACAAAGGGATGAAGAAGAACATCTATTTAAAAAGAAGATCTTTTTTCAGATAAAAAAAATAGGAACTTTTTACATACGTGGAGTTTAAAGAGGAAAATATGATCAGTGCAACTTTAATGCAGGACTGGAGCTAAGTCAAGGGAGTTCAACAATGAAAGACACCAAAACAAAAATAAATCATTAAGAAAAATATGGATGCTATGGAAGAAGAGTGTCTCTTAATAATCAAGTGATTGAAGTCGGTCCCAGGTGGTTAAAAATCCAAGGTAAAGACCTAAAAGCTGAGGATGACACAAGAAAGCAGCTGCTGAGTCAGAGTACGCCCACGGTATTATAAAATAACACAGCAGGATAAAATCACAAACCCATGGTTACAATTGTGTTATGTTGAGACTATTTTAAAGTAATAAAAAAAAAAATCCTTAATGGCCTGATCCAAAACCCACTGGAGGACTGGAGGCAACAGGAGTTCTACTAGCTTCAGTGGGCTGTGCATCAGTTCTTACATTGTGCACTATAAACAGTCTAGGTATGTTGGCTTTGCCTGGGTAGGGTCAGCCAAGGAACATCATGGATCCAGCATACCTTCCATGTAAATGAGAAAGAAAATGGAGTTGTTACGGCAAGATCTCATTATACAGTAGGGTAAAAGAGAAAATGCTGCTTTATACTGAATTTCTTATAAATAAGTAATTTTGAAAACCTGGTCACGCCATGCTGATTAACTAACTGGACTATCAGTTCATCCACCAGTAACATGCCTCTGCAGACTTGTAGGGTCAAATCTAACAGTCTGGAATGAAGGGTTTCCTTCTCTTCTTCTTCTTCCCTCCCAAGATTTACATGATGATATCCTCCAAGTGCAGTCCTGGTCTTCAGATAGCATGCTGCAAGGACACAGAAATAGGTATTTTTAAAGAGGAAAAGACAGTTTGCCTTGTGAGTTTAAATTATTAATTCTACAGATCTAATGGATACATTATGCCACATTAGTGGCACTTGTTCTCTTAACAAACATCCCTCTAGATTAGTGGTTCAATACAGTTTTGAATCAAAGAGCTAAGTTTCTAATGGCACTGGTCATCTGTCAATCTGAACTGAATTTTTAAACTGAGTTACCTGAATCAATGCAAGTTAGGATCTTTCATTGCCAGGAAATGGGCTCTTACTTGACAAAGTTTCATGAGGTCAACAGCATCTCTGCTTTCTTGAAGTGGTACATAAAACAGTCAAGCAAGAACAATACTTTCAGCAGTAGACAACTTGGTAAACACAACAGCAACACAACAGGTATTTTAAAAGGACTGGGTAACCTCTCTTGTGCATCTGCATTAGGAGAGGAAAGATCTGAGAAGTTCCCTCAAATTCTTGTGTTGGGGGTAGATCTCAGACATTACCCATGGATGTACTGATCTCACTGGCTTATCCCTAGATGCTGGGCTCTCTGCTGGAGTCTGAGATATCTTCTCCATGAAGCGGCTATCTTTTAGCAGCTCCTTAAAGAGCAATCTAGGACATGAGGCACTAAACAGTAAATATATCCTGCAGACAGCATTAACTCCTTTGCTGATTATCTCTTGGATGCTACTCAGGACTCTAATGGGCAGAATCTATTGTGGGGACATTTCCTTCATGCACAGATGAAACAACTGGGCCAGAATTTTTAATGTGGCTTGCTAAGGAAATGAGGCTGATGTAATCACATTGCCTCTGGGCATCTACATGTGTCTGCCCACTGCTTAGCCTCTGAGCTGACTGAGCACATTTGATAGACAGGTAGAGGACTTTAAGCTCTTACATTTTTACAAATCCAATAAAAAGAGGTAGGGTATTAAGAAGATAATCAGTTAGCGCCCTTACTGATAGAAAAGCAGCAGTATGAGCTCATTGCCTAGGTGGACACCAAGAATTAATGTGCATAAAAGAGAACAGAAATGCCCTGACTTCAGACTTTGTGCTCTATCAGTCACTGGCAGGTCAATCCCTGTAGTGAAAGGCAGGTAGTCTTCCTTGACTCTTTTTTCCCTATGGTAAGGTACAGAGAACAGGATTGGCAATGTAAAGATCTGGAGGCTGGCTGTGTAATTCCCGTCATCTTACTGGCCCTGAGTTTATTCTGTCTCTGAAAGAGAGACAGTCCCTCAGTGAAATGGCTGCAAAGTCTTTTGAGAGCCTCAGGAAAGGGACAGCAGAGATATTAAAAATCATCTTGCATGCTTTTTCCCCCTGAAGAATTATTTCTAAGTTAGTAAGAAAAATGTGTGTATACATCTGTCCCTGGTGCACAGTCTAAATGCTTGCATTACTGCGCATATGTTTGATTTAAGACCCTACTGATTATGAAACAGTATAAGCTAGTACTTTCCACACAGCCTAGCTGTCTCTCTGTCTTCCTTTGAAGCCATGCTGACAGGTGGTATTTCAGTGACTTCCTTGGGGTGAAGTTCTAGATCAAGTGAGATTAAAGAAGGGGTCAGAAGTTCACACTCCTCTATGAAAGCATTAAAATATAAAGGTTTGCATGAAATTCCAAAGTCACCGAACACAACTACCCTTCTCACATAAGTTATTACCAGAAGATAATTCTACTCTGCCTGTGGCCCTGGGGTTCAAGATAAACAAAGACAATGAACTTCTGATGTGAATTTAAAAAGTCTTGGACACTGGTCCATTGGCAGGAGTTTCTTACATTCCTTTCCTTCTTTGTACTTAGTACTTTGGCTCCCCTTCCTCATACCAAAACTGTCACTATCTCAGTCAGAGCTCTACAGAAAAGCTTGTGTCTTTACTTCGCTCTAACACTTCTTACTAGTTCTCCACATTTCTACTTGACTCACTCCTACTTGCCTAGACTGCAGAGAACCACTGGAGAGGTGCACAAAAGATGTGGGCTTTATATGATATCCTTTGTGGCTCAGTTGGGAAGCAAAACTCACGTGAGCTCCACTTCTGCCCCAAGCAGCATTGTCAAGCATCACTCAGCCATTAGAGGTAGTCTTAAAGTATGTGCTGTAAGAAGCTGCTTATCAGACTACTAACAGGCTATGCAGCAAACCCAGCAATGGAATAAGAATGCATGATTCCCACGGTAGCATGAAGTACAACATGACATGTTGAGATCCAGTTAAGAAAAGTGTTTGGGTTACCTAGGGTCCCCTTTACTTAAGTAAGGAGGTTCCAGCCTAGGATTACATTTCCCGAAGTCCTGCCAGTAGGACTCAGATGAAATCCAAAGACACCAAATGTCTTGTGTTATGAAAAAGCAAAACAAAACAGAACTTGGAATCTGCTCCAAAAATTTGGAGACTGCTCTGAAAACACAGATTGTGAACTACTGGAGAGCCCTCATTCATGGACAAAAATATTAGCTTTTGCTGATCAAAATACTTAGGAAGAGACAGGAAGGCTGACTCCAAATTCATTCAAGTCAGTGGAAAGGCTACTAACAGGCTTCATGAAGGAACACAAGAATAGTGGTACTGGGTCAGAGCAAACAGCCATCTTTGCGGCATCCCATCTCTGACAGTGACATGTTACAAATGCCTAAACGGACTGTATAAGAAAAGGCTACATCCAGGGTGATATTTCTCCCTGTATTGCCTTCCACCTCTGGCAATCTGCATCTTAGAAACTTTCTGAGCCCGAGATTATATCTGCATCTTTGCACTTAAGCTTTTTTTTGTAACTTCACTCGTTGCTGTTTCAGATAATTTGTATTTTTTTGTATCCACAGCAACCAGAAGGAATAAGTCCCTTAGCTGCACTGTATGTCACATGGAAAAGTACGTCCTCCTTGTTTGAAGCAGCTTTCCTCTGATGCCCCTTCATCTCATTCATAACAGACAACAAATAATCATTCTTTATTTCACTGCCTTTAACTACTGATTCCTAAGTCATTCTTTCCCAAGCCAAAGAGATTGTGTCTATTTTGTCTGTCCACATATAAAGGTTTTTTCATACCTTGCAACCCTTCTCTCTCCTTTTGTGTGTGTGTACGCCACATCTTTCTTAAGACAAGGACATCAGAACTAGAGGCAGGATTCAGGATGTGGTTCAGAGCTGAGTGTCGCTTAGGTATCTTGCCATTCGCTCTCTAACTGGACATATTACAGCAGATTAAGGCCACATGCAGTCTATGGCACACAGCTCTGCACTGTTTCAGTCTGTAGTGATGTCTCCTTATGGAAGACAAATACATCCTTTTTCTCACTGCAGTTCTTAGTGGACAACATGCCTATGGGCACATATGCAGGGCTAGACTCAGTGGTGACACAAATACCGGTTTAAGTTAAATCTGAGCAAGCAGTGGAAGTGTAATTCAGCATTCAGGACTGGCAAGGTAGGATTGCAGGAGAAACTGACAGGAGAGGGTAGAAGTTACCGAATGGAGTAAGAATAAATTTGGCCTAGTGTGGAATGAGGGACAGCCCTGATTCAGCACACGCTGCAGCTTAACACTCAGTGATTCCTCTGCGTAATGAAGAACACACCAGTTTACATTGATCAAGACAGACAAGTTTTACTGCTGGGCTGTTAACTCCAGTGATGCAAGTGACAGCTTCCCCTTGTCTACATTCAGGGTCATGACTGCAGAAGGTAGATGGTTCCCAACTGTTGGGTGGGCCCTGTTCCAGGCTATATATATATGTATCACTATATATCTTAATGTATGTTTGCTAAAGATAACATGCCGGCGTTAAAGACAAATGAGGCTCTCCAAGGCAGCAGTAGAAACCCCAAGTTGGCTTAGCGCCGAGTAAATCTTCAAAATGAAAAGTCAAGGCTGTTTCATCCATGCAGGCGTAGGTGTCGCCTGCTGTTATTCCTGTGCTACTGTTGCTCTGCAACTGAATAAACCAAAGAAGGCATGCAAGGAAGCTCGGGGCTCAGAGGTAGGAAATTTTCTGAAAAGTGAAAGGGTCTTCCTCTTCCTGAGTCTACCAGTATTATTGGGGTATAACTGGGGGTATTACTGGGGTTATAATGTCGCTGTTTGTTCAAAGCAGGAATTTCTTGCTCTTCCTCTCTCTGCAGCTTCTACCATTTCTATCCTCAACACCCCTGAATAGATGTTCTTCTCCTGACTGAGGCATGTGGAGTACCATGGCAGCCCTCCTCAGCTCTGCTTAAAGCACAGGACTTAACCCCTTTCCTAAGCAAGATGGAAAGCATAGTAGGTTTGGGTACTGAAAAGCTGGAAGAGGAGATGTGGGAACAAATGGATAACTTTGGTTGGAATTTTTAATAGGTCATGTGGGTTTTGATACTCAGAAGCTACTGAAATTCAGCAAGTTAGGCACTGATCTCATTGAACTGGTCTTCTAGAAATACCAGTCATAGAGAGGAAATTCCTTTCCAGTGAATGCTGAAGGAATCTGCGTCCAGAGACGGAGAAGTATTTCAGTGCTCCATTCACAGTGATTTCAATGAGAGATGCTCAAGACTGGCAAAGAGGGTTTTTAGCAATTAAGTTGTGAGTTTGCACAGAATGGGACCCAGAAACTCTGTTGAAGACAGCAAGGGACTGCTTGGGACTGTGCAACAGTGGTGGTGATAAGCCACAGGGCACCATCCCCAAAACTGCTGGACCAACTGCCTGGCATATCGGATGCCTTGACCTAGATAGAACTTCGGAAGGAAGATGTAGCTGTCCAGGTTGCAGCTGCGGGGGAGTGACAGCTGCCTGTCTTTGGGGCTGGGACATTGGTGGCCTCTCTGGTGGGAGCTGTACTCTGACTGAACCACTGAGCCTCCAGAGAAAAGGGCTTCAGGAAGAGGTGGGCAGACTGCAGACCATCAGGGTGTACAAACAGGAGACCAACAGGGTATCCACAGAGACTACGGAGGAGAGTGCCTAAGCTCCACAAAGCAAAGGATGAACAACTAAAGACTACAATTGAAGAGCTGAACGAAGACTTCCATGATGGGGAAGGCCTGAAGTTTGTGACTTCTGGCAGAAGGAAGGTTCCTTCTTGGCCTGCAGATCCACCAGGACGTGTAGCCAGCCCCTTGGGGGAAGGTGAAGAGTTGTATTGAAGGAGACTTCAGAGCCAGCTGAGCCTGAACCATTTCTATGCCAAGAGGAAAAGCTGTGTAACAATTGATAGAGATTCCCTCCCGCCAACCTGACTTGGATGTCTCAGGTTTGTTGCTTTCCAGAAGCTCAGATTTGGGACGTTGTGGAAGAACTGAAGCTCATCCAGCCCTCAAACTCATTACACCTTGCATCTTTGACACCATCAGCAGGACCATGGATAAATCAGAATGAGCTAGTGAAATTTATCAAAGGGTTTATGAATACTCAAGTTAACACCCTCTGTGAGAAGCTCTAACAGTCATGGGAGAACAGATAAAGTACTAATGCAGATTAGAAATAGGATGGTAGAATGGTAAACAAGCTCTAGGGAGAGATACAGAAGAATATGGAAGGAGAATACAAGGGGGTACTCCCAATGTTGATTTGCAATGAGACTTGTTATCCTTTGAAGACCAAAAGAAGCCACAAGGAATGTCAGCAGGAGCAACTGGGTAATACGGTAGCTGATGAATTTCATGTCGATAAAACATACAGTAACAAATCCTGGAAGGGTCAAGCTTTTCATATATATTGCTTTAGTCTAAATTAACTTTCAGGAAAAATGCATGTGTAGGTCATGGAAGCATCAAATCTGTGCCTAATGGTAATCAGATAAATCAGTTACAGGGCTGACTGTCATTCTATTAAGGCTATTTTGTACTATCTTATTAATACTGAAGCATATATATTAAAGTTAGCATAGAAGTAGTTTACAATCACTTCACATTAGCAGAGTGCAAAATGGCTGTTAGTAAATAATCATGACCAAGGTACAAATGGATTTGAGATAACTGCATGGAGCATGCAATGCCATCCACACCAGTGGCATGTCAAACTCAAAGACAATTTAGTATAAAAGATGAATGTCCAAGAGTAAGGCAACAAAGGGGGCTCAGGTAAGCATGGAGGATGGAAAGGCCAGTTTGGTGCTTCTGTTCACTCGTTTTCACATCAGAGGAATAAAGAAGATTGTTGCTCCCATCAAACACTTTCTTAGAAGCAACAGCTCTTTGGAGGGTGACAGGTGAGAGGGAGAAGGGGAGTAGTAAAGAGACTGGAAAGCCAGAGAGCAGGGTGAATCCAGTAAACCTTGAGTCCTCACAAAACTCAAGGTACCATTTGGCCAAGAGACCTCTATGGAAGCTATTCACTGAATACAGAAATTAATATCCCAGCAGTGTGCTGAGGGTTCCCAGTCACCTGTCAATGCTTCCATCTAACCCAGAGATTTTTCTCTTTAAAAAAAAAACAAAACCAATTTAAAAAAAATCCTCAAAAGACAAAACTTAAGGAAAAACCCACAAAGTCGTATTATACTGATTTACTGCTGCTTACTTCTTTGAGAGTAGGAAAGAGAGAGGTGCTTACAAATACTAGCTAGATGTAAAGCACTAACTACTACTAGTATCTGGCAGTGGGCACAAAGAAGCATTCACACTCCACACAGAGGATCCTACTGTAGTGTAAGTGAAATGTTGACTACAACTAAATGTAGGTAGTGTGCTCTGGTTAATATGAATGCTTCAGATCAGTGTTGTCTGCCCTTCTCTCCTCCTACTTAAAAAAAAATTATTGAGCTGCTATCCTTGCCTGAGAAATGATGAGTAAGGTAGTAGAAGCGAACAGAAGTATTTACTGCTGCTGTCAATTACAAAACTTGGCACACCCTGCCTGAAGGGACTTGGGTTTAAATCTGTGAGGGCTGAACAAACTGAACACAAGCTGACCCAAAGAGAGATTCATGCTTGCAAAAGGCCTGGGAAATTAATGAATATACAATAAGCTTCTGATTCTGCAGCACCATCCACTAATATCCTACAGAAACGGATGCCATCTCCACTAACTTCCCTGCAGTTCAATATGGCATACTTCAAGTTTTTGTCTGAAAATGTTGTACATGTTTAACCAGCTACTCCATTCCACTCCCTGGAGATGTCTGCATTTCAGTGGTGGATGAGGTGATCTCTGTTTATAGTTTATACATAAGTTTGTACAGTGCACTGAAAGGCTCTGCAACCAAAACAGCCAGTAAGAAATTGATTTAAATTGGTTATTTTAATGGGAAGTGCACATTACTATGGAGAAAAGAACATATTGTTGCACAACGTTAAGAAAGGATATCAATACATTAATTACTTTTGTCCTCTTTTCCAAATAAGATTATAATCCATCTGGGTAACCACTGCATATATAGAGATTCATTTGTCGAGCTTCTTTACTATTGTTCCAGGTGTACAAAGGCAGGTCAATTACACAGCACTGAGAGTGAACAACCTTATCCCACAGCAAGCCAAGTCAAAATTACATTTGTGGTCACTTTTGATATAGTTATGGTCACCTTAATATCAAACAGTAAAATAGTAATTGACTGTCATCTTCTCCTTGCAAAGTTAAAAGATATGTTGGGCAGATTATGAGACTGAAAATTAGCACCTTGGGACTCTATTACCTGAAATCTAAGGATCTCTATGCACGTGGTCTTGCAGATGGTGAAACGAGGAGCAGAAAAAACAAAAAGCAACCGGCCTAAACTTGAAAAGCCTAAGGGAGCTGCAAGAGTTTCTAGAAAATCCAATGCTGGTAAGACACAGTTGTTTGCATTTAACCACAGATAACAGAATTTTCAAAATTGCAAAGTAAGTAAAAATTGCTCTTTTGGAAAACATGTGTGCATGCCTACATTTTAAGATTAGTACATAGTTCTGACAATCTTTCTTATTTTGAAGCCCACGCACAGAGAATTTTTGTATTGGAACTAGTAGCATTTTGCTTACCGTTGTGAAATGAACTACGCAATAGATTCCAATGATGACAAGGCCAATGATAATTGATGCAACAGCAACCCAGAGTGCATTGCGACCCAGTCTTTTTGACCCTTCTATATCTCCTTGATTATAACTGTTTAAAGCCTGTAGAAGAGAAACAGAGAGTTTGTGACTTTTTTTTAAACAGAAATCTGTAAACAAACCCATGTGACTGCTTTGAAGTAACATTAAGTCCTGTGCACATTGGTCCTGTAGAAAGGACTTCAGAAAATGCTGATTTGCTTTGTAAAATAAACATCCACTGCCAACAGTCCAAGGTAAGCAGGGACTCCAGTTTTCTGTTCTGCTCATTTTCAGTACACTTCATTGCAACTACAGCTCTTTTATTTTCAGTGGTGAGGCTATATTCATATGATAAGTTTTCTTGTACACACCAGCATAAAAGCTGTCAAATCGGCTCTAAGCCACCCACTTGCATAAATCAGTGGCTTTTATCTCTGGCAATATTTTTGTAGTATATATGAACTGTTAGTTGGCTGCTTCATTAGCAGTGAAATAAAGTCTTATGCTTTACAGGACCATAAGCATGAAAAGGAGCATAAATAGGCTGCATTTTTACAGAAAGCCTCAGGAAAATTTCTTAAAAAAAGCTTACTAATTTCCTATTTTTCCAACATTTTACTTTTCAAAACAAAAGTCTGAAGAATTAATAGGTAGTTTGCTGGTGGTGAAAAAACCCCACAAAACAAAGAAGTATAGATCATCTGAACAAAACATCTGAGTGCCATCTTCATGGGCTAGAAATTCTATCCCTTTGCATTTTTGGAACACACTGATAATTATTATCATATACATCCTGAGGTATGCATCAGACATACGGATATTATCTCAACAGACTTGAGTTTATCTCTGTCCACCCATGACTTAGCAGATGATTTACATTCATTACATGCAGAGAGAGCAAGGTATGAAAGGACCACTCTGATCTTCTAGTCTTTTGTGTGACAGACTATAGGATTTTCTGAATTAATTTTTGTTTTAACCAGACCATATTTTTAAAAGAAAAGAATCAGTGAAGGACCCTGAAGTATTCTAGTACTAACATAGTTTGTTGTAACTTCTTCCTAAGAATAAGATGCTATCAAAGAACATTAAAATTATTTCTAAGAAATATTTTCTAAGATCAGGAGAGTTTGAGTTCATAAATCATGACATTGAGCTCAGATTTCTTTATCAGATTGCACTATTGAACTATCTCAGCATACTTCCTCAGGCAATCAGGTTAGTCATAACCTGTTCTTTAGTATCTCCTAAGTATTCCAGGAAGTATCCTAGAAGTGGGAGGTGCAGGGGGAGAAATATGGGGACCTGATCAAATGAACTGTTCTGTGGACCAAGTAATTCATGTTACCTTTAGAAAACAACTGCACAAGGTATCACCAAGTGCTATTATGAAAGTGCTCTAGTTATGAACCACTTTTTGTAGCAAAGACAGCTAATTCAACAGAGTGAAGATCTGAGACTGTGGAGAGTAGGGAAGGAATGAACTTCAGACGATACCAAGCATTGTTGTAGAGCCTTTTTTCCCAAGCAGAAAAATAATTAGGGACATTATCTGTGTGCATTCTGTCGATTAGTGAGCACACAGAAGTTAATGGACTAGATGGATCCTTGGTGTTAGCACTGCAGTAAGATCGCTCGTGCCAAGACAGTCCCAAAGCAATGAAGCCTATATTCCTAGAATTGCATCTCAAGGATAAGTGCAGATACTTATTCTCTGGTGTCTAAGAAAGGCTGAGCTGCTGATGCACCCTTGCCCTTAAAGAGAGCACTGATACATTTCTTCTCTACCTGGAAGCCTGCATGCCTAAACATTTCTCTATTTTATTTCCCTAAAGAATATCACTAATATCTCTGCTCTGCCGTCAAATTTTATTGAGGCTGGCTAGTGGACTTAAAGGATATAGCAGGGAAAGAGGGAAGAGATGGAAATAAGATATGGACACAAACTTATAGTCAAATAGGATGACTGCCCAAGCCTTGTTTCCTTAGGGTATCAGGCTAGCCACACCTGACCATTTCAGGCAGAAAACCAGCAGCTGTGCTGAGACACAGTCACCTCTGATTCTCCACCAGTGTGGCTTCCTGTTACAAAAGGTGGCTGGTACAGTTCCTCTTACCTAACTTACTCCCCTGTTTTCAGCAGTCCCGTCTACAGGAGAAGAGCCTTCTTAGGTTTTCTCAAAATATATTCAGGAAGGTCAATAAAAGGAGTATCAGGAGAAACATGGGTTGGCTCGGTCTTGACCAGGCTGACTTCTCCTCCTGCCTCTGTCAGCAACTGTGAATGTGACTGTGGCTATAGGGAGAAACATGGAGAAGCATCACTGACACCCTAGCCCTGACTTTGTTCTCCCCACCTATCAAAGGGCTCACTTTCCATGACATGTAGAGAGTGGTCCTGCGAACACTATAAACACAGTTCCCCATACACGTGGTCTAAAGACTGAGACAGAGTTGTAAGCAAGACATGGCAGCACCAGCTTGTAGTTATGCGCAATTTTACTAATGTATTTAGGAAGTCCAGAGAATGTCCATGTGATTTCTGCAGGTAGCGCATAAATAATTCACCTTGTGCACTTTAATAAATAATGTCATTTTAATACAAATCCACAGTAAAGAGGAGGAAAACAGCATTAATGATAAAGAAAAGGATTTGGGAGAGACAGGAAGGAGACAAAAGTTTCTTTATTAAGAGGTTTAAATTAAATGGCATAACTTAGACAGCATTCAAGAAAAAAATAAGAGGTTTGAGGGAATGGTTGGGATCTGATGCAAAGCTATTTGAAATTAATTTACTTCCGTCTGCTTCAAAGGGCCCTTGGATCAAGCTTCCAGTTTTCAACGTAAGGCATAGACAACATAAACACATGTAACATTTCAGGCTTTAACAGTTAATTTCCAAGGCCTAGGCAATATATACAGAATACAAGCATCTGCATGTGACATTTGGGCTATCCAATTTTTAAAATAAATTTCAGCCATTTTCAACCTAATACCATATGATTTCTCATGTTTCTGCTACCTCACTCACTATGATGTCATAAACTAAATTAAAGCCACAGTTCTGCAGCTGCTTATTTACTTGAGCAATCTCAGTGACTTGACCACGTTCACACACATCTATTTATAAAAGATATTCTCAAGAATGAAGCAACTTAACCTCATACGAACAGAAATTTGATGAATTAGCCACAAACTGTTAATCCCTTTTAACATGCATTTTCTGTTCCGCATTCCCAGAGCACCGTTTATGGCAAAAGCAGAAAGAACACTGAGTTACTTCAGAAATCCTCCTCTAGAGCTCTTACAAATCTGGGCAGACCAAACTGAGGTTCTCTGATAAACATTTTGCACGCTTTCCATGAGCCAGGCTGTAACAAACCTTATTTGGCTGTGCCTGGAAGTGAGACGCTCTCTCTAGTTCAGATGAAAGGAAGAATGAGACATGCTGGCTCAGTATGACTCCTCACTGTGAACAACTTAGAGGGAAGGAGAAAGAAGAGAGGGGACTTGGGAGCAATTCAGAACCAGGCTTGAGCTCTGCTTTTTGGCAGATGAAACAGGCAGGTGATGAGCAGGACACAATGACAAGGGAGTTTGCTCTGCGGGCTGTATAGCAGCATGCAAACAAACGCTGGACTTCTGTGTCTCTGGGGTCAGGCTGAAAGTGTTGTTGCAGAGGAAAAGCTTACCAGTTTGCAAAGATGGGGCCGTGCAAAAATGCTTAAGAATGGCTGCTGAGCCTTGTTGTTAAGTATTCCTGAAATAGGTACAGGCTGTCCCATATGATGTTAGACGTCCAGGTACCTACAAGCTACTTAAAAAAAGCTGTATAAACAATAAACTTTCCAAATAAACTTTCTAACTAAAGAGAAGTAGAGCTGTACAGGAACACTGGTCACTATGCTAGTCACTGACCTGACCAAAGCCAATATGCTGTACATGGCTCATTAGGATCCCAGTCAGAAGAGGTGACCTCCTCAGAAAGCAAGTTCCATCCTTTGCTGTCCCATGACTTCTACCACCCTCTCGCTCATTGTTTCTGCTTAGGGAAACTAATATACAGACAAGGCATGTGAATCCAAGGGTAACAAATGCAGTCAAAGAACTTGTTATTATCAGAGACAGATAAGCCAAGATTGTCACAGCTTGACCACATATGTTGTTTGAAACATGCAAATGATTAAACAGAAATGTGTCAACATAAAGAGGGAGTTAGGAGCAAACAAGCAGGGAGAAATAGCTTTTAAGAGACTGAAGTTGTTACAAATCTAAGGCCCTACGGAATTAGATGACTAGTCTGACATACAGATCTCTGAAAGACAACTTAAGGTGCTGTACTGAGAAAGGCCAACAAAGTTTGTTCGACTATCAGACCTCAGAGCTGACATTAGAAATATCTGATTCATTTTTCAGAGTTGTCCCACAGCTTCTCTCTAGCTCTGATTCCATGAGTCAGATACAGCCAGTCCACCCAGGCCAGTTCTCAGATACAACTGACAGTTCACTGCCAGCTAAGCGCTCTTTGGGTTCACAACAGGGGGAAGAGACACCACTGCAGATAAGCAGCCAAAGAGCTCAGTGACACACTGCGTAGCCACAGCCTTGCACCAGAGAAGACTCTTCTGTCACATGAGCCTCCTGACTTGGTACCTGCACCCCACATTCCTACCCTGATGCCTGTTGTCTTGCATATGTGAGAAAGAATAGGGAGAATCTGAGCGAGGCACCTCTGCAGTTGACTGAGCCAACTAATCGTACAGCAACACAATATAGCTGCTGGAAGCAACAGGAAGCAGGAGAACTCACAGCATCTGTCTGGAACTGCAGAAGAGTACTGAGGAGAACAGTAATCCTACAGCCAGGAGTCCTGGCCAGGACCCTAGGCAAAACAGATCTCCATTACTGCCAAGCAACCCTCACATCTGCAAGTGACCAGCAACTGGTTTGATGGAGCTGCTCTTGTAATGCCAATATATCAACACACTGATGTCATTAAGTATCCATTGTCCCAGCTATCCTCTTACCCCTGTCATAAGAAATAGATTTCTTTCACAAAGGTGCTAAGAAACAAGAAGAGGTTATTATCACAATAGGGAGATCTTGGGAGAGCTTGATTCTAAAAATATAGTCAAGGAGGTAGGACCTGAAATGGTAAGGTTTGTGCCCCCAAAGGTGATGAAGAAGTGAGGAAACCAGTGCTGGAGTTGTAAATGGGTCAGCAGAAGAGACAGAAGGGACTGAAGACAAATCTGTCATTTAATTCGGGGGTGTGTTAGAGCCCAGACTCTACTTTTAGAGTGGAAACATTGTCTGAATTGAGAGCACTTAAGGAGGACGTGACAGGCAAACAGGGGACTGAACCATGCCCCTCTAGAAGCCAACAGGACTTTTCCTTCCAGGCCCATTCTAGGCAGTGGAAATTTATACAGAACTCTACTTTTATGGGTCTGTAACTCTTCTGACACGAGATCTCAGGTAAGCTCTGCTGACTATAAAGGTATCTTCTGTAAGAAAAGAAAATAACCCACTTGTGTATCTCAGTGTTAACCCTTAGCAACTCTAGGAAACAAAGGAAGAGAGGGAGGATGTAGATCCCAGCAGAAGTGGGAATAAAACCAGCATAGGTTAAAATGCAGAACCTGGAGTTGAGGTTAATGGAGCAGTTACAGGTTGCAGCTCTAAAAGGCAAGGGAATCGGGCTGTGGAAAAGAAGTTGGACATGTTATTTTCAGGGAAAAGGAGATGTTTTAAGTAAGAATGATATTGAAACAGAAGGGATTGACATACAGTAGAGGTTATCGGTTTGGTTTTTGTTTCCCCCCTTTAAGGGAATGGGCAGCTGAGACCTGCACAGACTGTTTCGCATTCAGGAAGTGCTCTTCCCACCCTGTTTCTACATATCCCCTGATGACAGTTACTTAAGCCTGACTCCAAAAGCCTACATGAACTTCAACTAGGGCGTGGGTGGAGATTTCTCCATATGGGGTGCAAAAATCTTTAGAGGCCAAATTCTGTCCTTGACAGTTAACTTCTGTGCAGCCCCAGCGCTTTGGTGAAAGTACTGTCACAATGAACAGATGCTCACAGCCCCAGATCATCAGCTCTCATTACTTTATATAGCACCCTAAGTGTCCACAGACAGAAAGGATGCTGGGTACCAGCAGAACCAAATCTTCTCAAATCAAGGAAAAGAGCACATTGTACAGTTAAGTTAACAACAAAATAAACACAGAAAAAAAATACAATAACAGCTAATACTCATCTGGACAAAAAAGGTTGTGAAGATGGCTTTGGAATAGCTCCTTTAAGTAATTTTCAAGCTTAAGCAATGCGATTTCTGATCAGTCTTACCAGTTTTAAAAGAGCCTGCTTTAGTATGTTTTAGATATAGCTAATTATTCTTATACTTAATTGCAAAAGGGAACAACTATATTTTTACTTACCTTTTCAGACTGGCTGTCAGAGAAAAGGATGAAAATACACAGTATGTTTTAAACCCTTTTTAGCTCCTAAACAACAGAAGTACATTGCAGTATTACTGATTACACTGATCATATATACTATTAGAAAAGTCTGGATCTGACTCTGCAACTTTTAACTCAGAGAAGAAGATTCTGTTCTAATAATCCTTTTGAAATTAATGGGATTACTGGATTATTAAGGACTATGCAAATCAATTATGGGTTACAGGAGTAAGGCTGTTCTCTCAGTGTACTCGATACTCAATTTTATAGGAGTTTTTGCCAACAACCTACAATCATTATTGTTGCGTGTATTATTCTAGCAAATAGTATCAGGCTAAAGAACCTGTTTACTGGAAAAATAGCACTTCTATCGTATTTGATTAGCTGAAGCAGAAACCACATCTGTTTCTTTGCAAATCTGTTTTATGTTCCCAAACTGCCGCTTTCACATATAGATACTACGCCCAATTCAGTGTGCAAATTAGTTGATGTAGCAAATCCCATTGACTGGGATAAACCTCCCTCCCTTATCTAGCCTGATACTGAAAACTTGATTTGAACTGCCTCTCACTCCACGTTTTATATCTGCTGCCAGGATAGCTAAGCGGACACCCTGACTGAGCCTGCTGATGCTCTCAGGCTCGCTGCCTCACCTAACTTTGTCCACGCGCGTCAGGGACAAGTGGTTGAAAAGGCGCCTGGATGCCCGCTACCCTGACGGCTCCTCCGACCCCGCTTTGCTCCTGCAGGTCCCAGGAGGGACCGGCCGGGAGCACGGCGGCTGCGGCTGGGCCGGCGCCGAGAGCCGGAGGTCGCCCCACGGAACACCCGAGCCCAAGGGGAAGGTCGCTTGGGCACCCGGCGGGGCGCTACTCACCATGACGGCGAAGACGAAGGCGACAATGTTGACGGGATAGGCGGGACAGAAGCAGGCGAGGATGCTGAGGAGCAGGTAGTTCTTGGGCCGCGGCTGCGGCGGCCCGTCGGGCAGCTCATCCTCGATGTCGGTCTCGGGGCTGTTCTCCAGAGCCCTCTTGATGTCGGTACCGGCGGGGAGCGCGGACATGGGGCTGCGGTGCGGCGGGCGGGCGGCTCGAAAAGCCCAGCGCCGCGCACCGGGCAGGCGTGACCCTGCCGCGGCGCCGAGCCAAGGGAGCCGCCCGGCGCGGCGCGGCGCCTCCCCGGGACGGGCACCCGGCAGTGCTGCGGGGCGGGGGCGTGTGGGGTGGGTGTGTGTGGCAAGGGGGCTGCCCTTCCGCTAAGTCTGTCGAGCCGGGAGTAAATTCACGGGAGGAATCGGAAAAAAAGGAAAGCCAAACAATGCCGTCGAAGGTTTCCAGCGCCGCGTCCCGGCTGCGGCTGGCCGGAGACGGACGGGGGTTCCGCGGGCTATCCCTGTCCTGCCCCTAGGAGCCTCCCCCGCCGGCGGCACGGCGGGGTCCGGAGCCACATGGCCTTCGGCTGTTCCGGTCGTTCCCGAAACTTTTTAACTGTTTGCAGTTAAACGACTTTAACCGACTTTGCCTTACCTCCGGGAAGAACTTCGCCGTCTCGTTTCTAGCGTCAGTGAGCTCCCTCAGCAAGTGGCGTAAAGGCTGCAAAGGCGTTTCCTTTGATCTGGGCTGAATTTGTCATCCATCTCCTAACCCCGGTGGCTTGCTAAACTTCACAAAAACATGAAAGATTGGCAGAAAATAACCATCTTAAAGCATTTTGGTGGCTCAGGCCCAGGGTATTTTGGCCAACTGATTGGCAAGTGATTCAGTCCTACTGAACATAACATCTCTAAGGTGAAATCCACTTTGGGGGATGCGGGAGGGGGAACAAGGAAATGAATCTTTATTATTTCCAAAACCTACTGTATGGAAAAAAACCCACAAAACCCCACCAAACCACAAAACAAGTAAATAAAGATCTGCTTCCATCATAGTTTTAAGTTGGTGGGGAAAGTATGACAGCCTGCACCCAGAAAGGCACAGGCTCTGTTTCTGCCATGTGATATAAGACATAAGATCTTTATAAGTGCATAGAGCTTCAGCAAAATGGAGAGACTTCTGATAAGATGAAGGTTGGAGCTGAGATTTTGCTCCGTCTGGCTCCCCCTGAGAGCATTTAATTAATTAAAGTTACAGAAAACAGCAAGGTGCATTTAGAGCTTTATGAATGAGCTACTTTTGTCACTGGGAGTGTTGCAATTGACTTGAATGGAGCCACAGTTTCCCATTTCTGGGTATCATCCTACAATATAAAATGGAGTCAACACAGTAAAGACATAAGAAATACAAGTGCAGTATTTTTACTTTCATAGACATTAATCATATCTCAGCTGCATGCCTGGAATATAGTGCAGAAGGAGAATCTGCTGATCTATCAAAACATCAAAAGAAAAGATTCTGTATCTTTAGGAAAGAGTAAGAAATACCAAAGTTACACCTGCTTGCCAAAGTACCCATTAGTGTTCAGGCACAAGCTCTTTGTAGCTGTAAAATCTCTGATATGTTTGTTCTTAGGGTACTTTAAACACAGTCATCACACAAGCTCAGAAAATGCAGTTTGCATCACACCATACAATTACTTTTAGAATAGATTTCAGTAGGGATGGAGGCCATGGACATATCCTGTGCAAGGGATCAACATCTCCCAGGGCCACTCAAGCCTTTAATTCATGAGAACATTTTCAGGGAAACATTGTAATGGCTTAATGAGTTTGAGTTTGCTTGTAGTTGAAACACTAACAGGCAAATAAGAACCTATTATCAGGCATGTCAATGAGAACATCCAGCTCACATGGGGCAGTCTGAGCCATTAATGTTGAACATAAACAAGCACAACAAAAAGCTGCTGGCACATGAACTCTACAGAGAAGGAAAATGTGCAGAGATTAGCCAGGGAGACTTGAAATTGCAGTATGAGGACAGGATGTAGATTCTTACTGTCTAACATCAGACACTGAGTTTAAGTGCCTTTATGGGGGGCCTCCAAGAGGGTGATTCAGAGACTGGTGGAGTTATCAGTCATATCAGGCCAACAACCTGCACTAAGTGTTTCACTGAGGATCATGAACCGTTAGGAGGAATCTGGACTCTGTTAAATCAGACCATGTTAATCCCTTCCCAGGTCTCTCAAAGACACAGACCTAATAGTAGAACCTGGGGTTCCTTGTGTGTTTCTAGAAACAGTAAAGTTTAATTGTTCAAATGAGGCTGCTAAGGGAAGCTAATGGATTGTAAAAAAAGCAGGAGACAGGAAGTGGTGAGATGTGTGGAGCGATAAAAGATATTATAGATATTCAGGGGCAATTTGTGATAATGAGAGCTCATTAAGAGGTTCTTGAGATGGTTCTGTCATGAGGCAGTTATTGTAGCTGAATTTAGTAGTTTGTTTTATGTAGAAGATGGGTTAAAATCCAAGAAGTATATCCTGTTAGGACAAGATTGATTAAATTTTAAATGGCACTGTCTTGTAGCCACTTACTGAGGTAAAGAAAAAGAAGGAGGTATTCAGCCAATAGTTTGGTTTCACAGACTGCAGTGGTGGAGGGTAGTTGAACCTGGGAAAGGTTCTTACCTCAGAGGGAAGAACCACTGTGCTGATATGGCTCAGCAGAAACCTGTGAAAATTATTTAAGAACATTAGCTGAGAGTTTTAAAATGTAGTTCCATAGAGAACAGTCATAAAAATAGTCCTCCAAAAGAATGAGTCAGAGTACCCAATATTCTTGCTTACAGCCTTGCACTTCAAGCTGAGTCTTGAAAAAGAAACTGATCACTCTGTACAGAGCAGAGATTTTCCCAGTGATATGAGTAAGGCAAGATACTGGATAAATTGCTTATCATGATGGGCAAAGCAGATGGGCTAGAGACATGACAGTTTCAAGATTTTTTTTTTTAAAGGTCTTCCTCCCCTGATTTCAGAGGGTGCTATAGCTTGACAGCAGGATTTGTTGTAAAGCAGAATATGGTCTCTCCACCACACTTGGCTGTATTGCTGGCTGGTAGGACTCTGTCCTCAAAGGCACGTTCATGGCTTGCCGTGGTTCTGGAAAGAAGTTCTAGCATCTGCACATCCAAGTCAAAGTCCACATAAAGATCAAAAATGGTAGTTTAATGCTCAGAGGTTATTTGGTATTAACATATATGTCCAGACAACATGATACAAGGAGCTTCCTCCTTAGTTCGCCACAGCACTAAAAGAGCAGAGTCTCTGCAAATCCTGAGCACTATGAACTCTTCTCAAGTGTAGAGTCACACCAGAAGGAGCTGGTGGGACCTTGTACTGGCCTGAGAGACCAGTCAGATGGGCTAGGCTTCCCTAGCCTCCCTCGGTGTAAGGTCAGGGAGGCATTTCCAGATCACAGTTCTTGCTGGAACAATGCAGCTATGTGTCACCAAACTGGCCTTATATGGGACTGTGATTAGCACAGTCAATCCCTATGCAGCAGAGCTGGTGATGTTCAACAAATCTCATTTCAGATCATGCGCTCTGCTATCCTATGGCAAAAATGAGCACATTGTGCTTCCCCAACTACTCTTAGAAAAAGAGAGCAACTGAAAATTTTTAAGAGTGTGCAGTGTGCCCAACAGAGGAATAGTAACCTGACAGTATTGCAAACAGTGTCTTTGTAAAACAATCTATCTGTTATTTCTCAGTATGATCACACAGCTGTCTATCATTGCCTCTGTTTCAAACCCTTCTGGGTTATTAAGCTGAAAAAAGGACTATAGAAATAATAAAGGAGACCTGTGAGCAACACTTTTACACTTTTCCAAAGAACTGTTGTTCTCTGGCTAGATCATGGACTCAAGCCTTTCCAAATACAGCAGACAAGATGTTCACAGGAACCCTTCTCCACCCAGACTTAAAAACAGCTCTGAGGGAAGGAGGTCACAGTAACAGTCAATGGCCATGTAAGGCTCCAAGCTGAGTTCTACTTAACTGAAGAAAAAATCCTCCCAAGCACTTTCCAACATTTAGCCATACTTTATCCTTCCTGACAGAACAGTAAACCTGGCTATCTTGTAATCCCAAGGGAAGAGAAAACTATAAACTGGAAGTAATTCAATATCTAAAATTCTCATACTGTATCCACTGCACAGTAATTTAAAATTCTTCATATGCTTCATCACAGCATCTCATGATAGCAAAAACAGTCCCCGTTTTACAAAGGGAACAAGCAAGCCTATGGGGATTAAGGCTATGTATACACAGCAGGGCTGCTACTTCTGTCATGTAGCTCAATGCTCTGACTCTCCCCCAAAAGGGGGATCACCTGGAGATGGGACACACGAGATTGGATGGGGGCCTCCCATATCCCAAAAAGTAGTATTTCAGCTTAATAACTGCTTGTACAGAAGTATTCTTCTACATGGGAGCAGAGGAGGACTAATCCACCCTTTTATTTTTAAAGACAATTCTGTATCTGGTCATTCTGGTCTTGACAAGTATGTGGGAACATCCCGTCTCTGCCTGCTGTTCATTCTCATGATTGTCAGGCCATTTAGCAAGACTGTGGCTATGAAGAACAAAGACAGAACTGCATTATTGGTTCTTGTTGCTAGCAAGTTATAAAGAAATCTGTGTCACCCAAGCAGCTATTGGAGGGAAATGACTCCCTATCTGTTCCCAGTCAGCAATGCCAAATGAACCAGTGTCTCCAGGGTCTGCAGCTGTTCCTCTTTGCAGGCTTACTGCTAAATCAGTCCTTTCTTTTGTACATTTTGAACATTTCAGTGTCCACATTTGCTTTGCACTCGTAGGTCTTTGCTTAGAAGCCTCTATTTATAGTGAACTGAGGTGATCTGTCTTTTTTACTTCTGCCTGAACTTCAGCTGCAGAAAACATTATTTTTATTTTTATTTTTAGGCCTTAAACCCAAATACCTCCACAGTTTCAGTTTGGTGTTTTCAAGTTTTGGACCAGAACTTCGTGCCTGCTACTTATCACTAAGAGAGAAGCAGTAGTTTTGATGTTTTGATTCTACGTTACAGTTAGAGTTGAATACAAGTTACAGAAAACCCTGAATGGGGTGAGATGTAAGAGAAGAGCTTGCCCTCGTTGTTATTGATCTTCAGGTAATACTTTCTAATCTTATTTGGTTGGCTCCTAGGAAACTTATTACAAATACAGAAAGTTTATGTATGACATTTCATCCTAGACTCAGAACAAGGAATAAAGTAACTCAGAATAAGGAATAAACAAGTAGTCTCAGTGTGATGCCAGTGAATATACTATTAACCAACAAAAAATTTGGATAAAAATGGAGATTATATTAATGACTAAAACAGGTACAGCAGATGACTAAGCAGGACTAAGGAATGCAGGACTACTACACTTCCAAGAAGCGCAAAAAGAAAGAAATCTATTGTAATTCATTGTGTTGACCCCAACACAGCTGTACCATGAAGGTTTACTGGCAGGCTTTGGGAAGTAGCCATTATGCTTTTGGTTTTAGATGTTTTGGTATCTCCTAGCTGCTGTTTGGGTAATTATGTTGTTTGTACAGTGGAACTTGCAGACGGAAGCAATTTGTACAGGCATGTTGAAAGCGCTAAACTTACTTAAACATGAAAAGAAATGAGAAGGGAGAGATTTGGGAGGCTGCTTAGGGCTGCTTACTGATACCTATCATTTATTATTGATTGAAAAAATCAATATTTTGATCAAACTCTTTGTCAACATTACACAAAGGAAATTGTTGTAATAAGCTATCATAAAGACAGTTGTTCCTAGCTCTGATGTAAGTTTCTCTGTTGACAGGATCACAGAATCTTCATAAATACCATTCAGACAGTGCTGGGTAATGACAAACTAAAATCCCTTTATCCAGGAGACAGAAACTAAGCTTACTCGAGGGCCCTTGAATTCCAGTAGATTCAGTGGGAGCCTAGCAAAGGTATTATTAATTTATGAGGTTGAATCAGATAGGTACACTTTACTGGTTTTCATACATATTAAATATTCACACAGTTATACTTTTCCTAAGATAGGGAGCTGCTGTATTATTTAACTGAATACTGTAGTCAAGGAGTTACAAGAATAATTTTGATGGTGATTTCTCATGGAAGGCACAGTAGTGGGTGGACTTATAAAGAGACAGAGACAACTCGTCTGAAAATGATTTCTTTTCCAGGAGAAACAGATAAGAGTCAATATCCGTGCATGGTACAAATGTTGAATACAGAAGTCTACCTGCCCTTTAACCCTCTGGCATAAATAAATGATAACATTCAGGAATCAAAAGCTAAATTCCTGTTGGCCTTTTTTTTTTTTTTGCCAACTTGCATATATTTGCATTACATTGCACTTCAAGAATCAATTTAGAGCTTTCCCTAAGTCTGTTCATGTTACTGTCATTATTTCTTCTAGTATAGAACCAGTTAGGGCACAACAAGGCCATGTCTCATTTTTCCTGCTTTTGAAGTGGACAGAGTTTAATATGTGGCATATTAAATAGTAGAAAGTGTAATGGTTGGAGGGATGCATGTTCCCTTTCTTAAAAATGATGGATCAGGACTCTTTTTGCTACTGTATTTCTGTGGGTATTACTGAGTCAGCAGTGCCTGTGGGGCTGATGCATTATTCTACCACTGGAATTAGTGTACACTGATGCTGTAATAGGTATTGTGAAAGAAATGCCTTTCTTAGTTTAAACATAACTTTGCAATTTTAGCCTTGCAGCTGTATATTCTTGTTTTTCATTGTTGACTAGAACTGTGGGCTGTGGCTTTGCAAACATCAAAGGTCCATGATGAGCTGTTAACTTTGGTAAATTATTCATGGTAAAAACATATGTGAACAGGGAAATATTCAGATAAAAATGAAAGTTTCCTTCATAGTCTGAGATTGTTTTTGCATTCAGTGATAATTTCCTGAAGTACTATCGTAATTTGAAGCCAATAAATAAGTTGACTGTGCAAACCTGCTAGTGCTTAGAAGATATCTTTATATGTTTTTCATGATCTATCCTTTTCTATTCTATCTCCTGGCTTCTGACCTGTCTGATTTAGTCACATATCAACATCAAAGGATCTGTTACACCAGCTCAGACAGCAATGGGCATCTGCTCAGTGCTGTGGGTGACCTGCGTTGTTGCTGTGAGGAGCCCTTGTTTTATCTTGGTGTTCCATTTCCCTGCAAATGAGTTCAAGTTCTTGGAAGTTTTTCTCCTTGTGACTGACAAGACAGTCTGTTGTAGCCGTCCCTTTGCAGCACTGAAATGGCAGAATTTATCTTACCTCACTTTAACCATCTGAAAACAGAGCATCACAGCTCAGCAAGTCAAATTTCCTTTAGAATCTATGTGGAGAAGAACGCACCCGAAGTGAGCTTGCATGCTTTAGGATTAAAAGTTAGGGGAGATGAATCCCAGGCAGAAATTTTGCTTATAAGTCACTTCTAAAGCACATTTTGAGTCCATTACCATGCTAAGAAGTGTTCTTAGCAGCTGCCTTCTGTAGCATGTCTTAATAGCTAGAAAATTTAGGCTGTGCTGAATAGAAGCAGTTGCAGAGGCTAAGAGCCCTTGCAAAAAGAACATTCAAGCCTCTCCTCTAGCAAAGGAGTCTAGCATACATGTCCTACATGGCCTCACTACCTTTATTCTTGGGCCAGGTGGCTATTCCTCAGGTAGGCTTGTCCCTGGTTGCTATGGGCCTATCTGGGATACAGGATGACTGGGTGCAGCCAGTACTCTCATGTGTTGGTTGGCACCTGCTATTTGACAGCTAGGCAAAGACCAAAAAACATCATTGTACTGTTAAGTTTGACTGATCAGGGACTGGGACATGCTTTTCAGCAGAGAGAGATAATATTCAGGGATGTACCCAGTGGTGCGCACACTCTGTTGGCATTAACTTAATTGCTGGTGTTGACTTAACTGCTTTGACTCCAGCTCTCACCCTGCCCTCTTCCTTGCACATTGGCAACAGTGAGACTTTTTTTCTGAAAAAACCCCACGGATCTTAGGGTGTACTTAATGCCTGACTGAAGTCATGCTCGGATTTGCTGCTCAGAGTTAGCAGTTATTAAAACTCCTAGATATACTTATGTAAGTTTGATTGTGCTCTGCTCATGTTTTGCAAGGGACTGAAATATTAGCAGTGGATTGATTTGGAATATGTTAAAATAGACTGATTATGTTTTGAAACTTTTCCACAGCTGAGAAGCATAGTGTTTTTCAAATTTAGACCTTCATCTGCTAAGAATGTTATCACACACTGAGGTTCCAATGCTAGTTTCTGGTGGACAATATAATTTATGTAATCTAATTAAAAACAATGTTGATATAGCATTTATTTAAAATACATCATAAGGAAAACATATTTCTTTCTCTGTCACTGTGTGTGGACAGCCTATACTACATTAAATCTAATTTTACCTATTTTCTTCTAGGAATAGTTACTACTAGGGGGTTTAATAGCAGACACCTTCTCAATTATATTTTTCCTTCTTTTAAACTGGGCACCTAATTTTTCAGATTTCCTGCTATGAGAATTCATTTCAGATGTGGCTGTACAACGCAGTGCTGTAAATTCAGCCTTTTGGAAATATTAATGAACATTTATTTTCTAGGAGTTCCTGGACGTATTTATAACAGACCTGTTAGTTTAAGAATTTGAACAATTTTGCCAACTTGAGTGGTATTTGTATTATCAAAGAAATTTCAAACTAATTCATACTAGCAAATAACTGAAAATTGCTGGTTTGAATAATTTTCATAAATTCAAATGTTTATGAAAGTGTTTCAGGATTATTTAAGATTATTTCATATTCTATTAATTAAGGCATTTGATGCAGACAATGAATTTAATTAGTTCTCACTCACCCCACACTCAGTCTGGAATCTCTTCATAGACTTCTCTGGATCAGCTCCAGCTTCACACAATACAAACAAGAGAAAAACACAGGCATGGCTACACGTATTCTTCTGTGGCTGGACTAGGCCACTTCTGTTACTTACAAGTAGGGTACGGCTTGAATCAAAAGGCTAAATGCACCCATTAGGGAAAGTTTGGATCTGGACTCAGAACTGAACTTGTGGGATAAGCTGAATACTAATTGTTCTATAAATAATTAATATACTTAGCACTTTTCCATTGTGTAGCATCCCATAGGAACCATCTCTCCTTCTCTCATACATATACACGTACTCCTCTTTCATTAAGGATTCCCAAATACAGTAATTAGAACAGTCATCAAATTTGGATCTGACTGATCAATGCCACTTCAGCTTTATTTCAATGTAACTGCAGTGGCCTAGAGTGCACTGGTGAACATGGCCCAGAACTCGTTTAACTATTTAACTCAGGAGATCATTTAATGGGAAAAAAGTAACTGAGACACTGTTTCTGGGATATGAAACCCACCAGGAAATAACCTGGATGTAGACTTAACAGGACATTATTCTTTCTCCTAATTTATACACTACATTTATCACAATTTCATAAAACCTGTTCAAATGTTGTCGTGGTTTAACCCCAGCCAGCAACTAAGCACCACGCAGCCGCTCACTCACTCCCCCCCCATCCAGTGGGATGGGGGAGAAAATCAGGAAAAGAAGTAAAACTCCTGGGTTGAGATAAGAACGATTTAATAGAACAGAAGAGACTAATAATGATAATGATAACACTAATAAAATGACAACAGTAGTAATAAAAGGATTGAAATGTACAAATGATGCGCAGGGCAATTGCTCACCCCCCGCCGACCGACACCCAGCCAGTCCCCCAAGCGGCGAAATCCCTCCCCCCCCCCTTCCCAGTTCCTAAACTAGATGGGACGTCCCATGGTATGGAATACACTGTTGGCCAGTTTGGGTCAGGTGCCCTGGCTGGGCATGAGAAGCTGAAAAATCCTTGACTGTAGTCTAAACACTACTGAGCAACAACTGAAAACATCAGTGTTATCAACATTCTTCACATACTGAACTCAAAACATAGCACTGTACCAGCTACTAGGAAGACAGTTAACTACATCCCAGCTGAAACCAGGACAAATGTATAAACTCAGTGTTCACTTTTGTCCCATGATGTCAGGTTGCAGTACAGATAAAGTTACTGATTGGGCAGATGCCAGCCTATCAGACTGATAAATACGCAGATTTTCTATTTTGGGACAGAATTGCCATGCTATGCTCCATGGCTGTCAAAAATCCAGATGCAATACTATCACAGAAAAAATGCTCTTTGGAGGGCTACTCAGAAAACTGAGCTTTAGGCATATACGTCTAACCAGGTGATTTCTCTTAGCCCCTTTATAGCTAACAGCAAGAAAACTGCTTCTCCAGAAATGACCAGAATCCAGAGTACCTACACTAATTTGTGTGGGTGTAGGTACTTCTAGATTCTGGATTTGTGTGGGTGAAGGGCTTCTCATCCCCTTTACCTACAGAGGGGGCTGTAACTGTAGAGAAAGACTAGCTAGCTAATGTTCCCTGCCTATGACTGAGGAGTCTGATTACCCATTGCTCATCCCCACACAATTTCCATACTAAATGACTGTTTTGTTTAGTAATTCCAGTATTTTCTTTTTATACTTTGTGCATGAGAAAATCTGGTAATTCTCCTGTGGAATTTGGAGACGGTATTTTAAAAAGTTGAACAATATTCAGTCCTTGCTTATGTCCTGGATTCTTTTTACAAGTCTGCAGTAATCAAGTCTATTTTTTTTTAAGAGCAAAAGCTTGCTTTTTTGTCATTTTTATCTCAGCCACTTAGATTATATGGGTCACAGTTCCTCCTCTTTCCCTACAACAAATGGGAACAGTTAGACATCGTAGCCTTCTCTCCACACTTTTTGTGCCAAGTTTTCATTGCAGACCATACATATTTCCTTAGCTGCAGTCTGCCCTACTTTGTAAGCATGGTTTGAACAACCATAGGTAGAAAACAGCCTCTTAAAGGCAAGTATTTGTTAGAATATTCTGAGAAATGTTCTAATAAACTATCTGTGCAAGACAATGTTTTGATGACTGTTATAGTAATATGGCACTAGAAATAAATTAGATGCCCCAGTCGTCAACCATGATGAGTTCTTTTAAGAATCCACTACAATTTATAGCACAATGACTAAATCCATCATGTGTAGTTGGGTGTAATTTACAATGTAATGTACTAAAATATAGCCACCCTAATAAAAAGCTATATAAATCACATAGGAAAGAAACAACCATTTGCCAGGAAAAAAAAGGAAAGACATGTCAACAAAGAGAAAAGACTTTCATTTTCAGCCTTTCCCTACTTTAGGGTCTAATCTTACCCCTGTGAAGTGCACTGCAAAAGTCCAGTTCAACAATGGAAAATCAGAATCTTGAAAACTGACATTGTTAATCAGGACTGACACTATTGAAAACAAGATAATTGTGTGGGGCTGATGCAGTAGTCAGTCTAAAGCCTGCAGAAGATTTGTGTAGCTATAGCATGCCAGCTCCTTTGGAAGGCATATTCTGATGGGAAAGAGTTAGCTTTGAGGTTGCTCTGCTTCGTGCAAGAGCAAATTCTTTCCCTTCCAGTGGAATACGCCCTTTATTTCCCTTCTTGACTGCAGAATAATCTAGGATCTGCCTTTCATTCCTTAAGACCACACTTTAGTATGGAAACGGCCACTTACTGCAAATAGCCAGCTGTGGTGGCATCCTCAAAACATGGAACTTGGTGGCTGGTTCAATGGGATGAATGCTGCTGTTTCCCTGCCCTTCTGGCATAGCAGCAAAAGAGCATTCCTTGCTTCTCACTGTTGAAAGGACTCCTGAATGAATATCCTTTCTGCCTCGTATTACCCTGATGAATAGATAAATACAACTTCAAACATGCTATAATGACACTGGTATGTTGGACTGTTACCCAACAGTCTCAACTTTTCCCTCCCTCTCCAATTTTGTCATAAAACACAAGCATCAGGTAGACCAAAATGCATCTACATTCCATCTTTGACATTGGCTGATAACAGATGATTAAGAAGAGTACAAGAAACAGGGCAATTTCAGGGTGTTTCAGGCCCTGGTATGTCTTCCCAGCTTCTCACAATCAGCTGTTTATGATCTTTTCAGGACGAGGTTAGACATTGATTTCTTTCAGCCAGTAGTCAGTTAAATCAAGGAAGCTGAGGTTTTGCTAAAGAAAAATAACCACCCAAATACAGGGCCCCAAATTTAGAAACGGGAGGAAATTACATTTCCTACCCAGGAGAACTGAGGGGTGGGATGGAACAAGCCATGCCAACCCTTGTGTGGTTATAACAGAAACAGAGAGGGGAAGATGTCTGCTTCCAAAAACTCTTCTTCCATCTTCTCCAGATGATAAGCCTGGTGGGCTGGCTAAAGTAATCTTCCCTGATACAGAGCCTGCTATTACTTTCAAAGGTACGATTCAGTTCCAGCCAAAGTGGGAAAGATTAAGCTTTACTTTCGCTCATTGCACTCCAGACAGTGGATGAAGAACAGTCCTATCTACATATACATTTGGTGTCCAGATCAATGACATCATGCCCTTGGTACAAGTCCAGCACTCATCCCTCTTTGGAAACTGCTTTTAGGCACACGAGAAGAAATCTCACCAGAGATAGGAAATTAAAGTTGGGGTATCTGAGAATTCTTCCCAGCTGTATTCCTTCTGTCACATATTTTTTTTTCTCTTTGATCACTTTCTCTTGGTGGTTGGTCAGCTTTCCTACTGGGAAGTGTATTTTTATTTTGCTTTGTGTAGGCTTGCTGCATAGCAAAAAGTATGGCTACAAACACTCAGTTAGTGCCTTGAATAAAAGATTGAGCTGCTGGTTACAAGATCAGCCGTTGCCCTTGTCATAACAACCTATTCTGATTTTACAGTAATCAATACTCAGCATGGTCAATAAGAACCTTTCCAATGACCTTAATAGGAGCTGGAGCTGGTCCCAAATATCCTGGGGTTTGTTAGCCTGAGCTTTTATCTTCTGCAATGCTACAACAGTGGTATTTATTAAAACTTAGCAAAAAGAATTGCTGTTATTAATGTGTGAGGCCAAATATAGTTGCATCTCTTTAACATGCTGGCACGGTGCCATTAATTTACAAGACAGCAGAATAGAGTAATGATACATAAAGCTGAAATTCCAATTAGAAAGACGTTCCCTGATTTCTGAATACCCCCACAATGACTGTGACATTTATTTACAATAAAACAGCCTATCTCCAAGAAAGATAGAGATGTTTATTTTATAATCCCTATTTATAAGATGCTGCTTTTTATCTCCAATATAAAACACAGTGGGAGTATTGTTGTTGATATAATAGGACAGTTGGCTTCTTTTCTACCATGGTGAAATCTTACCTATGAAAAGAGCGTAGAGATGACAATTTCAGAACCATTGTGAAGCGGAAAGGAAGGGTAAATGGTGAAAAAGGCATTACTTACTATTTTAATCGATGAGTTCTCCTGTAACACTTGTCAGCCTAATATCCAAGCAATTCTCATGCAACAGTAACTTTCTGCCCTGCTCCTAGTGAGACCCAGGAAAATGTTCTTATTTCAGTTTCACAGAGGTGTAATCTGAGGAGGGTGGGGTTTAGACGATACTAGGAACACATCAGCAAACAGGATCAAGATTCAGTGTCTGAAACCCCGAAACATCCCTCCAGTGCATGAAGCAAGCTTGCATGATTTGTTTTGGCTACCAGAATTTGTGAATGGCTGGCCCATTAGCTGAAATTGTAAAGGACCAGAACAGAAAGGGAGGAAGGATGAGCGGACAGAATACTAATTGAAGCAGCTCTACCACATGCTCTGTTGACCTTTAGCAAATTTCTTGGTCTCTTGGTGCATCCATCTCCAATGTATTAAATAGGTTACTTTGAACCTACCTCACAAGGGTTTATTGAAGCTGTGAGTCGAAGACTGTGAGATTGTTCACGGAAGTATTTGGGAGAATCCAAGATATCTGCAGGAAAAAACCCCCAAAGTTTAAAAAGCCCAAGTCTTCTTTTATCTGGGTATGGACCTCTAACCTCTTTGTATTGTTTCAGTCCTTCAAACTGGCAGACAAAGACTTGAGCAGAGTTGAGGCTCTTGCCTGAGGAAACTGTAAGTTTGTCAGGAAGCAGGAAAAGGGAAGCTGGTCTTTTGCTCCAGAGGAGCTGTTCTCCACCTCAGAGTAAGAGAGGCAGAAAATTTTTCATTAGGCTGGTGCTGGAGGAGGAGAAAAGACAGTCTATTTTCTTTTTTTGAGGGGGAGTCCCTTTTGTTACCTGGTGCCAATAGGAGAGAAAAGAGCCACTGTCAAATGAAAACATACATAAGATATTTCATAATCCCACAAAAACATTAGAGACTCCTAACATTCAGCATTGGCATCCTGCTTTGGGAGCTCAAAGAGCTGCTCAGACATTAGCTAATTACATTTAGCACAATCATCTCATCTTACATGCAGGCAGACACATTAGGTCACATGCTCAGCTGGTGTAAAGTTTTGATTCAGCAGCATGGCTCATGTACTCCAGCTGAGGACAAGCCTCTTTGTTTCCATTTCTTATATGTAAGGAAAACTCACCACCTTGTATCTGCAGTTCCGAGGAAGGACCAAGATGAAGGTTTCATCTTGTGTAACCACAGTTCAACCAGGAGCTCCCAAGCTGCTAAATTAAATTTCTTTTTGTTTGCCACAGGGTTAACACAACCACACTGACAATGAAACTTGACTCAGATCATGGTGAAATGATGCCAAAAGAACTGCAGAATTGGGGTTTCTCAAAACTCATGGAGGGCTGCAAGGAAGTTAAAAGAAATGGAAGAATACAGTGACCAGTGGAGTTGAGGTGTCACAGGTCAGAATTGGACCTCATCCTGTTCACCTGGCGGAAGCACTGCCACCAATTTCACTGGGCAGTAGATCAGTCCTACAGAGTTTTTGAGGGAAGTTTGCCACTGGATTTTGAGATGGAGGGAAAGAAAAGCATGGACAGGGGAAAATATGGCTTCACTACCTGTACAAATGCTAGCTTATCACTGCCATATACAGAATGAAGAAAGTGGGAGCACAACAGAACTTTAAGAGCTTACTTTTCTCTGATGGCTGCAAGTCATAGAAATCTGTGTTCTTGGCTCTTTTCCTTGAAAAACATTTATCTTCTGATAATGAGGAGGAGACAAAATAAGGCCATTAATCAACAACATATTACACCTCAGGGGTCACTGTACTCACCTACACCCTAAGCTGGCATTGTTTCCCCTTATTGCGGCTGAAGGATCAACAGCATTTCTCCCCAATGGGTCTTCTGGAAGTTTTGACAGGCAGGTAAGCAGCTCATTAAGATCATCAGCTTAGAAGGTCGCTGGGTCACTGATTTCATCACCCAGCAATTATGACCCACCATGAAATACACAGTCAAGCCCAGACAGCTTCACAAAGGTCATGTATTTATCACTGTCTGCGAGTTCAGCGGTGTCATTCTACTGTCTTACCCAGCAGAGTAATGGCAAACATATGCTAAGGTAATCAGGGGAAAACATATCTTCAGGTGAAAACCTGGGAAATGCATCTAAGGATGCTTGGGTTTTCAATATTGATTTTAATAAGGCAAGAATTAATCTATAATCACAAAATAATACAGAATAAACTCAATGCAAAAATAAAGCATCTGAATTACAAAAAGAATTAATGCAAAAAAAAAAATTGCCTTAAAGCTTACAACTACCCTGTGCTTGGGGTATTTTTTATAAAGGAGAGCTAAAATGAAGAGCAAAGAGAGACAATGTCATTTAGATATGGAAATCAGTATATCCATACTGAGCAGATGGCTTGTTATACTATAGGTATTGTTAGAGGAATGTCTGAAGAAATGACCCGACCTGTCATCAGAAACTCAGTCTTCATTCTACATGGTTAGATGAGATTGAAACTTGATGGTCTCTCCAAGACATCATACAGGAAGGAGCAACAGTATTTAGCTTTTATTTTCTGTGGCTGACTACAGCCAGCAGAGCACTGTAGAGGGACACATTTCATTTGTGCAAGAGTGGTCAGTGGGACTTCCTGAAGTCAGCTCCCCTTCCCTAGTCTTCCTTGAGGCAGATCTCAACAGGCAGTAGTTTTCTTCTTGAACACAGTTGTAGCTGGAAAACCATCTCATCTGGCTGTTCGATTAAAAGGTGGAGGACTGTGCACTGAAGAGGGCTACTCTTGTCTGAAACCACTCACTGAAATCGTCTTCTGGCATCTGCACAATACTTTCACGTACAAACTGAAACAGAAAAAGGTTCTTTCCTGAGCTTTTGATTTATGTGTAAGAGAGAGATAACGTGGGAAAATTTGACCATTGTGACAACAGAACAAATGTAATAGCTTTTGCAAACAGTTAGTACAGTGCTTTTTATCACCAGAACATTTTTAATGCAACTTTCAGAGCAGCTGAATATGCTCTAAAATGAATTAAAAGGAAAACTTGACAATCTTTATTGCAATTTATATCCTGAATCCTTCTAAGTCAAGTCTTTGTGTTTTAAACTTGCAGCTGTCTTCTACCTACCATTGCAGTACATACATTAAAGCAACTTGAAGTTAAATAAGAACTTCATCTGGAATCTCTGTCAGTATCAGCCAGGTCATATTCAATGATGCACTTCTTCCTCCTAAAATGTGACAGTTTCCTTTATCTATTCATCAGAAGGAGCACCAAGGTCCTTCTTCCTCTGTGGCTATTTTTTGAAAGATGTATAAATAAATAGATAGGAGATTCAGCTGTGCTCACATGTTTTTCTCCATTACTACTGCACAAATATGAGGGAACAAAATGCAAAGGGAGCAGAATGGAAACAGCAAAGAAATACATCTAAACCCAGCAAGCAACAGAGACATATATTGAACATTAAGACAAGGCTGCCCCTCTGGTTATGACTATGCAAATTAGTGCACAAGACAAAATGGCTATTTTTATAAGACATCAAGAAAGTACAGGTTGTCTGACCTTGACACGTTGGGTGCTAAACCTCTACCTTTGTAAGGCATGGTAACACTCAGTATGTGTAAGATGCACAGTAACCTGCTGCCTCTCAGAGATTTCTGTAGGTCTTGCAGATTAGGGCAAATAACTGTCATGAGAATAAAAACCACAAGGTGGCACCATTGCCATTTTTTCTAAGTTAGTTACCTGGTTAGACTACATAGTGGTATAGATTCTAAATGTATTCTCTTCCCTTTCTTGTGTCCTTCCTCTTCTGCCAATTGCTTCTAGAACTACAAGAGTTGAGCCCAACTTAAGAACTTGAGAAGCAGGTGTTAATGTTGCTAAAGCAAAACAAAGATATCTGCAGAGTTCCTGGATCAGTGATGTAACATTACTTGAATAGCTCATGGATGTAACTACTGGGAATGACGGGTCTTTTCAGGGCACAAATTAATGTTTCTCTTCAAGTGTCCTAACAATTTATGACAGATGTCACTATCACTGTGATGGTAAATAAATCAACAATGACATAATAATAAAATGATACTGATTAATAATCCAATGCTTGTCATAATATCTTTCTTCTGAGGCGTTCAAAGTGCCTTGTGAAAGGTGAATAGTAGCATCTTCATTTAGTGAGATCCTAAATGATTTCATCTGGTAACTTTCCGTTGCATGAATTTCACCCATAGGTGCCTGCTCTCCCCGCCCTCATCACACAGAGAATCAAGAACTGGACTCATCTCACCTCCACAGCTGCAGCAATTTCTGGAGAACACAGCTCCCACACCTGCAGATCAGCCAGAGCCTTAAGAAAGGTGTCTGGATGAATTTTCAGGTCAGGAGTCTTGCCATATTTTTCTAGTTTCTTTAAGATTTTCTGTACATAATGGTCACTCTTCACAGACTCTGGGAGTCTGGCAAGCAATACAGGAAACCTTTTAGCAGAAAGAAGAACAGCAATAAAAGAGAAGCCATGGGAACAAATGCATATCTGATTAATAACTCTGGGTCTGCCTGGCATTTCTCCCACTTCACCACCTCCGTAACTTCCATGGAAAAATGGTTCTTTGGGGACTGCAATACCCGGTGTAATTCCGAGTGAATAATGTGAAAGAGCTTTACTTTATTGGACTTGTGCACCAATTCCCTTTGCAGAGCATTGAAATAGATGCTTCTTCATTGTTCATTTAAATTTTGGATGACAGACTTGGGTATGAGAGGAAATAATAAAATCCTAACAAATATTTCCATTTTACTACATATTTGTCCTCTTCATCTTTTCTGTATTTATTTTGTTTAGCCTCTACAGATTTTCCGGTGCAGTCAGTGCCTGATCTGAAACACTTTCTGATTCTCTTTACTATCCCTTTTCCCTGGGCTATCATCATTTTTCTCTCTCTATGTGCTGACATAAATCTCACTGATGTAAGTGCACTGTAACATGCAGTCTTTACCATCTCACTCTGAATATAGAGATACAGAAGGAGAATTACACATTACAATAAAAATAAAACTCTTGTGAAAAGCCTGCCTTTTTTTTTTAATGTTCTGTATAAATTCTGCAGTGCTGCTGTGACAGTCCTGGAGACTGATGTTCCAAACCTTTCTAGACTGTGCATGACTGGGGTGTGCTGTGGCTTTCATTGCAAAGGGCTGAGGATTTGGCAACACATCAGCAGGAAGTGCTGCCTCCCTCTGGTTTAGGACACATGTTACTGGGACAGCAGGAGAGGGTTGAGGAATTTCCTCCTTAAACCAGTGAAAAAGGAAACATGTAGGTTCTTGCCTTCACTAGGGCCAGTTCTACACTCAGTAGTACACTGCTGGTATGGGTATGGCTATATAGCCAACTCCTTATTAGCACTGGCTAGATTACCCAGGTTACCGTAATCACGTCACACACAAGCCTTTTATAACCCATCCATGCATTAAGTTATTTTATTTGAGAAAGGAAACTATGTTTAGCGTACTCTTACATTGCACTGTTCATATTTTATATATTTTTTTTTTTTTCACACCTCGAGAGAGATAAGACAACTACGCTGACAGCATATACTAGGAAAGCGTTCCTACTGTGATTCCGCTTTTTTGGCAAGGCAGCGTTTGCAAGAGTATGGGAGAAAACAGCACTATTGTAAATTAAAGAAGTGGCACGGTGAAAGCAATTTCTCTGCCATGACTCGTGTCTCCACAAGGGGGTTGACCAGCCTTGTCAGAGATCTCACTCTTCATACCCCTCATGGATAGCACTTTGCAGAACAGGCCTGGCATAGAAAGCAGTACTCGACTAACTACGCTGGCACAGTCAAAGCAAGATAGCCTCCTCACTATGGAAGCACGATATTCATATGAATGAACAGCAGACTTGTAGTACTATTCTTGCATAGGAGGAAAAGTAAAAAGCTATATTGGTATAGTCTCCTTTATACTCGGGGAGCTTTGCCCAAATTAAGGCTTTTTCTAGAGGAACAATAAGTATAAAAGCAAACCCACATCCACTCCAGTTTCAGGGCTTATTTACATGCCTGATATTAAATTTGGGGGACAGCTGGAACATATATGTTTGACAATTAAAACCAGAGTTCTGCTAGATAGGTCAAGACTAGGTTTATTCATTAATGCATGACTGATGTGCTCCTGATATGTCCTGGGCCACCTGCATTTTGGACCTCAAGATTAGAAATGGACTTTTCATTATCTCAAATTATGAAGGACAGAAGGCTTACTAGCAAGGAGAGCAAAAGAGGGCAGGCTGAAAAAAAAACCCCATTCCATGCAGCATGCATAGTCTGTAATCCCATGTCCAAGGAGTTCTCATGGACAGGGCAGTAGGGAACATGCTGTGAGGTTGCTGAGGTATTCTGGTAGGCTATTTCTAGTGTGTATCTGGAAGCTGATCACTGGATACAGCTAATATCTTTTCAAACATAAACCACTAGTAATTTGCAGAATTGCTCTGCTGGGAAGCATTTAGGTGATTACTCTACTTGCCATTTTAAGTGTTGCAGTATTAGCCATATGCAGTTCAAACATTGGCAGCGAAATATTTTTCTTTTTAACATGGATGAACAGCTAGAGTCAAAGTCTCCTTTGCCATCAGTTTTAGTACTGTGAATATTCAGTTCAGTAAGAAGTTGTGACTAACCGATGCACATTTATATAACTTCTCTCATCTTCAGGGTACAGTGTGTTTTACATACTTCCTGGTAGAAGAAGTCTCCTATAAAGCTGCACGCTGGGGAGGGTGTGAGAATGCAAGGACTGAGTGCTTTTTGCTGAATATCACTGGAAAGGAACTCTTCGTTATCCCCTTTCTTACCATTTCCAATTAACCTATTTACTGAGCAGGCTGAGATCTGCTCCTAGAGATCATATCTGTATTTTTGTTGCTACCAGTTTGAAAAGCCTGCATTTCCAGCAACTGATTCAATGGTTTCTAGTGATACTTTGCTTTGAGAAGGTAAAAAAGAATAGAAAAAAAGCTTTTTGTACTAAAGACAGAACTCTGGGACCCTGACCATCTCATCTGAAATGAGGGTTTCTGTGCCCCCTTACCAGTTTGGTCCACCTTCATCATGTTCTCTTTCAGCTCTCATGCCCAGCTGTCTTATTCTTTCCATGTCTCTTCTGAAATACTTCAATTGTTTCAAAGCCTGGTATTTTTGACAACATCGCTCTTCCTGCCTCCTACAAAAAAACCTTAAAAGTTACAGCTGTGTTTTAAACATTACCATACTTCTGCATAGTTAACTGGGAGGATACTAAGGAAGGCAGAAAACAATCAATGTGAAGAACACATTGTATGTTCAATCTGTGGACACTAATAACAATTTTTGCTTTTGCAGTTTTCTGTATACATTCATATTTCTACAAACATATTAAAAAGTGTTTACGTTTTATATCAAGTCTAGGCTGTAGGTAAGAAACAAATTTCAGAATCAAAACATTTAAACTGAAATTCAACCACCACTTTCTATCAGGTATCCACTGCTTAAAAACAAACAGAATTCTGTATAGTGATTTAGGATAAAATATTATTTAAAATACAACAGAAGAGATGTGGAATAGAGTGACCTGAGCTAGAATTTTGACACAGAGATTGGGCTCATGTATGCATTCCTACAAAAAGTACTACTGTGTTATAGCAAAAATTAACATCTGCTTTACTTTCCAGTAAATTACTTATACTATATCCTGCCAAACTGAGGTTTCATCTCCAAATGCTGATCAAACAGAATATGCTTGAGTGGCTGTATGGAGAATGGTAAGATAGCTGCAAGTAGTAAGTTTCCATCTGACTAGTCCTTCCATACTGCAGGATGCTGGAATGATTAGCTCCTTATGCAGTCACAGCAGCTGTTCAGGGAAGAAAACAAGAACCCTGCTCCAGATAAAGAAAGCTCTGAGGACAAAAAAAAAATATAAAAAAATCTAAGTACAAAATGGAATAGAAGAATGGAAAGAAGAAGGAAGTGAGAGGGGGAAAAAAAACTGTGTCTGTAACACCCTTCAGAACAGCAATATTGAGAAGGATCTTGGGTCTGATGCTTAGTGAGACAAAAGAATTTGCACAAACATCACAGATGAATGTTTCTAGGTGAAAGGAAAAGGATGACAGGCTTCAGCTGGTCAACAAGGTAGAAATGTCACTGATCTGGGAAAAGGCCTTGAGAGAGGACATTGCAACTGTTACTATGAGAAGAATCAAAATAAAGTTGAAGAACAATACAGTGATCTCTGAACTGAAAACACAAGACATCCATATAGATTGTATGTGGACTGAATTTATTATTCTGTCTGTGGTGAAAAGGACTATGATGTCCAAAGTAAGTATATCCAATGTTTTTAGCAAAACTATTTCCAGAAAAGTCATTCAGAAATATCCCAAAACACTGCTCTAAATATTTAACCTGTAAAATATTTTTTGTACAGTCATAAAACTTTCTATGATAACCCCTATATTCTTATTTTAATGCCAATCAATATAAATGCATCTTTAAAAGGCCTGAAAACAAGTCCTAAATCTGGTCAGAAGCAAGGTGTGTAGTGTTTTAAGAATATACAGAAAACAGTCTCTTCCTACCTCTCAAGGCTCACTAGGGTATTATGTAAACCACAAGCTGCTTCTTCACGTACTGCTGTGAACTTTTGCCTCATATCGGCACACAAGTTAGATTTGCTTTTAATGAAAGAGCTGATATGGCAGCTGCAATTAAAACACAGAAAACTGGAATTAACATCTTGTGGTAAGCACCTATGTTGCTCAGAACACACAGTGATGTGAGCCCACATAAATTTTGAGATTTCCTTATTCTCAGTAAAAATCCAAATTTAATAGCATTTACAGTTTTTTTTTTCAATTCATCAAATTGATGAAAGAATTTGATTAATTAAAAAAAATTGTAAATAATATTAAGTTTGTATTTTTACTGGTTTTTCAGTCACATCCTTCCAGGAAAGTGCCTTTGCATTGCATTGAAATGTACTAAACGTGCTGCAAGGTTTCACTGGCCTGCTCTGGTCTCATGTAATAAAATGTTCTCTGACGTTTACATGCCAAATGCTTTTCACACATAGAGCTGAGTTTATACAGCATATAGCGTGCTTCAAAATCAGATTTGTACCCTTACCTCTGCCTTCTGGGCCTCTGTTTCCTTGGTATTATACTCTCTTGGTCCTTAGTGAATGGCACGTTTACTCTGTATTTCTTCTGAGCCACTGGCGGCAACAAACTGTAAGACACAACAAGGTTTTAAACAGTGTGCAGTATGCCTTCTCCAGAATGTGAAATATTCTACAGGTGCTGATAAAACGTTCTTAATATTACAGACTCACTGGTATAAATTTATTTCTCTTGACCTCAACTCAAGGGAAGAAATGTCTCGCAAAGTCTAGTTGTAAGAATGGTTTGTCATGTTGATCTTATAGCTGTGGAAACCACTACAGAACTGAGTAATGATGGAACACATCTAATGTAAGCTTAGGTGGAAATGTTATAGAGATACTACTGAAAAACCCAATGGTAGAAACAGAAACAATTCTACTGGAATAGGATAGACCATCGCCTTTTCTACAAAGCTGCTGGAGCATAAGATCTCTTACGTTTGCAAAGGCAAGATTCATGGGTATTTTCCATAAAAACCACACCACTTGCACAGCAGTAAAATGGGCTATTCTGCCACCCAGCCAAAAAATGTAAATGTCATCTGAATTCACCGAATGCTGAATTCAGTTGTTCGGGGGAAGGGAAGGAGGGAAGGAGAGGGTGCGAAGAGAGCAAGAGAGGGCGCGAAGAGAGCAAGAGAGGGCGCGAAAGAGCACCAAAGAGCAGGAAAGAAAAAAAAGCATCAGCTCTGTCCTGATGAGTTGCTTCTCCTAGTCATTCAGAAACCCATCAGGTAACATACCGCTGCAGTCCTATCTTCTTAACCATATCTTCTTGTTTATGGACATCTTTTGACACCTCTTCATGTGTTATTTGGATGACTTTCTGTAGGGCTGATAAAAAAAGTTCTGTAGAAACATGCCAACTCAATAGTACATTCCTCTGTTCCTTGCAGAGAGGATGCCATATATGCTGGCCTGAATGAGACATCCTAAAGAAACCTGCTATTTAGTATTTCTAAAAATTTAAGTTTCTTCAAAAAAGCACAGCTTTTTAAAGAGGTTTCAAGATAGGTACCCAAATACGAATGCACGCAATTCATTAACCACTTTTGAAACACATAAGCTTTGTTCTTTCAGCTATGAAAAAAAACCCCAACCCATCAAGTAGAAGGTACTAAATATCTTTTACATTTGATGCTTATAAAAATAGTGTATTAGAAAAACAGGTAGACTTGAACAAACTATGCAGAAAGTCTATTTTCAGTTCCGTACTGTGCTGTTAGCATTCTACTGGCATAACTGTCAAGTATTCTGAATTTTGCCGTTGTTCTTTTAAATGTCATATGGAATTTAATACATTTAACATCAACAGGTATCTAATTACCTCTCTGTGTCTCCTTATCAGCATCCACTAAAACTTAAGACACGTCCTCAAGTAGCCCTTCATTGGCTATAATTTCCAGATTGTCCATCTTTGAGCAGATCTCTCTCACTAATAACGCTCTTTACGCTTTCTGCATTCCACTGTAATGTGAATGCTTATATTCTCCTCTACCTTGAATACCTGGAAAGCCAATTTAACTCACTGTTTTCCTTCAAATTGACATCTTTGTTTTCCTTCCCACTGCTGTTTCATTCCTGCTTTGATGCCAAACCCCTGGAGAGACACTGAGATGGCCATCTTCTCTGCATTATTCTTTCCACTCACTCATGCAGTAAAACAACTGTCACACTTGTTATTAAAAATCCCAGTGTTAGCTGTCAAATTCTAAGTCATCATCTGAGGCTCTCAATATGTCCTACATGGTAATAAGTGACATTTTACTGAGCACTCAACACCTTGAAGTTGTAATCCCCAAATTCAAAAGGTTCTTTTCCTACATTTTTGTTAAGCACCACATATAGTATAATAGAAAGTGACTGCTGAATGCTGACTGTGTTAAATAGCAGCACAAACTATTTCTACTTGTTAAAAGTACAGATTTGAATATTATACTGTGAATGTATAAATGTAAGACACAGATGGAACAAGTTGCTGGGCACCAGCTAATGGGCTAAAATTTTAAGAACCATGCTTATAATGACGATCCTCTATTAGCTGTGGCCAGGTGAGTTTCAAGAGTGCCAAGGTCCCAGTAAGAAACTCCTAAGTTCTAGCAGTGACTGGTTCTAATGATGGCTCCACTGTGACACATACTAGTCTCAAAGTATAAGCCTGTAAGATGCTGGCTACGCCACTGGACCTTATAGAGCTCTAGAGCTGAGGAGCAGTTTGAATACAAAGGCTGACTCCCACAGGGTCTGGGAACCTGACATCAATATAGGCAGGGAGCCTCTGCTCAAACTGAGCTAAGGCTGCATACAAATCTCATCTGTTCTTGGCATGCAGTGTCAGAACTCTTCTTAGAAGAACCCAGGCCTTTCTATTTATGGTTACCATTTGGGCAGATTGAGTAGCTGGATATCTGAAACCATCTACTGTGCAGATAATGGTGCCTTGGGGGAAGAGGGCTATACTAAGCCATGGCTGCATTTGATGTTTTCTCCAAGATCAGTTGAGTTGTCCAAAGCCAGTCCTGAAAGCAGTCCTGTTGGCAGATTTTGGAGGGAGATGACAGGAAGCAAACCAGGGCTAATACCACAAAGATACAGCTCCTCTTTTTGGTTGATCAACAGAAACAGAGGGCACAATACCTCTCTGCCTTCCATTTTGTAGCATTAGAACCTGTTCTAATTCTCCATCTTGGAGAAGCTGGGAAAACAAATACTCAAGCCTGTCCATATTCATAATATTTTTGAGATACTAACCTCCATAGCTATAAGCTAGTCAGACATTAATTAGAGAAGAGAAAAACAGCAAAGAAGAAAGTAGTAATTTCACCTGGCCTTGATTTCTATGTCTTAGTTAATCATCTGTGAAATGGGGTACTAATATTTACCTGCTTTGCAGGGATCTCACCATGATAAATCAATTGACAAGACATTGATTAATCCCAAAGAAAAGCCCCAAATCCAGGTATAAGTTTTATAATGAAGATCCTTTGCACAAGTATAGTACCTCCTCTTTTAAAAGTATGTATTTGACTGAGAATTCAAAGCTAAGCTGATGGCCAGAAAGCTTTGAGCACAAAATCCAGTTAGTGTTTAATCTCTTAGATACAGGTCTCACATTTTACTTCTCCGTGTGAAGAAAATGTATGTCATTTGACCTGATCTGCATACATACATTCTTCATTACACAGTAATCAGAAAAAATTAGGCTCAGATTTAGTACATTTAGATCACATACTCTCTGTCTGCACAAAGAAAGGTTGGGTTTTTTTAAGTGTGGTGGAGGAAGCAAGCTTAGAACACTAATCTGCTTTGTAAAACCTTTGACTGATTAGGTGGCGACTGAATGATAAATGAGACTACCTCAGCAGTGACCTGTTGTTATACCACAGCTGCAAGGACTGCAGCTTCCACATTTTCCTTGTCAACATGATGTAACATTTAAACTTTTGGACTAATACAGGTTCTCATTCAGCCAACAGCATGGAAAAATCAAGTTGGTATAAGCAGACATTCTACAGCAGCAGTCCCCAAACAACAGCATCTAAATTATAGTTGGACAAAAGGCTTTATATCAAGTTATGAATTCTTTCTTAAAAGAAATCTTTCTTTAAGAGTCACACTCAGCTGTATCTACTGATTAGCTGCCTAGTACAGAATCTCTTTCCCACTTCTAAAATATATTTATATGCTTTCATGTGGGTTAGGGTTGTATGTGCTCTCAAAATTATGTCTGTATGAGTTACATGAAGCTTTGTGAATTTGGGGTGTAAGGCTACAGAGCAGCTGTACTTGTAATCCATTTCTGATTTGTCCATGAAGCATCCTATAATCAGAATCCTGGATTAAACATGATTCTAGCAGCTTCAGAATTCATTATCATCCAACCTTTGTTACAGAGCTGACCTGCAGAAATTAACTTCCCATATTTTTTAGAGCTAGGAACGTAATCCTTGAGAGGACCAGACTGGTAACTCAGGCCAGTCCCCTGAAATCGCAGGCAATCGTGTGATAGACATTGTTCCAAAGGGTACACTGAACATCCTTCCCCTACATCACATATACTGCAAGATATTTCTTTATGTCCTACAGCAAATGGAGGCTCCCAGCTATTACAGCTCTCAAGATTATTTTCAAATCTCATCTCACCCACAAACCAATTGTTCACCTATATCTGTAAACAAATTGCTTGAAATCATAGCTTTGAATTCTCCACTACTCCCATTCATGTCATAGAAGGGCCATTCAGCCGTGCTCCGTGACATGGACAGCAGCAGCTGCGTAGGTAGTATATGGTATTAGTGCAAGCTTCCTGATATATCCACCCAGCTTCTGGAAGTCTGAATCTAAAGGTCTTTCAGACACAGAGAATGTGTCCATTCCTTTACATTTAAGAGCAATTAATTGTTTTTTCTTCTATTCAGTTAAATTGTTTTTGGACTTGAATATACTTCCAGATATATACTGTAGCAATGAATTCCTAAGTTTAATCATGCATGAAAACACTTCCCATTGCTTTAAATTACCTGCCAGGTAATTTAATTTGGTGTGCCATAAATCTGGTGTCAAGGGAACTTGTGAATAACCACTCTAATCACTTCTTTCCATGCACTTCGTGATGTTACAGAGATCTGTCATAACCTTGTATTCAGACATTTATTTTCTGCACTGAAGAGCCCTAGTCTATTTAATTGGTTCTCATCTGGAAGTTATTCGGTGTCTCTAACATACCTCACCATGTTTTTTCCATCAAACTTTACTACTTCTGATACTAGCCTGTCTGAATTGGAAGGACCAGAACTGAAGAAGCACATAGATGTATTTTTGCACAACATGTTTTCTTCTTTGTCTTCCACTTCATTCTTAGGGTTCTTCTTGCCTTTTTGATAGCTACTGAACATTCACAGAACTATCCCAAATGACTCTAAGAGCTCCTTACTGAGTGGTAATTTAGAGTCTAGCAAAGCATGATGTCAGCCTAATAATGATAATATAAATATCAATTAAAAGCTAATTAGCGGTACTAAATGCTAACGTGGTTTTCTGGTCCAGCTTTACTTAGAAGGAAGGGAAAAGACAATTACCTAGCTTTGTACTGAAATGCATTGCAGAGCTAACAGATAAACTATTCTGTCACATTTATCAAGCGCAAGTAATCACTGATGGATGAGTAGGAGGAATACAGGGTAAGAAACCCCCAAGTTAAACAGAACCCCCTAAGTTAGACAGATACATATTCAGTAGATCAGTTGGTTATGGCAGAGAACAGTTTCACTGTTTTCACCGCCTGTTGGACCTTACAGATGTGGATGACAGTCTGATTATACAATTGCTGTAACTGAATATTAATTAAAAATCTTACTTAATATTCACTTGGGATTATATTGTCTTTAAATCTATTTGCTAATGGGGAGGGCACAGAGAGACTTGTACGAAGTTCCATATGCCTGAAGAGAAATACACTGGTACATCTAGCAGTGTCTTTGACATAGGTTCTCCCTAGTAACACTGAAAGCAAATCCATTTGATATTGCAGTCAAGAAAAGTAACTTACAGGGGAAAAGAGGTTGTTGTTCTTTAGCTTGTGCTGACTCACTCATAACATCACATGAGGCTATATTAATCTTGACATTGTCTTCAGAGCAAAGTACAGTGGAAGTTTCGCTGCCACGAGGGGTTTGACTACGGGGAGATGACTGACTGCTAAGCTGAGAGATACCTGGCGTAGACATCTTGTTTATCTTCCTGCTAAGTAGACTGTATTGTGCTTTCCAGGTGCATTTCTGTACATAGAGAAAAAACAAATAGGAAGGAGGGTTTTCTATAGCAACTTGACAAGAAAGAATCATATTCCTGTTACTAATTCTAATATTAGATCTTTCTGATCCGCCTGTAACCTCACAGATTTTTCTCCAGTGATTTCAAACAAGCTAGTGATTTTTTGTGTACAATCTCCTTCATTTTGTTATCTTTCTTCAATACTCCTCTGCTCTAGCATTAATGCCAACAGATTAAGCTAATTTGTAAACGACTAACACTGCAGCTGAGAGAGGGTTGGTAATAGAGCAACCTTCTCATACAGGGAAGAATAGGTCACAGTGATTTGATGACTGTTCAGGTCTCCTCCCAACGCCCAATAACATAGCAAATGAATTTCCTGTGTCAGGAATGTAAAACTGAAGTCTGAAAGCAGACTGAATTCTACAGGCTTGATAATCAGAACAATATGTATTATAAAGCAAGAGCCCGTGAAGGAACCCAATATTTTCACTAGAAGTTTCATATCAAATATGAAAAGCAATCTTCAAGTAATATTAGCATAAATGACAAAGGAAATTATCATTAATTCAGGGAGGAAAAAACCTAAAAGTCTCAGCAATGCAAATGGTAAAAGAAACATCAAGACTGACATGCACTTTAGTTTCTCCTGCTCATGTTCATTTGGACATGACTTTAGAGAACTGGTAAGACTGTATGGAAAAAATCAGAAAGCCTCTTATTTAGAAACAACTCTGGTTTTTATGTGACTTGCTGACTTTTTCCTCTCTGTTCGCTAACAGCAGGAAGAATATTTGTATAAACCCACAATCTTTGTCTTTTAAGTTTCACAACTTTTGATGCTTATTCCCCAACAGAAATAATTATCTTCTGTTGAATCATTTTAATTATTATGTTGCATGGGTAAAAGCTGCAGGTGTTGACAAATAACAAGAACAAATAGCCTACATATGTAACAACAGCCCATATTTCTAAGAGTGCCTCACCTGGGGTTCTAAAAGCACTTTACAAAACGTTTTAAATTTAGCCTTCTAGGGGGCAAAGCAAGGCACTAAAAGTTTAAGCAAACTGTTGAAGATCACAATGTAAGATGTGCTACGGAGTGAGAAACCCCTGGTTCTTTATTGAGTTCTAGTTATAAACATCACTCATTCCCCCTTAATTTTCTTCCAGTCACTTCAGCAGTTTCAAAAATAAAAGTCTTTCTCTGGTTTCAGAATGATAGTAGAACAGTTACCAAGTGTTACAGATAGTTTTATAGTATTTAATTTCCTCTCGGGTATTAACTTTATTTTTCTTTTAAAAGGCTTTCATCTGAATTGCTTGTTTTTTCTTTTCCTTGGCTTTGCTTTGAATGTGGCAAGTGAATCCTGCTTTCTTTAAAGGCCTCAACATTTGGCATTTGTTTCCAAATTTAGCTTTAAATTCTGTGTAAAGAGGCAACCAAACAAATCATGACTAGAACTTACTAGAATAAGGCCTCCAGGATACCAGTCTGAAATCCCCATTTGACTGAAAATGACCTATTTGTGTGAATAGGTACCGCTACATGATTCTGGGTCATAAAAAAGGGGCGCAAATGCAAACAAGAGTCTAGTTATGTTTTAGCTGAATATTTAATTCTTTCCACATCAGTACTTATCACTAAGACCAAGCCACAGTTTCAGTCAGCTACATATTGCTCTTCCTATTACCCAGCATCAGATTGTTATTCTTCAAAACCTAGAGACAGTCTTACCAGCTCTTGCAGTCACAAGATCCATAGCATAAAATGTGATATCATGGAGTTCAATTAAGCAACAAAACAAATGCTTGGAAAGTTGGATTAGGTCCCAAAGAAAGAAATTAACAATGAAGTTACCTTTGTGTTTGTAATAAAGAGCTCCCACATGTATGTTGCTAACTTTTCCTCTTCAATTTCTTTTATTGTTTTTTTACAGCCACCAGGGTGCCTAAGTGAAAACAATTTAATTAGTTTTCCATTTGGAGAGTCTTGCTTTTATTATAAGTTCTTTTAAGAAATGCAATAAATGGAGAGTGAATAGTGGCTGACCACTACTATGACGTATATCTTTGATTATAAGAAATGGAAAGACAATGCAAGGTGTATAAGCCATGAGTAAGTTACAGTCACAAGTGAAGAAGAACCTAAATAAAGCACAGCCATGCTACAAACTATCATGCATGTACTGGGCCAGATTAAGCTCTCAACTTCCTCTGTACAAATACTGAAGCATTTTCTCCAGTATAGCAAGATTTCATGGATAGAAATGACAGCAGGTTCATACAAGTTTGATTTTTCCATGCTATTGGCTAAATGAAGACCTATACTCATCCAAAAGTTTAAATGTTCACAGAGGTAAATGTGGAAGCTGCAGTCTTTGCAGCTGTGGTATAACAACAGGTTGCTGCTGAGGTAGTCTCATTTATCATTCAGTCCTCATCTAATCAAAGGTTTTACAAAGTGGATTAGTGTTCTAAGCTTACTTGCTTAACCACATTTAAAAAAAAAAATCTCTTTTTGTGCAGACAGAGACTATATGATCTAAAGGTAAGCCTAATTTTTCATGGTTACTGTGTAATGAAGTATGTGTGTATGAAGATCAGTTCAAATGACATTGAGGGAGAGGAGTGGTGGTTAGAGACAGCAACAGGGAGCAGGAAGAAGTATACAACAGGAGATTGCACTACTTCAGAACCTGGAAATGAATCCAGAGCTTTATGCAGTTATACTCTGCTGTCAGCCTGTACCTGTGAGACTTGCTGACAAACTGTTTCTTTTCTCCCAGTCTATTGGTTGGTCCTCACATGTAAAGGGGTGAAAAACCCATCCACAACACATGGTGGACTGATTCTCCCCTCCAATTTATCAGGCTAATTCTATACAATGCTACTCCGCCACCTCTGTTACACATAGACACAGTTTGTCTTGACTGAGAATATACAGAGTAAACAGAACAGCTTTGAAGAGCTCTGCCCTGCGAATCAGAGCATAAACTGTTACTGTTTTACTAAATACTCATGAATAATTTAAATGCATGTTATGCCAACATGATTATATTGACTAAAAATGTTGGGAACTTAAATTAATATTTACTTTTAACAGTATAAAATTTCAAAAGCAATGCATCTTTTACAAGTACCCATCACTGTCATACATAATTGATAGAATAAAACCAGCTACTAAGTATCACTTAATAGCTGGCTTTGTTCTGTAATTATAATGTATATGGAATTCCTGTTGAGTTCACTGAGATAACCCTCCAAGGGAAGGCTATGGGAATATACATACATCTATTACTACATGTATTTAATTTGCATAATTGTTAACCAAAAGAGAAAAAGGAACGAAAACCCGACTAAATTTGGCTGGGATATCTCAGTATTTTCTCCTAGTTTTGCAACTTCCAATAATAGAGAATCATGCTGTGCTACTGATTTGACTCTACAACTTCCTACTGACTGCATGGGGGCAAAGCTGATGTAAAATTTGTTTATGTTGCATGGCACAGAATTAATAACATTTCACTCAAATAGTTATTACTTGAAAGAAGAGAAACAACACCACATAAAGGACAAAAGATCCCAAACATTCGCAAACTCCTCATTCCATTTACTATCATGCATTATGCACATACATTGGATTCCAACAAGTTAATATGGAATGCATCGAACTGTTGGATTCAAGAGTCAAAGCTTCCAAAAGCCAGTGTATGGCACACAGTTGTCGGAAAAGATGTTCACTGCAAAGAGGAGAAACAAGTGTGTTATACTGTAGAGTCAGGGAAACAAACTGGCATCATGTTAGCTGAAATAGATACATCTAAGCATTTCTGTAGCAGATGATTTTTTTCATTGTCCCAGTGAATTCTTGACACCTCTCAAGGTTTTTGTAATGTTAATACATAACTGAATCCTTAAAGCATATTTTTGGGTGTGGAATTTTCAACGGACTTATCTTGGTGATGTGCTCAGTGCTTTCATGCCTATGAGGATTCCGGCATTTATCCCTTTACGGTATGGATTCTACAGTAGCTTCTAAGTTTTGTATTTAAGAAAAAGCAGTGTGTGAGTTTAAAATGTTGGACCCATCTCTTTCTGAACTAAGATTCTCTTTGGCATTTTAGCTTATTCCACATGCAAATGTAAATACGTAAAGACACTTTTGGTGAGCAGTTGGATTAATGAAATTGGAACACAACAGTGTGTATTAGTGACTAATATAAAATATATAGAAGTATACATGGTACAAGTACTATCTTCTCCCTCTCTCTTTTATAGGCCTAGTTTTTTTTAACTAGGCAAATAAAATTTTAATATTGACAGCCTTTCCTTAAAATGAGCCTAATCTTGGAAGCTATACCACATAAGCAAATTTTACACAACTTAGAACTTGCCGAGTCAAGATCAGCAAGGCAAAATGATGTGTTTGTGTACATGCACACATACAAGGTTTTCAGTAACTCATTGGGATTCAATCACTTAGAGTTTAACAGTTGCTATTAGTTAAGACAGACTATTTCACCATAAACTGAATTCTCACGATACGTGTTTACCAGTTGAACAGCAGCTCTAGGTATACATGTTATGGGTCTGTGTTGCTGTGAATTTTGCTTATGTCCTACCAAGGAGGGCAGGACATAAATTTGCCTTCAAATGTACCTTTTTGCTCCAGGGGGGCTTGAAAACAAGACACTGGTATAAACAGGAGTGAAAGACCGTAAGGTCATCTTTTTTTTCTTCTTCCCTGACTTCCTCAGGTGGTTGCCTTCTGTTAGAGAGCAACTGTGGGAAAGGACAAAGATGGAAGTTAAAAAAAGGAGTATGTGAAATGAAGACAGAGCCAATAAAACTGTTTATTGTGTTGACATCACCACACTCTCTCTTCTCCTCCTTACATTTAAAAAAAGTACTTAGATGTATTTCTACATTCTTAATTACTGCATTTATTAGCATTTATTAGTATTACAAATCTGATATTTATGTTTACCAGGATATATAATTATTATTTATTTCTAATATGTTTACAGTACTTTATAAATTATAAATATGGTATTATTTGCATTAATGTATTTATACTACTACTTATTATTAGCAATTAAGCATTTCTGTGAAATCAAATTTTGGGGCAGACAAAATAGTGTGACTGGTTTGTTTGAGAAAAGATGCTGAGATACTGCTTACATTCCATTACACTTGTTTTCTGTTGCTATCATGCCAATGGAGTCAGTAGGATTATATACATGAGGCCAAAGTCTCAAGACATGCCTCAAATTCTGTTCAGTTTTTCCTGGGTTAACATATTGTGTGCACAGAAAACAATAAAGATTAAGTTGAAAAGATTCACGCCAATGAAAAAAGAGCCTTGAGTGCTGGCCAAACCAATGTAACAGAAAACTGAGCTCTTTATAGGCTGCGGGCACTGTTTCTTAGCTGCCACAAGCCTGTTTGGCCATTTACACCTGTGCAAAGTGTTTATAAAATGCTACCAAGCAAGAAAAGGAAATGTTTACAGCTGTTTTTCCCAAATGTAAATAACTACCTGCACCTGGTGTTAAACAATGGAGATTCAAGCTTAAGAAGCACAGTAAGATATTGTAGCCTTCATGTATTGATAGTATAGAGAAGATAGAAGGTCCACACAGAAAATATAACATGAACTATTGTATGCTGGATCATAAATTAGTAAAAAACTGAAATGATACTGACCATAACAAAATAGCTGAGAGGTTAACTGAGATCTGAGTGGCGGGTGAGTCTTAAAGCTTTATGCAGATTTCTTTAGCAAAGACTTCCTAGATGAATGAATGAATGATTCTGGATTAAAATTTCCTTTCTAGATCTGAAGCAGTTTGGGGATGTCAGCTTACTATTGCCTACTATAAACCAGCAAATATTTGGAACAAGGGTTGAGGAGTGTGTGCCCTAAGCATTCCATTGATACAAATTTTCTAAATCAAAGCAGCAGCTGTAAATGGTACATACAACACTGGCATGGGCATCTCAGCACTATATTTAAATATAGATCAACATATCTATTTTCTTCAGCTAATTAAGAAATGAATAAACTTACGTATTGTTTTGTCTAACAAAGGAGATGTCTAACAAAGAAGGTATCTAACAAAGACACAAGCTGGCAGGTGTTCCTGCTGTCCCAAAAGAAATTTCTTACACAAAACCTCAAGAAGTGGTGTTCTTAATTCAGATAATCTTAGACAAATTTTAACTGCAAATTTGTACTTATTAGAGATGACTGGGCACAAGAATTCCACAGACTTTGTTGTTCAAAACCACATGTCTGTCTTGTGCTTCCTCAAATCACACTTCCAATTTTGTCTTCTCTGTAGTCCTAATGAACAACAGAATGCTAGAATAGACAGTGGGACGATTATATACACATTAAAGTGTTTGACAGAGTCCATATTCCTACTAATGAGGGATAACTAAATTTACTTCTACTTTGTCTACTCTTATGATAAGAAGCTGTTATCAAGTTTCGAGTATTAATAGATTTTAAATAGTTGATAACACAATTAAATTCTACAACTTATGTAACAGTGGTAAAAAAGTCCCAGTAGAGGCTTAATATTTGCTTTTGTCTTACAGGGAAAAGAGAGGAAGGGGGGTGGGAAAAGCCTACATCCATCACTGGAATCTGTGCATATAAAATCATGCCAATAGTTTCAGCCACTGTGAAAGACTGAAACCAGACATCATTTGTTAAAAAGACATTTTGTGCCCCAGCAGTCTAACACTGCTTCAGAGCTTTTCTTATTCCATGAAGTTCCTAATTTTTGAAGTCAGGACTGTGAAAGCTAGGTGTGAAGTCTCTACAACAGATAATGAACTGTATTTTGTACTTAGGCTTTTGCCCCATGCCCTTATTTAAACTGTTTACCACGGCAGAAAAGCATACGTATAACAACTGGAACTAACACATGCTGGCAGAGTTCCCGAATGTGTGTAAATCACATGGGACAGTTTGAATGAGTGAAGGCACACCTGTCAAAGCCACGTATTTCTTGTTTCACATGCGTTTCATTGTGTACTCCTGTCCCACTCAACACATCCTGGAGTTGAGAAAATTCTCCATAAGACTCCCTAATTTTGACATCTGATCTAATGATTTCTCTCTTAGAAATGTTGGCAGATGTTAGAGTTCTTTCCCCTAAAATGAAGTTAAACTCTCAATTAATATTAGTTTTAAGCAACAAATTGAAAATATTAAAGGATATCGGGTTTACACTAGGAACTTTTGCTAGTGTAGATTTTTGGGTTAGTTGTAAGATTTTTTTAAATAAATTTTTACAACTGGCAAAAACCCTGGTGCAGATGTAGGATTAAAGTGGCTTTGTCAGTATTCACCCACAAGCCTGGTATACTCTGCACCAGTAAAAGCTTTTTTACTGCTAGAGAGGCTGTACCTAAATGCAAATAATTTTGCCTATGCAGGTATACCTTCATAAAGGAAAGAGGAATGTTAAATCTTTTTAGGTCAGCCTTGCTGAAGAAAGAAGCCTTTCCTTACAGAAGGAAATAAATGACTTCAGTAATCTGAATGGTCACAATAATAAAGGCAATGGTATTTTTCATATGTGTAATAAATTATTTGTCTGCAATAAATGTGGATTAGCTGAATTATGGGTAGATAGAACAGTTACATATCAAAAAGAAAAATAAACATGGAGTTTACAAAAAGCTTTCAGGGAGGTTCTTATGTATTCTTTTTTTTTTTTTTCCAAATTAAATTATCTTGTTTACCTAAAATGTTCATGTGGTCTTCATTAACCTAGGATCAAAGTGCTTCATAGTGCCATTTAAATAATAGAGCTGTAGGTGACTTAAGTAACAAGAAAGTTTAGATGATGGAGACATTAGAGGCTAAGATTCCAAAATACTTTGACTAATACCCTATACCTTTTCTCCTTCCATAACACTATCTCTCAGTAATACTCTATTCCTTTCCTACCTTTCCTAGCTATTCAGTTAGTGACCATTTAGAATGCTGGATATTAAATACTACTGTAGTAAATATGATACTTTTCTCTTCAGAATCTCTCAGCCTGTCTGTGCTACGTGTTTGCTTTTTGGTCTGGGTTTCATACAACAGGAAAGATTTTATTTCTTATTTTTTAACAATGGTTATATATTGTTGTCCCACTTTATGACTAGGGCGTAATTGCATCTCAGATGACTCTGGAGACTGAGTTTTCCAAGTTGAGAGTTAGTTCATGGAAGAAAGGTGAATGAGAAGAAGCTAGTACCTGGGAGTGACAAAAGCCACAGCAAACTGATGAGAAAAGACTGTTAGAGATGGATAAGCTTTTGATGCAATAAGGCTCCAAAGGTGTGTAACCTCTAGAAGAGCTACTCTGTCCTGCTGGGCAAGTATTTAATCACCTCACCACCTAGTGAGGGTTGACAAATGGAAGACAACTACATTGTTATAACAGGCTTTAGAGGTGCACTGAAAAGACCAGCGTGAGCCAAAGGTTTGAATGCTATCTAATGACCAAATGGAGAGAAAATCTGAAAAAGGTAGTGACAGGTCTGAACTAGCGGAGAAACCCACTCTCCAAGCTAAGCCACTTCTGCTGAATGCAATTCTTTTTTATTCTTAATGCTGCAGTCCCATTGTGGGAACAAAAGCACGGCACAAACTCACGAGGCCTCCTCCTTTTCTCCTCCAAGAATCAGGTCTGAGTTGGCTATGAAACCTCTCTTGAGTTCACTAACCTTCTGCCTTCTAAACTTCCTCCTTTTTAAGCAGCACCTTAAGCATTTTTCTTCCATGCTTGCTACGTTTACAGCTGCTCACTTACCCAGATATTAAGCATTTTCTCTTTCTAGTTCACACAAGTAGTAATATTCTGCCTCAATACCAAGTAATGACAGAAACTGGAAACTGTTGCTTTTTAAAACCACTGCCCTCAGACCACCAAAAGCCCTCTGAATTGACTTACATGTTTATTTCTTCCTCTGACTCCTCCACATCAGAGGAATATTCGGGTGCCTGGAACTCAGTCCTCCATCTCGTACTCTGAGCCTGCTGAGCTGCTTTCTGTCTGTTATTCCTCTCCAGTGATTCTTGGTGAAGTATATGAAAGTATTCTCCACCTTGCTTCACAGAATTGATATGATGCCTGCAGAAAGTCATCACAAGTTGGTCAGTGTACTAAAGACACCCTATCAAATTGATTAATTTCTCTGATGCCCACCAACTTAATTTTTAACAGAGATTTCATATTCTTCTATATACAAGAGTTCAACATTAGTATTTCCTTCTGCAGTATACCTATTGGATGTCTTGAACTCAACACCACTTTGTCCACTACTTGATTTAAGAACTTCCTGCCTAGTTCTAATTTATAGCAGCCAATTGCTCATTGGGCCCCTCACTGTCTTAACTCAGTTGTCAGCCTGACAGGCACTGCCCTAATGCTAAACTCCACTCGCTGTCAGAAGGCTGCATTGTTAGAAACAAGAAAGGTGCCAGTGAAGCCTGTGAGTGAGCTGAACAGGCAGGGTATTACTGCAAGAGAAGAAAATAAAGAAGAAACCATGATGCACTCCCTGTAGGATGACAAAAGAGATTTAAAAAAAAAAAAGGAAAAAAAAAGAAAAAGAAAAAGAAAAGGTGAGCTAGGGCAGTGAAAGAGATATGGCACCCAACTACTCTACAGCCTGAGATTAAAATATAAAATTAAGAATGTAGCAGCTGATCCAAGTTAGACGAGCATACTATCCAGGTATAGGACACACCCCTTTAAGTTAATGTATTGCTGACTTTTGAATGAAGTGTCATCAGGCTGTATTGATTCTTTCAAACACAATCTAGGCTTGAAAGCTGGGCCTTATTTGTTTTACTGACAAGTAATAATTCCTTTTTCTTACCAGATAGGTATTAAAGCACCTGAAGGTCATATAGGTTGCAAATTTCAGGCACCAAATTCACCAGTTCTCGAGGGGAGCACAGTTTACTCCCTCCTTGCTTCCCTTGATGAAAAACCACTTGCAAAATTTAATGGTTTGGGGATTGGCTTTTTGGTTTTGTTGACATTATTTTTTAAGTCCAGCAACTATAAATACAAGCCTGAAAATATTTCCAGTTCAGCTAGATGATCTGTTTGCTAGATATTCCTATACTAACTTTGGAAAAACTAAAAAACCCACCAAAAAACCATAAGAAAATAAGATGTCCCTGAGAAGAAATGCTGCATGCTTCAGAAAAACATAAGGATTTCAGAGTCGTTTCAGACTGGCTTAATGTTTTTCATAAGAACCTAGTATTTTGCATAACAGACTTCTCTTGGAATACTTTAAAACATTTAATGGCCTCAAATTCTTGCTTTATGTCTTTTTCCAGTAGTTTTCTCTCTCTCCTGTCTGCCAACTCTCAAGATATTTGTATGTAAAAATATTTTTTCCCCTTTGCAGTGCTTTTTCTACATTTCTGCACACACTAATGTAAGTATTCCTTCTTCAAAAGCCCTGCTGTAGCTGTGTATTATAATGCCACAAATAGCGAACAATGAGGTTATTACATGACTCAAAGACAAGTGATAGAGAAAGATACATTATAAACTAGAAAGTTCTTTTAGACTAACAGCCATAACCAGTATTATTGGAGAAAGATGCATAAATGGCAAGTACAATCAGTACTTTTTTTAAAGGTTTATCTAATATAGAAGGCTTTAATATGTATATACCAAAATCAATGATCACTCTCATACACCCATAGGAATAGGGTTATGCACACTTGTGAATGAATATTTTTAGTCTATGACTTCCTTGATGTCCCAGGTATTACAAAAAGTATCTCTACAGTCTCCAAGTATGGAAAAAGAAGTAACATAGAATTAACGGAAATGCAGCATATAAAGCTGTAATAACTACCTGATTTATACCAAAAAAGTCCTCTCATAATTCCATAGAATTATTTCTGGGATATTTATGAATGACCCTAAAGGTTCATGGACTCTTGTAAGGAAAAAGAGTAAAATAAATCCAAACTTAAAATACAGAGGTCACCAACGTACTTTTCTACACTGTAGATTTACAGTATATTGCTGGAACAGGACATCAAATATTTCTCCATTTAAACTCTGGCATCACAATACCCTGTTTATACAATAACTTAATAAATTTAGCTGGGCTGCCTATTTGACAAGTAGGTGAGAATCATTCATTAAAATGCAAATGTAATCAAGATGAAATTTGGAATACATTTATTAAAGTAATTGAGCTTCAGTCAACTGTAGTCACAACACAGATTTTCAACTGCCATTCAGACAAAAGGATTTGTCTTATTTTTCTAAGTTAATATCTTTATCAGCATGAAAATCAAAAGAGTTTCCTGAACAGTAATAATGTACCATGGAATACTTCAAGTTCTCTCTACAGGATTATATTATTATAGATAAGGGTCAATGACATGTGCAAAGGAGTGACCCAGTAGTGTACTACACATAGAGAAGCAAGCATATTTTTAGTGCTTGTTGTAACTACGTACTTATTAAATTACTCCTTAAATCCTTTAGGGACTCAAGGTCATCAGTTAATTGTTATACAAGGCCATTAAAGTAGCAGTAAAAGTTCAATTCCCCGATAAGATCTGAGATTCTTGGTGCTTTTCTTTGAGTGAGAAATGACTCATAAAAATAAAAGGAAATCATAAATTTGTCTTAATTATAATTTAGGTGCTAGAAGAACATTAAGAAGCTATAATAACAATGCCAGAAACCTTTACATCAGGGTAAAAACAAGCTAGATATTTACCAGTTGTTTTTATCTTCTGTTTAAGTATACCTTATTTAAGTACATTGGGCCATCATCACTAAATTCAAAGGAATCATACTAAGGGTGTATTTGTCTCAGAAGATCAAATTTTACAGTTAACAACCTCACATCTACTTTGTAGGTAAACAAATTCAGTGGGAGATGTTTAAAGGAATGACATGCACTCCTGAACATGTGATGCCAAATCCTTGCTCAAGTAAAGCTGGTATAACTCCAGCCTGAACAGAATTGCTAGAAAGATAGGCAGAAGGCTGCACACCCATGTGGCTGTCCCTGTACTAAGCAACTGTATTGGATGCAGTGGGTGGTGTTACAGGGGTCCTTCAGTCTCATTAACTCTTCCTGCTTATCTCCCTGTCCCATTCCCTGAGGTGCAAAGAAGTTGCAGTCCATTTATACCAGCTTGATTCTCTGTCGCTCTAAAGCTGAACATTATGTTATGAGCATGGTGAACAAAAATTGTGAGCTGTAAGTAAAATAACTATGTATCTATCAAACAATTTACATACATATTTCTCTGATCACGGAAAATGGCTTATTCAATTTTCTTAATGAATACAGCCTTTATACCAATAAAGCTAATGACTGAACATCTCCTGCTCCAGATGCTATACAGAAAGAATTTAGCCTTTTTCCAGAGGCCTATAGCCAATTGTAAATATAAATGAAACCAACGTGGCATTGCTCTGAAGACCACTGAGAGCACAGGGTCTCTAAACACAATTTCCTATATTTTCATAAAAGCATTTCAATCTGCATCTGCAACAACTCCCTACTAGACCAGTGAAAGCTCCTCTTTGGGCGCGAGGCCAGACCCTGCTGAGGGTGTTGCAAGGTGAGTATCAGCTGGGTACTGCCTAACTTGTTGCACTAGTGACAAACTGAATATGAGCTAAGACTTCCCAGGTGAAAAGCAAGGGCAATTTTATGCACACTGCCACTTAAAAGCATTCTGAGTAAATATTTTCGATAGCAGAAAAAGTAACACAAACAACAATCCATTTCTGTATAAAACAGGAAGCACAGGAGGCAATAACTTTGAAACTACAGTAAATACAGCTAAACCGTATTCTGAACATTACAGACTAAAACCATAGATTAAAACCCAGTATAATTCTTCTAAATGAACACTTAGCATTATTTGCAGTTATGCCATCATGAGCTGTGACCCCATCACAAATCTCAAATGAGGCTAACGAGTATTTGGATCCTGAAGAATTCAAAGAAATATCCACTGAAGGAAGTGGTGAGAGCAGCAAGCTTGCTTCATTTGGATTAAACTTGAAATCTATGCTCTTACCTAGTTTTAGGGGGCACTGTGGTACTAGGTGGTCTGTGGTTTTGAACATATAATAAAATGGAAGTTCTGACAACCTGAAGTTATTAGGGATCCTACAGTAATCTCTGCAGGAGCACAAACATTAACACCTGCATCCTCATAGATTTCAATTGATTAAATGTTACTGTCCTCACTGCTGTTTCAGTTAGGATACTTATTTTTTTATCATTCCAGTCCCCCCAAATACTATGTTGTGTGTATGTGCATTAACACGTCAGACTCCATGTGAGCTGTTGCTGCATTCTAATAGCTGTAGTAATTCTTGTATGTCCCTTAACTTTCTGACAAGGTGGTGTAACACCTAAATAGCTAATAATTTTAAAACAGCAGGAAGTGCCAAGATGAAAGAAAATCCATATGCACACAGTGCTTTTCTGATTTACAAAGCACACACAGAACAGTAGGAGAGCAAACTCTGCATTTCTTGTAAACTGTCAACAGTGATACTGATTTATACCAGTGGAGAATCTGTTCCATTCTCTTAAATATTGGAGCTGCTGACCATTTCACTCAGTTCTTTAGTGCCTTACATTCAGCGTTGTAATCTATGCCAGTATGTCCCAAATTCATTTACATTAAGACTGCTTCACACCTTTCCTGAGTGATGTAAGGCAGTCTCATCGTAAATGAGAATTAGTGCGTCACTCACTGAGTATACTTTAAGTGAACTATTACAGGGTGCATATGCTACCCACCTTCTGAAATTACCGAAAGCCATGGAGTTAAGTTTACATGGTGGTGAGTCTGAGCTAGCAAGTCCTACTATTAAGCTCTGCATTCAGGTCATATCTTGAAAGCTTAGCATGTGGACAAGAAAAAGCTTGCAACTATTCACAATTAATATGTAGATACTAATGTAAATTAATTACAAATTCTGGTTTGGTAGTGTTTACAGCCATGCTAGAGATGCAAACATATACATGAGGCAACGGAGAATCAGCAACACACTGGTTACTACTCCTATTTAATGGCTGAGTAATTACACAGCAAGAACCAAATGGGTAAATATTCATACATCTACCCTTCCCAAATTCAGTGAAGGCCAGATGATAATGACATTAAAATCTACCAAATGTAGTTACTAACCCATAGAAACTCAGACATATGCGATCATTTACGATACCGAACCATTAACCATTTTGGCAAGGAACTGAAGTAGTACCATATCAACATCTGTCTTGAGTAGCTGAAGACATACAAACGATCTGGAATACCCACATTATTTCAGATATAGATTCCCATTTTATTCTCCTGCAGATGAGTACAATATTCTGTACTCAAATGTCTGTTTAAAAAAAACCTCCAGTATCTGCATAATGGGAAAGATGCATATTATCACATGAAAATCTGACCATCAAATAAATCATCTGTAGTTCACAGAAGGTTGTGCAACAAGAAATAAGGATATTCAATAGTCAAAACAACACCCCACACTACTATAAAAAATGTCACCAGGTGAATGTGTTAATGCATCACTGCATATTTAAAGATGTCTCAGAGTGGTTTTGAATTAACTACAAAAACATTAAAATGTAGAAGATGCTGCTTCCATTGTGAAATGAGGCAGAACGTCTACTTTGAAAATGAGGAGAGGTTGTCTAACATTGAGAAGCACAAACATATTTGGCTACCTGGAGGTACGAAAACCAACATAGCAAAAAACTGGCTTATTTTTAGTTGGAAATGTGTTCTTCTCAACCTAGAAAGAATGGAGTGCAGCAATTTCTCTTTTAAGAAGTCCCAGAACACAAGAACATGCACACATACACCCCCCTCCACTCCTGCCATGCTGCAACCCCCATTCCTGTTGATCTTCATATAAAAGTTTTCTCTGGGGGTAGGCACATTTAGGTTTCCAGCTCTCGGTGTCTCTGGAGAAGTACATAAACAAAAGTGAGCGGGGGAATTACTTCCAAAGCAGCACAGAGAAGACAGCTTTGTACTGATAAAGGGCAGAAAAATAAATCTGTGAGATTTCAAGGCTTTGCTTTAAATTCTTTCCCACAAAGCTGTGGGGAAACTATTACGAAAACTTCAAAAGAAAAAATCATCTGGAGATTTCTGGGCTTTCCATTTTCTTGCTGTAAGAATGTACAATAATAACTTTATGTTCATATTACCAATAAAAACTCACTGCTTGTTAAGTGGAACTTCACTGAGGTCCCTGATCCTCTACCAGGAAATACTGCTGGTTCAAGATTTTCATGTGAAAGTAGAAACCACTCCCCATGATCTAGTGTCTTGCTTTACCACATAAAGGTATTTACAGAGCAATGACATTTTACTACTAAATAATGGAAAACCCATTTTAAGTGTTAGCTTTGTTCAAACATTCAGTGACAATGTGTAATTTTGTATGTGGCATTAGACTGTTGTGTTTAGATAGATAGCAAAATCTAATAAGCAATGAACTGTTTCTACTTACAAAATTTCAAACAAACACAAACATATTTTTGCACAAAAGGAAAGGAGATTGAGACTCAAATGAACAGCCTGGAAAGGCAGAAATGTTGATGGGAATAGCAGCCTTTCCAGTGATTGATGATAAAGATAATGATTCATACATCCATACACTTAAATGGTTGTCTTTGCTCATGACTGCTGTCTAATTAATGTGAGCCATCATTCAGGTAAAAGAAAATTTTTGCTTGTGGAAAAAAAAAAAAGCTGCAAACTGCCAGCAGTGACAGTACTAGAAACATGCCAATTAAGAGTGATTTCTGCCAAGCAGCAAAAGGGCACAAAACACTAGTTTCCAAGCAACTGACATGAAGTATTAAATACACTGGAAACTAATATTGGCAGATAAACATTTCACCTTCTCAGTTAGTACTGCCTCAGTCTCTTCTTTGCTTCTTAACTCTACATTGCCTCTCCTCCCTGCTTTTACAGACTCCACTGTATCTTCCAGTAAACAGTATGCATTAAGAAATGCCAACTTATCAAAACCTCTAAACACTAACATCTTTTTTGTCTGCATATATTAGAATAGGATCAGTATAGATTCACAGGTAAGGACAGACAAGGTCATAACCAAAACTCCAAAAATAACACATTTCTTGCCATTTAAAATCTTCTGGTAGTAGCTGCCATTTCAATCACAAAATTTAAATGGTTTTGTATTAAAGTCAGCTACACAGCCACTAGCAGGAAAAGAAGTAAGAGAAATGGCTCTTGGGGTAACAGTCAGTCTAACTGTTGTTGCAGGCATAAAGAATGCATTAGTAGAGGCTGGGCTTTCTGCATGCAGAGTGACTTTTAGAGATCTGCCTTCAGGAAACTTGAACCATTTTAAAGAGCCATCCAGTTTCTAATTTAAAACATAAAAAGCATCCAGTTGAATCCAGTTGAATGCCAGCAGTTTGACATTTAGTTTTATTTAACTAGCACAGCACAGTGAAACAGATCCATGGGAGCCATTTTCCTCAAACTATCGGAAATGCAATGCAGAGGTTTAACATGCCCTTTTTGCAAGTAAAGGCTTGGACTGGCTCATGGAATGGCATGGACACTTTCCCTTTGAGCTTGCAGCTCAGAGCTGTGGACTCCTAGACACCATCAGCTGAGGATGACCACAACTTGCCATTTTTACATGTGCACCTATGCTTAGATGACTGTCACTGCACAGCTTCCAGTTTCTATCACCTTTCCTACCTCCTTTTTCACACAAAGAAAGTATTTTCAGCTACTCTCATTTGAAGCAATATGCTTATTTTTAAGCACTGTTTTTTTGTGGTAATGTTTAACAAGAGTATTTCCAGCACACTTGCACGGTCTTTGTGGGCTGAGTTAGTCTACAGAAGTGATTGATGGCAACCTGCTTTTATTATGGATTAACAACTACAAGCTTCCCTTGCTTTGGTAACCTCTTTTGCTGTGTAACTGTTCCTACATCTTCCTACAATTTATTAGTTATAAAGACATCTACTTTCTTGGTTCTCATACAATATGTCCTCATGCAAGCATGGATTACTTAACATTATTTCCAGATCCCATTTACAGATGTCATTGGAACAAAACAATAAGAAAGGATCTCTCTCAGAGCTGAATGTCATTTCAAAGGGGCTGCACTTCTCAGGTTTGCTTAGTTTTAGAAAGAATAGCAATAGAAATGAAAACATAATTCTTAGCTCAAAGCTAAAAATATTTGAATGCTCAAGGACAAAGTGTCATTTCTGCCATACTGTATTCCACCCACTGAATCTGACATTGGGAAGTACTTAGTCAAGTAAGTCAGAGCTGCTTTGTGTCTACATGCGCAGTCTCCACTGGAAGTAACATTTATTGATCTACAAAGGAAAAGGACTGATCACTATCTACAGATTTCCCAAATGGTTTTTCATTTTATGCTGCACAAAGATAAGCAAATTCCTTCCTAAATTTTAATCCTGTGTTTAGGTAAAATGGTATCTGAACACTGGCAGGTGTCTCCCTAAAGCAATTGGGTACAACCCATCAGTAGGGAAGAGCTGGTACAACTTTCTACTTGGCACTAGTGACTGACAGTTTTGAAAGATGAGTAGTTTGAGCAACCTCTGCATCTGTCATCATCCTCTATCATCATGAGGACTCAAGAAAGTATAAGAGAGTATTACTGAGAGGAGGTATGAGGTCATAATTATAAGGTTTATCTTCAGTTTAATTATGCTTTTAATGTGTAAGGTAGAATATTAAAGCTTTATGAATGCAGCTAAGTCTGTTCCAGTAATGACTCTTAAACCATTTTTGAGATAATTTTAAAATAATTCATACAGCTGTGCTATGTCACTGTCATCATTAAAAAACTTCCTCACAGTTTGTTCCATTATACTCTTTCATACAAACAAGCTGCAAGATCACAGGCACTACTTCCTGTGAATATGTATCAATTATCGTCCAATTAAGACAACTGCTGGGTGTTCCTTTTCAATCAAGAGGAGGAAAAGCAGCAAAAAAACAAATCCACAAAGGTCATTTGTATTCACTGACTCCCTGTAGTATGTATTAGCATGCTGCTCTGCTAGCCTGACTGCTTTAATTGAAATTAAAAGTTGCTGCCCTGGAGAAGAAAACTCCAGTTTTCTTCTTTCTTTCTTTCTTGCATTTTCCACTCTGCTTTTTTTCTAAAATAGCTCCTTTTCTATTGTCTGAAATTGTTACTAAGAAGTATTGCTGACATGTCCTTTGGGTCCAAACCAGCAGTGCAGTCATTCGCACTTGAAATTATCTTTTCCCCCAACTTCACATCTCAATATTTGGTTAAAAAGTCTGTGGGTTTGATTTCTTTGCTCTTCTTGCTGTTCTTTTTTCTACATGCAGATTTAGTCAAAATAACATTGTGGAAACACTTAAGATGAATGGCTAACATTTTCACTGTTAAAAAGTCATACAATGACACTCAAAGAACTTCCAGGCTTACACAACACAAAAATTTAAAAAACAGTTAATGTGTACCTTTGATTTCCACATTTTAACTCTGTTGGATATTTTCTGCATACTAGGTCATTTGGCTACTGTGCATTTCAGAAAGTGAGTTCATATTTCAAAAAAAATCTGTTTCCCTGACTTCTCAATCAAATTTCTCCATGGCCGTTACAGCTCATATCATACTTTACTTCATAAATAATACAAGATATGTGGGATTCATGATTTAATTGCCACAGTAAATAGAACAAATTATATCAGGTGTGTTACAGGATCACTATTGGGATTACAATATAAAGAATGTGTGGTATTACACAATATGACAGGCAAACTTCATTTGAGCATTTATTCAGACAGCAGTGCTTTCCAGAAACTAGTATTAAAGTGACCATTGCCTACACAAGAGCAAAAAGGCACATTTCTCCTGAGTGTACTAAGCAGCTTTGACTACACCCTGACCATGCTTCTGATCTTCAAAAACCAAATGTGTGTAAATATATCATTTACTGTTCAGTAAATGTAAAAAGTAAATATACATTTATTAGTGCAGTAGCACAAGATTAAGTCTTCCCTTTCTTCATCTTCCATCTGTTTCAATTGTCATGGAAAACTTGTGGTCAGGAATATTTCCACCCAGGCATTTGAAATCACACGAAGCTAGTTTTGAATGCAACTGTGAATTAAATTTAGGGGACCAAAAGAAGATGGCAGAGTTGGAGATGCTTTAACAGGTAGGTATTTTCTTACTTATCAGCACTTCAAACTCTGCTTGGGATATTAAAATGGAGTTCGGTTCTTTCCATCTTCTGCATCAGCAGTAAAAAGGATTCTGCAAGCCAAATTAGGTATTTAAGAACAATTGCACAACATCACTATCCTCTGCAGGTGTGGTGCAAGTACAACTGATCAGGACACAACAGACAATTCTGCTGATAATGTACATAAAGGAATATAATCTCATTGGTCCCTTTAGCTGTATTAGCTTCTGGAGGTGAGAAGGGTTGAAAGACTGAAATCTGGGTTTTTAATAACTCAGAGAAAAGATATGACATCAAAACACATCAGGATCAAATCTGTTCACATCATTAAAAATCTACATTTAACATAATTTTCCAGATTGCATTACCATTAAAAATTCAGTGGAAGGCAAATCTGCATTTATCATAATGTGGTGCAGGAAACAGAAATGTTTTCAGTTAAAAGTAGGCTAGACTAAACACTTCATCTGTTATAGGAAACAACTGCATTCACCGAGAGTAATGGGCTGGATGTCTTAAGAAGTCTTTCCCTGAAGCTTCTAATTTAGTAGGCTAGTTCTGAAAATAAAAATAAAAATCAGAGAAACAGAGGCATCACTGAAGTCTAGAAGAATAAGTAAGGCATTCAGTTACCTGAGACACCCAAATTCCAATTGTAGATGTTCCAGTGATAATTAACCTTACATCCCCAATGTGACTTTCATAGTTTACCTATGGGAGTAATAATATTTATCCACCTAACACCTAGCAGTGCTGCAGAGATGAATACGACAATGCTGGCATGTATTTGAGTGCTAGGCATCACAAGATTTATCAAACATTCCTAAAAGCGTAAGATAGTGGTAATAAGATTAAAAATTTAAAAAATTTACATGAAAATAGCAAGAAAAAATATCCCCATATGTAAAAAAAAATAATTTTGCTTTCAGTAACAAAAGCAATCCTCATTCACACTCCGCCATCCATATCAATTTAAAAGCTACATATTTATGCAGTGAGTTTAGTTCGGATACATTGTCTAGTTTCCAAGCCCAATTTACAATTTACTTGACAGAGCTGCAGAGGGGTCAAGTGATTTGCACAAAGGTACATAAAAAGTTAGCTGCTCAGCCAAGAGTTAGGATCAATACCTTGACACTTCAATTATTCAAACTGCAAATTATAATGAAATGAGTGGTCCAGCTTGCTTCATCCAAATGTCTACAAATCAATTTGCTAAGATTTAAAAAAATCAAGCCTTTTAATACCCATGGTGATAGTAATTTTCATCCTGTAGAACACTTGCAAGTATTTTTTAATCGTACTCATCTGAGAATAAAGGATGTAAAGCAACCAAAAGCAAGGTCCAAGCACCTGCAACTCATATATAAAGAAGTAAACTGATCTTTGGCAGGTTATCATCAAAAGAACTTTAACTTGACCTCGAGGAGACAATCCCACTGAAATTTAGCAATAAACAATGAATGCAGGCAGTCAAACATAACTAACAGTGGATTTATGGCAAAAACAAGTCATGCTTTACTAAAATGGCTTATCCAACCTTCAAAGTACACAGCATTTATTATTTTGTTTATGGTTTATTACTATTTTTGGCCAAGTTTATCAAGTGAAAAATTCACTAAAAGTGAATTAACAAAGTGAATAATAAAAATAATTGGGGGAAGAGAAAGATAAAAGGGAAGAATGTGAAATTTAATGTTATCATGAGTAACTAGTATAACATTCAGAAATTGCTCTGATGTAAAAATTTGAGAATATTTAAAAACACATTATTGTGAAATGTAAAGTTCTGATTCCTCTACAGTACCACATGCAAAGAAGCTACTTTTCTCTAACTTCCTTGAGTTTTATGCAGTTACAATCTCAGCCAGACAATGCAAGAGCCTAATTTGTCTTCAATATATTATGCTAATACAATATCATATGTTCTTGACTGCCCTATTTGCTTAGATTTAACCTAATTAATAATTTTTTATATAGATGTCTGTCTTATTGCTGCTTGCTTTAATTCAACTACTTTTATTGAGTGAACACTCTTCAAAGACTTAAAGTCTAGGAACCTTGTAAACACTTGTGTAATCTGTACCCTGCTGGGGCTGGCAGTGGTAATTTGTCAGTTTTATTTGCAGCAGGCTGTTGCTAAACCTTGCCAGATGTAAATCATCTTTTCGTACTACTGCTTGCTGTTTCAGTTGCAAATGAATCTCATTTCTTAGCTTAACACTCACATCAGGAAAACTAGAAGATTCCAGGAAAATTTAGAAAACCCTAGAGTCACCTACTGCAAGGCTTATTATGCAGTTTAGCAACTGTTTAAGCTAATACTGAGAAAATAGAGTGAATGGTCTCTGTAGGCAAGTTTGGAGTGCAAGCAGAATGTGTGATTGCAACAGAAAAGCATATTCAAGCCTCAATCTTGTCAACTTAAGCACCACCTGCAGTGACTATGGTGAAACACGGGTGACAACACACCCTAAGTACATTTAAGAGTATGAGTGCCTAAATGGGAGAGTACTCTTTGCTAAAGCCTATTACCAATAGGCCCTCCCGGTTTTTGTTTTGGTTTTTTTAAGTGAGACCATAAGAAATGCCCTGCTGGGACAGAAGTTTATTGTGTCTAGTGGCAACAGAAGATACTTTCTAGGAAAAGCATGAGCACCCAGCTACTTTCTGTGGTCAGTCCCATAAAACAACGGTTGCTGTCCAAACTCTGCTGGCTAAAAGGTATATAAGATCCCAAATCCATATCTTATTATAACAGCTCACTATCCATCAAGGTAAGGGGCACAAAAATCATTCCTTCCATGTCAGCATCTTCCTGAGACTCAAGTTGGTAAATTTCAAATGAGTCCACGCAGATGTTTCTATAATAGTGGTAGATATTTTCGCTATGATTTTCTATCATGTAATATCACATTATATGTCCTAACATTGCTCATTTTTTACTACTTTATTACCAAATCTTGGCACAACACTGTGTCATGCAAAAGACTGCAAAGAAGTAACAAGCACCTTTATAAAGAACATTAAAACAATATAGTATTGATATAAACAGAGCTATCAATCATTCATACAGCATTGACAACATTTTGAGTCTGCATAAAGCCTATAAAGGAAGAACTGTAAACTATCTTTTCTAAGCTGTTAGTACATTTGATTATTTCACCTATGATTGGTTCTGTAGTGGCAGCAGTTCAAAGATTCCTTTAGCATTGACTGGCCCAATTCTGTGTGCTCTGGATTCCCTTACCTTGAGTGAGCTAGAGCTTTACTAAGAGTCTTCAGCTCCTTCCCTGTTTCTCTAAATGGGGAGACCCTCTTCACTGGTTCTGGTGGATCAGACTGAAAGTGATCAAATTGAAAATAAATATGACAGTATTAATTAAGAAGAGCTTAGCATAGAGAAGGTATGTGCAGTCTCAGGGTTCAGTTTTAATCACCAAATATTTTCTGAGATGATCATCTTCTGGGACAGCATTGTGTCATTTCACAAGCATGTAAACAAGTCTTACATGATACTGCTGTGCATGCCTATGTGTACCTGTGTTCCAACAGCTTTTAATTCGTGGGCTGACTTCAAGTTTGACAGATATCTTTATAGGCAGTTAAGCACTCATGAGCTTCATTAAACTACGAGACAGGAAGAAGAGATTGTTCAATGGCCTAGACTTAAGGAATGACTGCTGTGGGTGCTTATGCATTAACAAACTACAAAAAGCATGCATAGGAGAAAAATCTTTTAGAAGTCCCAACCCAGAAAAATTTTCAAATCAGGCTCAAAACAAGGAGAATAACATCTGTAAAAAAACAAAACAATAAGAAAAGCTCCACAGACATAGTTGGTTTCAGAGCACAGAACATAATGGTTTTATTATTTTCTTTCTCTCATTTTTTTAAGAGTGTACAAACCAGGTCAGCAATTTTACATAGGGGAATTAAAATCACCTACTTAGTATATTGTTCAAAATGCCTGCAACATTTTTTCTTCTGAGTAGCTATGGAACTGAAATACATGGGAGATGAAAGCTTGTATTTGTTGTTGAACTAGCCCTGGCTTAGCAGTAGTACCCTTGGGGTTTCCAGAGAACAGCTGCATCAATTTCATAGAATTATGATTGCATGCTGTGCATATGCAGTGTTTTTGCATGTGTTAGGTAATAAAATAGGCAGCTGAGACAGTGCTCAATGTTCAAAAAGTGCATGGCTAGATTGCTATCCATTGGGAGGCATAGTGCTGGTGTGCAGAGACTGAGGTGCAGCCCAAGATATTCCTTGAGGCAGTTCCGTGCATTTCGTAAGTATCCTAAGGTGTCCAGAAAAATAAATTGCTGGTAAAGGAAATAAAGAAGATCCTTTATTATGCACCTGGGAGAGCATACAATAGGATTTTGCAGATCTCAGTTGGATCTGTAGAGAAAATGCTTGCCTACTCAAGAGAGGCTGCAACTCTTACTTCAAATCATTATGCCTGAGTGTACCGTTCTTGGTTGCTGAAACAATTGGTACTCTGTATGGACAACAGCTTCTATGATAAGATTGAGCTGCATACTTCACTCTTTCTTAGTACATTTTTAGCTTTAAGAGAACATTCTGGAAAGTGCAAACAAAAATCTTATTAATGAGACGTGTAGATAAAAATAGTAATTGTAAACGAGAACTGAAAAGAGAAAAAACAATAAATTAAGGTGGTTGGTGGAATGTTTCTGGTATTCAAGCCAGAGTGCTTCTGCCAGTAAAACAGCTGGCAAGGCTGCACCTTTCAACAGGACTTCCACAGCACATCTTACTTTTCAACTTTGTTAGCTTCCAACAAATCTGACTGATTTGAGTTAGATAAAAAAGGAAATCAAATATTGTGTTATGATAGGTGAGATGTTACTGGATGCTAAAGTCAGCCTAACACTTGTGCTTGCTTTCTTAAAGAAAAACTAAAAAAAGAATTAAAAAAAATCATTAGTGTTAGTTGTCAGTTTTCATATAATTGCAAATGTAGCATCCTTCCTCTTTTGTTTACATTTTATTTTTCTCTTTTAAAAAAAGGTTACAATCTAATCAGCTGCCTGGCATTCAGTTTTGTTCTAAAGAGAAAGGAGATGGATCAGATTTTAAATAAGCTAACAAAGACAACATCATGGAAAAGTAAATATTTTTGCTGGATTGTCAAATAAAATTCAGGTACATTGTTAAATGCACACAGAGAAATTAAAATGTGTTTAATTCCAACATTTTATTCATATTTACAAGGCCTGAATTGCTTTGGGATAGATAGGCCCGTCATGCAACAATGCAGAGTTAGTGTAATTTGTGGCTAAGTACACATCAAAATAGAGCATACGCTTGGGTAGTCTTGGATGAATTAGAACGGACTCACCACAGTAACTGTTCTGTGCTGACCAAAAACTGTCATTTAAGTAAAATTATCTCCAAGCCTTTCAGTATTTAAAATTGTAGGTTAAGGTCACACCAGGCAAAGGCTGAAAAACCAGGTATAGGCTAGATCTTCAACAATTGTTAATTTGTGCAGCTCTACATAACACACAAAGGAACAGCTCTTTCAGCTTCAGGTTTTTGAGATCTAAGCATGTGCAATATTGACCTATGTACTTGTCCTGGTTTCAGCTGGGATAGAGTTAACTGTCTTCCTAGTAGCTGGTACAGTGCTATGTTTTGAGTTCAGTATGTGAAGAATGTTGATAACACTGATGTTTTCAGTTGTTGCTCAGTAGTGTTTAGACTATAGTCAAGGATTTTTCAGCTTCTCATGCCCAGCCAGGGCACCTGACCCAAACTGGCCAACAGCGTATTCCATACCATGTGACGTCCCATCTAGTTTAGGAACTGGGAAGTGGGGGGCAGGGATTCACCGCTCAGGGACTGGCTGGGGGTCAGTCGGCAGGGGGGGGGCAATTGCCCTGCGCATCATTTGTACATTCCAATCCTTTTATTACTACTGTTGTCATTTTATTAGTGTTATCATTATCATTATTCGTTTCTTCTTTTCTGTTTTATTAAACCGTTCTTATCTCAACCCAGGAGTTTTACTTCTTTTCCTGATTTTCTCCCCCATCCCACTGGATGGGGGGGGAGTGAGTGAGCGGCTGCATGGGGCTTAGTTGCTGGCTGGGGTTAAACCACGACAGTACTTTAGTAAAAATATGAATTTTTGAAATAAAAAGTCATTTTGGATCTATTAGCCATTTCTGTGCTAAATTGTAATATAGTTTAAAGGTCAGTCTTCTAGAATTGACACATGGAATAACTAACACAGCTAAACTGAATTTTCAGAACACTATTTTTACCAAATTACAATAGAACCCTACATCTCACTTCATCATCAGTGATTTTTTTCTGATAGCTTCAGGAAGAGTTTTATTAGATAAAACCTATGAAATGTTCATCAGTCAGCAGAAGGCTGGTTCCTTAGCTATAGTAACCCTTTAAACCTTGAATTCAGCAAACAGACATCTATATGAATAATTAAAACATGATGTTTGTCTGTTGCCTTCTTTCACTCTATCTTGAATCAAAGCTTCACCAGTAGTCTCACCTCTGGATTGAAAGAGCACTTGTTAGTAGTAACCTCAGCCACTTCTTCGGGTGGTTTTTCCTGCACATCTTTTTTCACTGGTTCCTAAGAAATGAACAAAAACATGTAACCATATTTGAAATACTGCCAGTTACCCATACTGTAGCAGGTCATCGTTTTCATAACTAAGTGGTGCAAATAAATTTTTCTACAGAGATGCAAACTAAAGCAGAAATAATGGCTAGTCAGTTGTAGAATAACTTAAAATATCAGTAAATAACTTTGGTGCACAAATAGATTCTCATATGAAGTACCAGCTGACAAGCTACTGGGAAAAATGAATACATACTTTCTAAATTACTATGCTTCAATGCTCCAAAAATGTAACTTTTCTCTTGGAAGACTGTTATATAGACTACTGTGCCTAACATAAAAAGAAAATCCAATTTCCAAAACCAGGAATAGAAAATTACTTACCTGTAATTGCTCTTCCCTGAAGATACACACTGTGATAGACCACTATTCTTGGGTCTGTGCTTTCACCCAGAAAGAAGGCACAGACTCATAAAAAGCCCTGAAGCCAAGCACAAGCACACTTTTAGAACTCCTTCAACCATCAGTTTATTCAAGTGGAAGGAAGACATATTCCCTCCTATTAAAAAAAAATTGTATAGGTAGATTAATAAAAGACTTTAGATCACTCAGCAGTGTATGGTGCTCAGGCTAAAAGGATATGAAAACACTAATTCCTTTCTGCACTAGTTTTAGATCAAAGAGCTAATTTACTGATTCCAAGCAAAGCAAAGCTGGAGGCCCTAGCAAGTTGCATCCATATAGTCAGGGTAGAGCCAATGTACAAAAAAGGCTGCACAGCAGACTCAAAGCTGTGGCTGAAATACTTGCTACGCTGTATAGCTTTTGCACAGCAGAACAAAGCCTGGAAATATTCAAGTATTTAAAAAAAAAAATTAAAAGCAGAGCATTTTGCTTGTTGGAATCTTGACTTCAGAAGGCACAAAATTCTTTCTGAATTTATGTTCCTATGTAACATTTCAGCAGAACAAAGGTTCAAAGTGTAAGGAACGGTATTTTCACTCACTGGAGAACTGAAGATATCAATGTTCTAATATAATGACTGAGGCAGCCCACAAACAAGTAGAAAACTTGGGGGTGTGGGGGGTGGGTGTGTGGGGAGCAAACTCAAACCCAAAATGGTACTAAGAGCAAAGTAGCTGTAATGGAAAGATTTTCTGCAGCCAGAGCGTAAGGATGAACTAATGAAAAGTCAAAGACAAGTCTGAAGGCTCCACTATTTCATGCAATTGGGGCACATTTGACCAAGATTGGTCAGCAGCAGAGACAGATGGCAAACTGACACTGCTCAGGAGCACAAGTCTTATAGAGGGCTACCAACGAACCTCAGAGTCCGCCTCAGTGATTGTGAAAAACTCATTCATGCGCTGAACAAGAGAGGAATCATTTTATAGCCTGAGTCAGCACCCATACTTCACCTGTAGGAAATGCTAATCAGAGATTACTGGGGATGAGTACGCATTCAGTATGGAAAATCTGTTACACTGAACTTTAGGGAAAATAAAAATTAAGTATTTGTCATTACATAAATCTAATCATCAATATTTGGTTTATTTTTTTCCAGAGATCAAAGTGTATTTATTTTAACTATTTGTAGTAAGAAGCAGATTCTGAATACTAAATATCTTTGTCTGTGAAAACAGGCTTTCAGAAGTAGACTGGATTTTAGAAATGAGTTGCCAAACAAAACCCTTTAAAAAAAAAAAAAAATCATTTCCAGCATAAGAAGTCTGAAATATTTGTAACTTCATTCCTATATATTCATGAACACAAATGATCTATCCAGAACATAAAGCTAAAAGACAAATAATTATTTCATCTGATTTACCCTTCTAAATTTCAGGGTACTCTTAAAGGTAGAAAGGTGCCAGATGGACAGAACAGAAGACTTTGTAGGTGAAACACCTTCAGAGAAGCTAGCTCAGAAGCAGTTTGGTTTTAAATTTGGAAAAGTTTTCCTATTTGGGGCAATATTTAACTTGTATCAGGGCACATTTTTTTTTGAGAGTACAATGAAAAATCCAAGAAATTCTAAGTATTTGGACATTCTTGAATCCTCTTTCTCCTTTTCTGTTACTATTTCCATATGGCTATTTTCTCTGCACTGCATGTCTATTTGTAATCTGTAATGCTAACTACCACACCATCAACCCATAACACAAGAAGCAACAAAACCCCAAACTGTAAACTTGTGTCAGTTTTCTCATCATCTCTGCTCTGGGAATAGCATGCAGCAGACTGATGCTGGTGGAACTTTTTTTTAATTGCACACATAATCTTTATTTAAAGAGAAAGCTAGAAGAAATTTGATTTGGACTTGGAGCAGAAGCATTTTACACTCCAGGAACTGCAGAATTTCCAGTCTGCTTTGCTCCTGACACTTTTTTTTTTTCCAGAAGCAGCAAAATGTTGACAACAGCCAAGTGCCACTGCTTTTACAGCTGGCAATACCTTGAGTGACATGATTAAAACCAATTAGAGTCTCTCAGTATAACTTACTATTCAAGGGAAGAAAGAGTGGTGGAATGTAGCCCTAAGGTTTCAATGGCTTGAAAGCATCAGTACACTGACCACCAGTATAGGGTCTGGAGCCATTTAGCTATATTCAAGTGTCTAATGCCACAGAGCACTGAAGAAAAGTTCTCAGGTGCAACATTTCCCTGCATCCTACCTCTGGCCAGCCAGCTCTGCCAGTTCATGAGGAAAGGAAAAAGAGCTGTGAACCTATCTAACCTTTGCACAGTTGCTCAGGGAGGGAGGTATCACAAACACCACCCCCTCCACTCAGGCACTGATAATGTGATTCAATCAGCCTTATCATAGAAACAGAAGGGAATAGCTTCCTTTTCTACAACATTATCTTTCATTACAATGTCAAGTATTGAAAAGGTGCAATCTGCGCTTAAAACAGTAACAATACATAATTATAGAAAAGTAGAACTCAATTTGCAGTGCAGATATAAAAAAATGAAAGAAGACAATACTGGTGTGTCTAATTTGTTAAACTCAACAATATATCATCATGACAATCTGAGTTTGGGTGTTGTGTTTTTTTTTTTTTAATGTTTCCAACTTATGAAGATTTTCATCATAGTTCATCTAATTTGCTTTTAAGCCATCAAAAGGCCTGCTTCAGTGATCATTTCCTGCTTTCATTATAGTGAAGTAACAAAATCTCATACAACTCCATATGTAAGAAACAATAATTAAAAAAAACCAACAAAAATTATGAAGTAATTTATGAAACATCATCTTAAAGTGAGATTACATGAGGAAATGACCCAAAAGTTTTCCATGAAAATTACTACGGTCATTTTTCTTGAGACCACATCCAGCAGCTCTAGGTAAAATGAACTACAGCCATACTGCGGTAGGTGGAGCTCGATGCCACCTGATTGTCTATAGTGGACCTGGAGGCAATCCCTTTCAGTGCTACTACCACAGGTGGTTAATGGCACACAGGAAGCCCTGGCATTCCTGCTTACTGCCTTAGACAGCTCCTCTTTGTGTGTCCTCTTCATCTTTAGAAGGAAAATGGAAGGCTCTTAAAGTATTTTTGGATTAACAAATTCTTCTGAATAGCTTGTTTCAGTAGAAAACCACCTCCTGCAGACTCTAGATTTTAACCTAACAACTCCCAAATACTTCCACTTACTCTTCTAAATAATTCTGGAGATTAAAAACTGTTCAACTCTCACAAATCCTTCCTTTTATTAAACATTCCCTCCATTTCACACACCTGTCATCTTTGCAGATGTCATTCTGTAAGTCTTGAGAATTTCCAGCTTTCTTATCCAAATCTTTTTGTGGAAATAGCCTGAGTTGATGGTATATCTGCCAGCTATAGATGGAGAATTGAGGAACAATAAGCATGCTTTCAGGTTGTACATTTTCAAATATTTTTTTTGTTGTTGTTTGTTTAAGCTGGTGGAAGAACCTTGTTTCCTTTGCAATTCCTGAAGTTTTTCATTCTGGGTAGCTCATTAAGTTTATATGTTGTTGTCAAAAATAGGAGATTGACACACCTATTGTACTCTTCTTTCTTCTAATATATCACTTGAATAGGAGCATTATGATTACATTTGCAAACTGTGAATGTGTTTTGATGAAAATAAATCAGCACAGCCTCATCACAAGCCAACATTTAGTCATCCAAATGCAAGATTGACCTGGTGAAATACATTTTTTAATTTTACAAAAATGTTTAGAAAGCTTTTGGGAAGCACTACATATAGAGATGACTACTTCTGTTCTGCAAGTGGGATTCTAAATGTTGAATTTTAAAGGTAGTATTCTAGCCAAGTACTCAGGATTTTTTTTTCCCCCCATTTCTTCTTTTAGTGCTGCTGCTCAATACTGACCCTTTCTGCCCTTTCACTAGAATGTGGGAACATGGAACACACATCAGGACCAAAAGAGGATTTTCAATTAAACACAAGAAGCTCCAAGGCAAAGGACTTCACTAAGAATATATTGCAGAAAATTAAGATTTCTTTAAGAGTAATGCTATTTTAGTGCTTCAGCCTGAAAAAAAAAAAAGCCACAACTAAATCTGCAGATATAAATATATATCAGCATCAAAGACAAGATACCTGATTTGTTAAGGTTGTGCTGTACCATATCAATAATGCAAAGCACTTTGCAGTTGAGAATCTCTGTTGCCAAGGAGAGCACTTGATAGGAGCTACTGCAGCAGCTTCCATTCCTTGGTCTCTGGTCAGAAATGGTCCCAATATCAACGGAAAGTGGCATTCATTCCACTGTTTTACCATGGGTAGTTTTAATGAGCGAGGGAGTTCCAGTCCTGTTAGGTCTTCTACACTCCAATGAACACATTACTGTCAATATAGACATATCAGGAAAATGGAAGGAGACAGCTGAAAAGTGAGAGAGAGGTTGTCTGCTAGTGAAGGCATGAGAATGAAATTCGGAATAAGTAGATTTAATTTCACCTCTGTCAGAAATTTCCTCTGACATGCTAAATAAAACATTTAACACCTCATCCCAGCTAGCAGAACCTTTTTTTTTTTTTTAAACACTACAACGAATTTTAGTACAAACTCCACAGCTCATTGTGCCTCTACTCCCCATGTCTGAAATGGGAAAAAATAACACTTCTTTTTCACTAACATCTGTGAAGTATTCAGATATTATAGTGATGGAACGCCTATGTGCAGAAAAAACTGTTATTTTCACAACAAACCCAGCTCAAATAGTTTGGTATTGTTTATTTCATCAATTTCACTTCTTTTCTTGTATTCCTTGGGGAAATCCCCTTTTTATTTTCTTGTCTCCAAAGAACACTTACCTAATTCTGATAACTTTGGTAAGTTTTGTAAAATAATTAGATCAAATTTATCTCAGTTGTACTACCATTGTTATCAGTGCATTTACCCCACCGTTACTTTTAACCCCTTAAGCAACTACATTATTTGAGCTGCCATCTTTATCGTCTCCATGAACTCTTTTCATTAAGATGATTTGAAAATTTTGAAATGTGCCATTGGAAGTCAATGTAAATAAGCAAGCAAAAAAAATTTATCACTTCTGTATGACATTTCTCTATACTGCTTGTATTTCTGTCTTCTGTTTCTCTCATTTACATGGTCTCTGGGCAACGTGCCAGTAATTTAGGTACATGCAACACTCCCAAAGCCTTTTATTCACATTTTTGGTTGCATACTGGCAATGATTAATATTACTCAGCTTTAGCTAACGTTTTCTAGATATTTCCCCCTACTGAAGTGAGAATTACAAATGTCCTTGTTAAATCTTCTTCCAGAAGACCAAGTGTCCCAAAGGCATTTTGGATTGCCAAAAATCCATTCTACTACAAATTGATGTAATCTGTGCTAAACTGAAAAAAAGAAAATCCTTTTGCACCACAGTAGTGCTCACTTCCTTCTTGCATTTAGCAGAGTTTAAAATAGATTACAAGAGTACTGAAAAGAACCCTTTAGGCACAAAGGACACTCAGAAAGCAGAAACATCTATAAACACCTCTAAAAAATTAGTTTCTTACTTCTGCTAGTCTAACACAGGATTTCTTATTGGAATGCTATGCTAAAAACATGAAAGTTCATGAACCAAGGCAGGAGTACCTAATAAAATTATCAGATCAATATCTGCTACAGCACAGACTCTCTATTCAATCCAAAAGTAACAAGCAAAAAAAGAACATGCTATTCTGTTTTATTTCATAGTGAGAACAAAGTTAATTTGAGAAGGAGTTGGGGGAAGACACAGCTGGAGAGCAGAGTTACCAGCCTCAGGAAATTCAAGGAAATGTAATTGAGAACAAATTATCTCTTTAATTACTTTTGACCAAATCAATAAAAACCATGGAATAAAAAGCATGATGACTGCCACCTGGTAGAGGACAAAGGACACCAAAGTTGAAAATTACCACAAAACCAGAACACAGCCACGTTAAGAACAATAAAAGCACTTCTCTTACAGAAGAAAAAAAAAAAGAGAGGGTGAAGGATATTAGTTCAATAAACAAGCAGTGCATGCAGAAGTTAATGGCTGGTTTTGGCCACTGCTCACTGTTCTCAGCTGTAAAGATTGTTAACTCTTTACTATGTTGTTTGAATTTCAAGTTGTCCCATCATTACTCAGGGATCAGAAAAAAAATACCCCAAATGCCAAGACATCCTGTTTCCTTCTGAACTTCCATAATTTCTCCCATGCTGACTTTTATTTACTAAACACCAGTGTAGGAATTATTTATTATTTAAGGCACAGCACTTATTCTTGTCAGTGTGTTAATAAAACAGAGCAAGATCTTACCTCTCCTTTGGCTTCATTCCCAGATATGAATAGTAATACTCACATCTGGAGGTGACAAATGTGTAGCTAAGCTCTGAGTGTGATGGATGGGACAGTCTTCTGGTTAGGCAGAGATGGAGGGATTACAGGGGCTACAACAGCATCCAGCAGCAGTGAAGACTCCAAAGCCTATCTATCTATAATACTTACATGGTCCCCATTACTGTAGTAGTTTAGCAGTTTACCACCTTTAAGCCATCAATCCTCACAACATTCTTGTCAAGTAGGAGTGTGGTATTATCCTCTTTGTATATATGAAGAATGAAGGTAGGACGAGATAAGTGACTTGTTCTGGTCACATAAAATGTATAGAACAAGAGCAGGGTATTGAAAGCAGGTCTGTGAAGCCAAAAGCTTGCATCTTAGTCCGGAAGTCCCAGATCCCCTTCCACAGTCTGAATCCTACAGCATTTGTCAGTGTCACTGAAGAACACTGAAGGAGGCAAATTTCTGAACCTCCTCCTTTCTCCTCAACCATGTTTTAGTTTAACATTCCACAGCTGTTCTTCACGTGGATGCTGAGCACTGAAGTTTAAGTGGATTTCAGATGTGCTGTTGACACCTTGCCCTCTGCCTTTTTCTGTCTTATCGCAACTCCTCATGGTCCTTAAGATCTTCAGAGTTTCAAATGGTTCCTTTAAAAGTCTTGGCATTTATATGTAAGCAGGACAATCTGTTTATTTTATGGGCTGGGTAAAAGAAATTTCACTCTAAAGTGACCTTTGCTTGCATTTTTTTCTTGGAGGGAAGCAGAGTGGCTATTTTCAATCTCCAGAATTCTGCATCTAGATTCATAGCAAATATGCTGGGATGACTGGCTCAACCAACCCATTAGCGAACCCTTCACAAAGTGTCTGACAGTGATTATCTGCTTTATCCTGCTTCCCAGTAGAGCCAGTTTAGCTCGAGATGAAATTCTATTTTCTAGTAGAAACCAAGTTTCACAGCACCAAGGAAGTAGCATCAAGGTAGCCTGTAGCTAAGCACTAATTTTTCTAGGACATTCCTCTGCTGCTTTCTTGCAGGATCTTATAGTTAGGAGTTACTTCAGCTGGCAATGGCAAAAGACTGCAAAATACTAAACTGGATCAGGAGCCTGAGACAAAGTACACTACTGTGTAATAATCTTCACACCAACCTGTGCTGTCTGAATAGCTTAAACGTTTCACAGAAGTAAAATTAGAATTAGCAAAAATAGAGGCCTTAAAACCAAATAGTTCTTTACCTTACAAAAAAAGGTAAAGAAATTAGGCGGTTTAGGAAGATGCCAATATCTCATTGATTTTTAAGCGGTAAACTGTCTTTTTGAGATACACTCTTTCCCTAGCAGTAGCTAATTCCTTCTTCCTCTCCTGCCCAGTTTATACCTTAAACTCAAGTACTGACTAAGTCCTTCACACAGGGGTAGTGTATCATCCCAGTCCCACCAACACCGGTTATGTGTAACCTCTACACAACAGACAAAAAAGACAGGATGGCGATGAAGGATCAATCCAGCAAATGCAGTGCCTTTGCTCTCTAAAACCACAGCCACGTTAGCTAGAATTTCAAAATTATTGAAAATTCAATATTACAACACAATTTTTCCCCCCAGCAATATATGCCTTATAGGTTTTGAATAGGTCTTATTAAAGTGCACACATGCCTAAAAAGTTATTTACTTTTTCAGTGGAACAGAGGTGACTTCTACTAAAAGTATGATCATTGGCCCAGGAAAAAAAAAAAAAAATCCCAGAAAGATGAGCTACTTCCTATTTCATTGTCAGACCTACAATGGAAAAAAATTTCAAGTGACAATATAATGCAGACAATGCAGTGAGATATGCTATATAGCCCGAGGTAAACGAAACTGGCTTTGGAGTCTTTTTTCTTGTCAGTTGCTGTAGCCCACTTAGCAAATAAATGGATTTGGGGCCAAAACCATTATCATCACTGCATCTATTTCCCACAGAAATGCATTCTCTGAGAGAGAGAGGTCCTGAGGTCCTGGGAGCAAACATGAACCACTCCTACTGGTTTTGTCGATAAACAGAAAATATCATTCTGCAAGGACTGTTAAGCAAGCATTTTTCATAAGATCTAAAATAATTTGAAACCCCAACAACAAAAAAAATCCACATTAAAAAATACAATATAACAGGCTTCCTGGCACAAGTTTCTCAAACAACAGCTGGCCAAGTATGCCAGACTCACAGGAAAGAAAGAGCTGGCTGTGCTTTCTAAAGGACATTATTTCAAACAAACTAGATCTCAGAACTCCCTTGATCTTAAGAAAGCAGAAAAATCTTTTTAGTTGGCATAGGGACAGCAAAACTATTGGTAGAATGAACAACTAATTATGGTTAAATTCACCTCTGGAAGGAATTGGGGATGCATAAGCAAGCCCAGCTTTGCCTTGTAAACAGAACACACAGTGGATCAGTCCCAAGAACTTCTATCTCAAGCTCCAAGACCCTTACTTCCATACATTTTTAGAAAACCTCTTTCATGACAGAAAGTAGAGTTCAAAATTATCAGCTTTATGCGGGCAATTTTGCTTTACTGATGTCTCAGAACACCTGATAGCTTATGTTAGTAAGGTTGGTTTATTAGAATTCATTGCATCCACCTGTATTCGAGGTTTTTAAAGAAAGGAGGGGGGGAGAGAAAGGGCTTAGAGAATTTTCCTCATAGAGTCAAATTATTAGATGTTAAGTTCCTAATTACAGGAGCTAGCTTTGTGTCTACCCAGCACTTATTTCTAGAATGTCTCAACCTGATGAGGTATGCTTATTTTTTTCCACATAGACAAAGCCAGCCAAAGTCTGGAAGCCATCTGACATGAACAATGATTTGTTAGAAGCCTTACAGTAGACTAAGCTCTGATCTCTGGGCAGCCAGACCCAGAAGTGGTTCATGCCCTGTATATAAGGACAAAGTGATTTTTGGAAATAGTTCTTAAGGAGGATGGGCAGGACCAATGAAGGCTGGGAACAGCAATATCATGGAAAAACACACCTTTATTTGATTAAACATCTTAGCTTCCAGAGCTCTATGACCCTGGTTGCTCAGACATCTGCAAAACTTCACACTTTACAGTCAAACAAACATTTATTTTGATACAAGGTACTAAAGTAAAAGTGGTACAAAATGTATTCATCATTTCCATGATTAAAATTGGTTACTCTCAGATAACAGTAGAACAAGTTTAGGTGCTTGTGTGTGAGCAACTGAAGAGCTAGAACTGCAATAACCAGAGGTCTAAAACACTATAATTGACTGTCATTTCAGATTGCATGACCCTATTTGTTTGCAAGGAATATGCTAAAATGTGTTTTACATGATTCTTCTCTAGAGAAAAGCTGCAAATAACTGGAATAGCCATGGTGATTTTTGCTTGTATTTTTATACTTGCAGGACGCAAAAATAAGCCAATAATCTTAATCTCTATCCTAGGCTGTACTTTGTCCTTGGCATAGTAAAAAGAATGGACATTACTGAACCACTTTCACAGTAGAACTTTAAAATGAACTTAGTAATGAACTTTCTTCCTATGCTAAAGACTGAGGGTTTCCTATTCAGGTTTGTGCAGAAGAGATCTATCTTTGACTTCTCCAATCATAGATCATTTGATTTACTCAGAACTAAGCTGAGCAGCATTCAGTCACATCAACACACATACTTAACCAAAGCCCTGTTGCAGCAGACAATTTATTTGGTCCATATACCTAGTTTGGTAAGAAGCTATAAAGTCTAGCATAGTCTTAATCAGTGTGAAGGTTAAAGGTCTGAGGAGTCTTCAGGATAGGTCAAGAATCTAATTTCTGGACAATCCATATTGATAGTCTAGAATTAGCTGTGGGACTATGACACATTCTAGAGAAATAGCAGTGTCTTAGGCTTAGGACAAATGCTTAAGCTAATGTGTTTTGTTTCATAGCTCTGTTTTTTTGCTGAGTAATATCTAAACCTCATGTAACAGGAGCCTGAAGGTGTTGGAAAGCCTAGACAGCAATATTGTGATTGGAGAAGAAAATGTCAAATGTATAGGGAAAGAGTAAGCCTGTGCTTGTTAGAGCAACTGTTTCACTTGTATCTTCCCAGCTCACCAGTGGCACTCTAAATGTTGTTATTCTGAAATCACAATGACTCATGTTTCTGTGGAAGAAAACAATGGAAAGCCAACATTAACAGAAAGCTCAGCTGATTAAACATCACTTCCTCCCATCTATGGCTTTCCTAAGAAAACTTGTGTGGAGGAGAGCTGTGCTAACAGATTGCTTTCCAAGTAAGAAATCCACGTGAACTATTACTCAGGCCAAATAGTTATCAAAACTAACTACTTTTTTCCAAAGTGGTAGCTGTTATCTGTAGATCTCAAGCTTTTGGCAAACAAACATTACATCCAGTTCGGGGGGGAGGGGGGGGGATTTTTTTCTCCAAAGACAGCTAAGGCTCAGTGATTAGGAAAAACAAGTTTCTGCAAAGAAATGTTAGAGAAGTTTAGTAACAGTAATTCTCTTCCATTTTCACAGCACTTTAAAGCATTTTTAAAAAGATGCAGTTTTCTAGCCATGTCAAGATAGATAATATCGTAATGCACAAATTTCTGCTACAGATTCTCTCCTCTAAGAATGCAGACAGATTAATCAAAATCTCTAAGCAGATTAGCAAATACAAATTTTTTGTTACTCTGCATGCAGTGACATACCTAAGGTCAGAATGTAACCTTCCATATGGAGTAGCTAGACAATGAGAATAATATAGTAGGCTCATTATGGAATTTATCTATCATTTTTTCAAATAATGTTTTGTCTTTCAAAATTTAAACTTCTACATTTATCTTGCACACTGTCTAATCTTTTGGATATTCTAAATCATATTTTAAAAACTCACACGATTGAGTTTGTATAATGAGAAATTTAATGACCTGTAAAATGAACAGAGTGCATCTGCCAGCCCTAAAAAAAGTCATCTTTTTACCACATGCACGTCACAATATGGGACTGACAGTTCCATTGTTATTTTTCCAGGCAGCCACTCCTGTTGCTTCCCTAAAACATACATGCATTTTGGCATGCAAGTTGAAGACTATTTTTTGCCAGTAACACTTTAAATAGAATAAACAAAAAGTATACAATGGTTGCTATATAAATGCACATTCTCCCCAGGTAAACTGAAAATACAAAGTTTACAAACAAAAAATAACCAAATTCTGAACCACTATTTAATTTCACTCAAGCACATTTTTGTTAAAGGGTCAAATTCTCTTCTGGAATAAAGGTCCTGACTGAATCCATATTTTGACAGAGATGAATACGGTCCATACTGCAACAGCAGAATGGATGTGCATCTACAGACTGGCTGGCACCAACTTCACCCATGATAAACATGAGACAGATGAACACGTCAAGAAAAGGATCTTAGCAGCTATGTTTTATGCAAGATTACAGAGTATCCTTTAATCCCAATACAAAGCCCAAAACACCCTTTATGTCTATACCAAGGTCCTAGCAAAAAGCTCTCCATGGGTTTTAGATATAACATACTGAACTAAAAATGCCCTTTATTATCTATTTGTAATTCATGCTAAAACTTAAGCATGCACACACCCATCCCCCTCATTTGTACCTAGTATAGGCTGGATCATCAGATTAAGTTAGCTAGCATTCTGGCATAGATTTGACTTTGGTTATCTGAAAATAAAGCTGTAAACCGTTTTATCTGTGACTTAAAAAAAAAGAAAGTATTAATATTTAGGAATGACTCTACACTTCTTGTAAAAGAAGTTCAGTCCAAACTCCTAATATCCGACACATAAATAAGGGAATAACCCACAGCTAAACCATCAAACTTGACTTTCCAAAGGACAGCTATTTTCAGAAGCATTTTGTGGTAGCCATGCCAGCTGCACACACAGACTGCATTACATCTGTGGCCCATTCTCCTTAAGCATTGTCTTTGTTTTGATTTCCTATTTTGTATTCCATTAGTTTTAAGGCTGTATGTCATACTGCCATTAAATCGCTGTTTTCAAGCAATAGTGTCTTCCAGCTGACCTCAGAGCAAAACAGCACAAAGACTTACATTCATACAGTTTGGTGTTACAACCAATAGGTGCTGGAAAGCCTTACTCCAGAGCCTCCATCTTACATGGCTAACTCGCTCTGACTTACCACTTATTGCCACGCACAAATTCAGATCTCATATAGATAATATACACTATCATTAATTTAGGAAAACAGCTGAAAGTTAAATACCTGAAGGGAATAAAAAAAATACATACACAACATTTTACCCAAAGCAGCTTTCTTAAAAGGGAAGGATTCAAACATTTCTGATGAGCTAATAGAAATGGCAAAGCGACATTTTGGAAAAGGTTTGTGGGTTTTTTTGTTTTACATCTGTTTTTATCTGCTTTCACTAAAAGATGAAGTGAGCTCACTGTCAGCAAGAGTGATTTCTGACTGTCAGACACCAAAGTTGAATGGATTCCATGCTGCTGAGCTTTTAGGAAAAGCCAGAAAAAAATAAAAACAAAGCTTTCATCTGATGAACCTGGATAGGGATCACTACGTTCCTGCCAAGGTTTAATTTCTCATTTTTCATGGATTAACATCATTGTTTATAGTTCAGGCTGTTGCATAGTGACACAAGCTCTAAACAGGGTGACAAGAAACAAACCCAACCAACCAAATAACAATTCCAAGACATAGCAGTGCCTCTGACAGTTCAAAATGAGCTTATTTTACAGAAATCCACCTACGAGCTTCACCAACAATGGCAGCATTTGTCAAGGCTGAGTTTGCGGGTGAAGTGCCCGAGAACCCTCCAGCGATGGTACAGCTGTCTGCACAGAGGATTCAGCTCCCTGAACTGTAATGAGCAATTTGTCTCACAGCTTTGATCCACTGTCAGTTTAGCTGACACTGACTCCAGGAATTAATTTCTAACATTTCAGGGTAACCTAATAAAAAAAAAAAAGAAACGGAACCAGTGTGTGGTACATAGCTGTAGATAACCTATCACCTGCTGCAGGTGTTAACAGAGAAGTTAAATGTGTTTCTGTTATAGTACAAAGACTCTCAGTTTCTTGAATGCATAAATACATAACCCTAAGACAAAGTATCAACAAGGTAAAGCAGCATAAAGGACAGAATGTTTTAACTATATGCTCTAAGCTAATACTGTCTTGGTCCCATGTATTTGAGAAGCTTCCTTAGAGAAAAGGCTTCAGTTGTACAACTGAACAGATCCTTTATTTGATCAGTCTGCTCACTTTGGAAAACAGGTTAAGAACTACAGAGAGATCAGTTTCCAAATTTTTAAAACCATCACAATGGAATTGGACTAGAATATGTTTGGGTTTTAATTACAAGACAATTGTTACAGATTTTCAATTATTTTGTCAATGTAATCAATACGCTGTATGAAAGTCATAAACACTTCTAGCTCTGGCATAACTGATCAACACTAAGTAGACCAGTAAAGACCAGTAAATACTGGCTTTAGAAAATATTTAGGAAGGGAATATAAACTCTCTTTAAATTCAGTCCTACCGTTATGCTGTCATTATGCTGCAGATGGATCACAATCCACCTATTTCAGTCTGTTCTGGGCAAAAATCTTTGTCAGTAACAAACTGCCACTATGTTGTGGCTTAAGGTTGTCACACTTGACCATTGTGAAATGATGGCAGTCACACCATTCTTCACCAGCCAGCCAACAAACCATTACACCAAATTCCAAAGCATTACACCAGCAAGAAAGTACTAGTCCTAAGAGTTACCAAAGACCAGACTTCCAGACCTTTACTATTTCCTATTCCCCTGTATTCAGGCATGTGTCTGGCAGTAGGTTATGTGACAGGAGGGGAACATTGCTGCTGGGCTCTCACGTGTGATTTTTAGTGGGAAATGTTGTGCACGTAGGCTCCATAAGATAACGTTCACTACCTGCAGTATTGCGTCACAGCCTCTCTGACGTATCCAACTCAGCCAGTTGGCAGACCAGAGATCAAGATGACCAGTAGCACCTGGCAGCTAGGCTCAGACAGCACCAGAAATACACAAGGTATCAGTCTAGTCATAGGGGAATTCAACCACATGAATAAGTCTTATTCTAAAACTGTGAGACATGACAGATTTGACGTTCTGCCATTAACTTGCCAGTGAAAAAGAATGTCCTTTATTTTTAGGTCATAGTTATGAGATAACTTCATTTATTCTTAAAATAAATAGCTCCCCAGACAACAGGGCAAACAATTAGCTATGAGGATCATTTGTTATCTAATAAAGCTCTAAGTCTTCCTCTATCTGAACTGGGAGATAACAGGTTCAAGGGGTACAAGCAGTTAAAGAATGACTTTGCGGAGAGAGGGAGGAATCAACTGAGAGCAGAGTTCAGAAACACAGGGTTCCTGAGGCACCGAGGGGGAAATGTTGACACATAGTGGGACCAAATGATGCCACCTAGGAATCCTGGACAGATCAGCGTGCTCAGTATGGAAGGCTCAGTATGGAAATGAGGAAACTGGGAACCATTGGTTGTACCTGCAGGAGAGAAGTGAAGCACAGAGGTCAAAACTGTTGAAGTAAATACGTTTTGGACTGAAGTACCACAGCCCAAGGACTGCTCTAACAGATGAGGAATGACATGATTTCACCCTCCCAGAAGTGCCACAGGCATAAGCTCAAGGCCAAAGACACAGTAGAGTGCACTCACAGAGACTAGGATTGGCCAGAGGCTTCAGTGGGTTCTGTAATTTACTGCAACCTAACTTTAATTGCAGCCGAGAAAACAGAAATAACCCTAACAGCTTTGCAGTCTGTTTATTTCAAACATATGGATTATTATCTGGAGGCCAATGTAATACAGCTAGAATTTGCCTTTTATGAGTAAGAAAAGTTACTGAAAAGTCAAAATAATTCTTAAAAAAGGTAAGATTTTTAGCGGATGCAGTGTATGAATGAGTGATTACAAATTTTAATATATCACAACCGCTTTATGAAGCGTCTTTTGAACCTTAAATGAAATTGTGTAGGTGTGTATGAACCAAAATGCTTGCAGACCAAAAATCTAGCAGTGTTTCACTTGAAGAACTGGGCCTTACTCCATGATTACTCCACTGAGGTTGATAGACAGGCATATGAAATATCCGAGTATTCCATCCACACCAGTAAGGACTGTGGAATCTGTCTTTTGTACCTGCTTAGGTCAGCAGAGGGGACACAAACCTTTTAGCAGTAAGTCATTGAGGAATTAGGTTAAAACCTCCCTCTTAATACACCAGAAAAAAGGTTCCAGGCTAAAATACCCCAAACAATATCACAGCCTAGTTTTTACAAATAACACAAAGTAACTGCTTTTTCCAAATGAACAGAAGCCAAAGGAAAATTATAGCTACTGCCTCTGTTCCCCATACCTCGCTTTTGAGCTCTCAATGTTAAGACTGACAGTTATATAGCTGCCTAATTAAATTGACTATTGTCCCCTAAAAATACGCTCTCTCTTAGCTCTCCTTCTGTGCAAATAGCATAACATTAATTTAATGGAAAGGTCACATTATACTACAAGGAACATAGTGACATTCCGTTATGTCTTTCTCTCCCTGCTTACAGTCCTCCCCGCCATCGCTGTTGTGCATTCAACACTTTTTCTATAGGCATTTCATGAATAAGGAGAAGCTACTCTAGCCATGGAAAGCACTGCCTTCCACTGCTTGCAATTTAAGACACATCATTCTACAATCTCAAGGAAAGCGAAACACCACCACATCTGATTTTACACAAATGGTTTTTCCTCTGCAAGCCATTCCAATTTAAGAACAGGTTTCATAGTTCTTGCATTCAGATCAACTTACCCCAAGACTGTTACTTTCTGTATGAGAAGGATGATTCCTCCTCTGCCATGCAAAGTTTGGGGGAAATTAGCAAGGTCTCCTTGGCTAAACTTCAACTTGCTTAAACTGCTGTCTGCTCACTTAAGTTCACCTCTCCTTTTTCAACTGGATACATTATTCTTCATCACTTTCTATCCTGAACTCTCAGGTAGTATTGCTCTGCTCTGTTAACCACAGTAAACCAGGGATGGGATTGATATGACCTCTACGTTCAGTCTGCAAAGTGCTTTTGGCATCATTTTGGGTAAAACTGATCTATAAATATATTAACCTTCCTAGAAACGAGCATAACCCAACCTATCTACAAATCCAGTCCAGCATGTCTACATCAGTTCTGATTTTTTTCACCCCTCATGTGAATATAAAAATCTCCACATTGTTCATGTTCCCCTGCCCCTAATTAAATACCTACCACTTCCTACTAGTGATCACATTCACAGAGAGGTTCCTAAGTTCGACGTACACAAAAGAGCTCTGCTTTCCCACCTGAAACATTTTCTTATATTTTACTGGTACACATACATTCATTCCTGACTTAACTCCACTGAACATGACATTAGAGAAATCCACCAGTGTCTGGTAAGGTCAGCATTAACATTCCTTTGTGCTATCAGTGACACAAAGGAATAGGAACCAGAAACTCGCACACGAATTACAAAGAGTGTTAACATTACTGTCCAGTGCAAGTTCTAAACCGATTATACCCACAAACAGTAACAACCATTTCTTTCTTACATAGAACTTTTAGTCAAATATCAAAATGTTTTTTCTCCATTCTCTCCCAACAGTAGCCATTCGGTGAAATGTTTTCAGTTAGCAAGAGTCAATTTTAACTGCCACACTGCAGCCAGAGGAGCACCATGTTCTTCAAATACAAGGAATAGTCTTATTTCTTCATTATATAACCTACAGATTATTTGTATGCACTATTTAAGAGAAGCAGACATTAAACCTGTTAAAAATCTAACACTTTGAATACTCCGAAGTGTAACCTTTGTAATGTACTTCTCTCCTGCCCCAGGCATGATATTGCAGATCAATTCCCAAGCCTAGGTGAGCAATGCAATTCGCTATAATGACAACTCAAGCTGTAATCACAGAAGTGTAATGCACCATGACTGTACCAGCAGCCTGACATTTGGCAAGTTTACTAAAACCTTAATAACAATGCATTATTACATTTGATATGCTTCCCTTAATTCATTATGGAAGCAGCCTTTAGGAACAGAAATTGAACTTTTGAAATTGATTAGACTGTTTTGAACTTAATAGCATGGAGATTGTGCAGACCTCACCGGCTAGCTGCTGTTCCAGAGATATGTCAAACTAATTTAGCAATCATAAACCCTTTATTTTTATAGAACATAACATTTTTGCATAGTTAGGCTCAGGTCAGGAGTACCACCTAGCATTTAATATTCATGTTAGAAAGTAATACTACAACTCTTAACAAAATAAAAAAGCCCAATCTTAAAAACGTAGTTCCATAAGCATATGCCCTATCTTCAGTCTCATTTATATCACCATTTTTGTTCCACACTCTAAAAGACAAAACAAGAACACCTGCAGGAAAAAACAAGAGCTCAGGATCAGAAAGTTCTTCACTATAATACCATGTTTATACTTTCCATATGCAATTAGCTAAGATAATCCACTTTTCTAAGTCACTTTCTCCAAAGGTACAGGAAAGGTAATGATTGTCAGTCTCACAATGCCATGAAGAAAAACATTTCAACAAAACTCTCAGTACATGGGTGCTTAAACGTTATGGTTAACAGTAATAAAACCAAGTACTTCAGCATTGAAGGACTGCTGCTCCTCTAAAATAGCCAAGATTTTCTAACAGACACATGACCACAGTGGCAGAGTAGATCACAGATGACAATAAAAAAAATGAAATCCAGAAATTCTGCATCAACAACAGCTTCACCATGCCTGCTAAATAATCTCAAATGCTTGATCGGCAATGTTGTTATCCTCTTGTTAGAACTGCTGCAATACGATGTAATATTTCCCCGTTTTGTCCATGAACATGTCAAATAAGAATTTTAGTTCCTCAAAAATGGTGTGACTGACTTTTTCAACTTTTTAGTAAGGGCTTTTAAAAATCAAACCCAAGTTAAAAGAAATAGGTTTCTGGTTCAGGCTAACAAAGGGGAATGAGCTTAATTAATAAAACCAACAGTAGCCACTGTACAGACTAACAGCCTACTCTAATGTAACATTTGTTGAAGAAGGCAGAAAACTATCTGCAATTGCAATTTAGGCATATACCCAAATTTGATAAAATGTCTAAAATCAAACTTTCCTTCTTATATCATTCTCTCTGTTCCAGTTCTGTTTATGACAACACCATTATCTATCATCTCACTTCACAGCTTCTGTTTATCTTTCATTCCATTCCTCCTTTTAGTACCACCCTCACACAATCAAACTGCTCCAGACCGCTAGTTCAGTCACCTAAAGCTATACCCTTTTCTGTTATTCCATAGCCAAATTATCCACAGTCTGCTTATTCACCACTTTCTAATATGCCCTCAAACCTTATGCATTCAGGCTCACTAACATTTAATAACATGTACATAAAAGCAGCAATATAATGGTACATTATCATTACATTGCAAATGTCTGGTGGGTCAATGCCTCCTTGGATGGGCGAGAAGAAAGTCACCTATATGAGAGAGAGAGGGGGGCCATTAGGCTGTTCATTTCCAAACATTCTCCAAGTTTGTCTTTTGCAACAAGAAATGCATCTGTTACTATTTTTAAAAAGGAAAAGTAGTGTAGTGTTATGCTTGCTAACATAGTAGAAGGCTATAGAAGACAAGACAGTTAAAAAAGTACTTGAGCAACTCATTCTATTTACTGGAAATCAATATTATCCATAAGAAGCATACAACCAGAGTTTCACTTGTTTTTTGCTAGCAGCGACCCTGGTGAAAGCTGGAAGTGTACATCAGCTTTCATCATGGCAAGTGAAGCAAAGATGTCCCCTCGGATGGATAACATGCATGAATTCTGTTCTGCCTGATGATTACCATGCTGAGAGCTTGCACACATATGTTATCAATAAAGGTTATGAAGCTTGTAGGAAAATTCGTTGGTATAACACCCACAGTTAGTTCCCCCCCACACACACCCCCAGAGCAGAACAGCTACTTCCCTGTATGTTTACTCCAGAAAGAAGAAAAAACTAAACACCTCACAACTCATATCTGGTTAACACCAAAGAAAAAAAAAAGCCAAACCACAAAAAAACCCATAACACCCTTTTACCTGTTAAAACCAAGAAAAGGAAACTAGACAAGGTTAGCAAAAGAAAAACTACCTGTTAAATCCACCTGTGTTAATTAGGTACAAGAAATCTCCATGGAAACCTAAGTCAGGCATACCTATATACCCACTGTATGGTAAGCTTTCAAATGGAAGCATCACACACTGGTGACAAAGTCTTTAAGACATTAAAGTACATTCAGCCAGGTCTCTCAGAGGCATAAAACGACGCACCCTTTCATTTCTGTAACAAGTAGTAGAACATTTCTTACAATGTGACACTATCAACTCAGAAGTTGTAATCACAGTGTCACTGTGCTTGCACCTGCTTGTTTTGTTTTACATGCTCTGTACTTAACATTGCTAATATGTTTTGGCGACAGCAAGGTCATAAACTGTAGTCAAGTGATAAAGGGCAGTTTTCCAATTACTGACTTTTCTTGCACAACCTATTTCTTTCTCTCCTGTCCTGGAGCATTTCTAGCACATAGGCTTATGGCCAGGTGCTTTTAGTTTTCACACTGATTTCCATATGGGGGGCATGCACCGTGGTCATAGCTTCAAAAAGAAAAAAAGAACTTGGGTATAATTTTGTGTTTCTCATCTTCATTCCCAGTTCTTCATCAGAAATGCACAAGGACAAACAAGATAAATTTGGATCACAGAGGAAACTGAAAGTATGACTCTCACTGCTACAATCACTTCTATACCCTCCCTGTTTCTTCCTTGTTCCCTTCATTATTTTCAGAACACCAGCCCATACAAACATTGTAATTTGTGAGCTGACACATTGTCATGACATGATGAGCCTGGCAAAATAGTACAAGCAGAAAACACCCAAATAACCTTAAATCAAATATGAATTAACCCTTCCAAACAAAGTACATCTCAAAATTCTCACTTTCATACTGCCAATATGTGTTTTGTAATTGTTAAAGAGATACTCAAGTGTTTACCTCTAGCAAGCAGTGGAATGATGTGGAAGAGTTCATTTTCACCAGCCAACAACCTAACAAAATAACCCAAGATATACTTGAACCTGGACATCTCTGTCAATGCTTTGGCACTTCTGAATAACAACCATCCCAGCGATAACTCACCCTTATATTCTACTTCACATAGTTAATACGGAAAAAAATACTCTAGGAAGTATTTTATAGCTTTTCACTTTCAAAGCCAGTTGAGTAGTTAATGGAAAGAAATATTGTGCTGTCCTCTTTCTCACTAGCATTTTGTTGAAATTTCACATTCTTCACATAGGAAGTTTCAAGGTATTTCTGAAGCTTCCTCTAAATGTATAATAAGGGTCTTTGTTTTGGTTTGGTTTTTTAAATGACTCAGGCATAGCACTTCTTAGATGCAGGCATGAGACCAGAGTTGATCAATGACCATATATTGGTTACTCAATTCAGAAAGCATTACAGATGTCACCACACCAGTGTAGTCTGGCCTGACCAGTTTACCGGTTTTGGAGATACTAGGAAGACTACCCACCACTAATGTTTTCCTGCTGTTCCCAGAGTGATAAGGAATTATGATTGACCTTCACATCAGAGAGCTGGCAGGAAAAAGGTTCTTTGCATTAGAAGTTCTGCCTTGAAAAACGTGGTTTTAGTCTTCTGGAAAGCAAGATTTTTAAACTGGAAACCCTGACAGATCTTTAACTGCAGCAATAGCAAATAACATCAGTGTAATTTCTCTTGAAAGAAATTGCTCTGTTTTCTTCTCCAGTTTCCAGCTTAAAACCTTTCATTGCTGATGCTGTTGTCAATCTTACCTAGTGACCTATTTACCCAAAGCACAGAATTACAGAACAGAATTTTATGACAAGTACAGAGCAAGCTTTGACACTAATAATACTCAAGATTTTGTGGACTTGGCTTGTTTTCAGGGCTTGGTCAGAAAGGCCACCTTTCTTTCATGTAAAAAGTCAACAAGCCACCTCAGAGGTTTTGCAAATGAATTTGTCATAGCAATTAAGGGAAAGAAGCTATATAAACATGATAAAAGGTGACTAACATCACCGTGCACCGTTACATTAAGAAATAAGAAAGAGACCTTTAACACGTTGCTCTGAACACTTAGGAAATCAAAATACTGTCTGGATAGCTACATTCTTTGACTTTCAATGAATCAGTGCTGTCTGCAATGCGCACCTGACCTTTGAGAGAGAGAGGGGAAAAACCTCAAACCGAACGAAGTAACTTCCAATTATCTGTAACAGAAGCTTGGAGGGCTCTGTCTCACGGTATGGGTATGGACTGATATTAACACAATGCAGAACCAGGCAGCCCCACAGGGAATCTCCTCCCCACCCCCCAACAAGTTTTGAAAAGGCAAGAACTTGAAATCCATTGGGAACACACTTGGTGTAGCTGCTCCGGTTAAAATACACGGCCCGTTCAACGTATCAGGATTCTTCTAGTAAAGATAGTGGCAGGGAGCAGACAGCACATGTAGAAAGCCACCACATAAAAAGCACATCTGAAAACACTGAGACACAACTGGAGATAAAAGTTGGGATAACTGGCAATCTAAAGCCATAAAGGTCACAAAATCCGCATCATTGTGAAAGCTGGCCACTCAATTACGCTTGGATAATACTGTACAGGATGGGTAAAAGAAGCCTCCTTGTTGTGGGTATTTTTCCTGGGGTTTGGGGGGTTTGTTGCTTGGTTGTTTTTTAAACACAAATGCTACACTTCCTGAGCTTCTCCCATCCCTTGCTGGTATTGCTAGTAGTTTGGAAGGGGTTTATTTTGTTCCAGTAGGTTGCAGTGGAATGCAATTCTTCCACTGCGTTGGCCCAGCTTTACCTAGTGTTTTCGCTGCAAGACAGATACCACATTCTATGTGTGGCTACAGAACAGCAGAGTTTCCAATGCAACAGTGAGAACATTCAAATATCAGCTCTATATTTTCAGATACCAAATTTACTGAATAAAGATACAAAAAGCATCCATGAATGCACAGCTTTTCTGAACACATTTGTTGCCATCAAGTACATAAAAAAGCATCTTAAATGTGCAATTATTACATATAACATCCTATGCCAGTATCATTTTGTTTGACCATCCCAGCATACTTACTCAAAGGTTTTTAGCTCTTAAAAATCTTTTTTTTTAAATAATATCAGTTTAGAAAGTAGCATTTGCCAGCAGATACTAGCATACTCAAGCCCTGTTGAATTCACAGGGCTTTTATCATCATCTTGCTTTTTACAAATTTTACTGTCATTCACCATTGCAAATCATCATCTATACTTGTGGGTGAAGAAAATGCAAACTCAGAAGGCAGACATGAGTGCAAATGCATTAATTGGAGACCATAAGTTTTACTACCAGGAACATTATGCTCTCAGACACCTATAATTAGGCATATCCAGTATCTACAATCTTTTCAGTTATGCACAATATGATGGGGACTGCTAGGTGTGGGTGGGAATGAGGTAAATAACCCATTTGAAGCAAAAATACAAGTAATACAAAGTATTTTTAGAATTAGGCTATAGAAATACATTTCTATTCTGGTATCTCTGAAAAAACACATAAACAGATTTCTGCAGAGCACACTGGCAGCTTAAACAGTGAGTGTTGGTGCATGCACAGCACGAAAACCCTGGGCCTTCCCTACTTTGTGGGAATAGAGGGAAGCAGAGGACAGGTCAGATTCATTGCCAGGAAATTTTTATTTATTTTAGTTTTTCAACTTAGTAACCATTACCTTTTAGGAAAAGGTAAAAAAAGTGGTTACTCTGAGATTTTCAAGACTATGTAGTGCTTTTAGCCACACTCTCCACAAAAAGAAGCAGCAGGTGTGACTACATCCCCTCTGATAGCTTCATGAATCTAAAGCATAAGCCACAACCATGCATTTCGTGGCCTACATATAGTTTATTTTCTGTATAAATTGCATACTTTTAATTTGGTCAAGTAGCTGAGTTCCAACTGGGTTTCAGAGCACCCTTAAGGATCAAATCCTGACATCATTTTTCAATGCCAAAACAACCACCACCACAAATCAACCAACATTTTCAGGATTATCAGGTTTTTAAAGAGCATATCTACAGTTGAAAAATCTTTAGAACAACTTCTAACATTCAGAAGGAAAGATGTTTTAGAAGTTAAGGATTAAAACAAGAATACTGGCAACACTTGCTGGATGTTGACTAATTTACAGAAACAAGCCTCTGAATGAAGACCGGCAGCAAGATGCTGCTTTAGATAGTACGTAAAAATAAAGCAAATGCCAACCATTGTCTATTCAGAACTTAAACACTTGATCTAAAACTTTAAGCTCTGAATGCAACATACACAATCAGAGCAGAAAATTAAGTAGTGGGTGGACAGAATCTTTTCCATCTACCCTGAATAATAACCACACTGCTTCTGCTGCAGCTCTCAGACTATCCCTTTGGGCACCCCATTAGAAGGCACATAGCAGAGCGTAGGCCTCAAAGTCACAGAGACTGATGTTACAGATAGGCTGGAGACGCTTCACTCTGTTTCCACAAAGAAAACTGCTCTCTGCACAGGACAGAAAACTCAAGAGAGCTTCAGATCTCCTTGCGCGAGCCAACAGCATTGAGGAAAACAAATGGCAGAACACTGCAAGCTCATCTCAAGCATCAGTACCAGAGTTCTTGTTCCTGTGGTTTAATGATTCAAGCTTAACTTAGAAGCAACTTCAGACAGTTCAAGACCCACAAAGTCAGTGGGTATGCAGCACCAGGAGACCAGGAGATAATAACCACACAAACAATCAAACTATTACAGGGACGCTCCTGGGTAATTCCCTTACACCTTCCTGAAACACAAATACAAATGCAAAGTAAAATGCAAAGTAATTAATCCACTACCTCTGAAGCCACCCCTATTTACGTAATACAAACACTACTCTTTCTATCATTCTTATGCTCAACTTTTGAGCTTTTTACCCACCCCTCAACTGCCAGTTATCATCCCTGCTTTTTAACCCATCCTTTACCCTTATGCTCTCAAGTAAGATTTCTCTCCTTCCATTTTCAAGACTTGTTACCTTTCCCTGAGCATTTTTCCTTAAGTACATTCTCATTATCTCATGTTTTCCCTTTCATTCATTAGCCTGCTATTGTCTCTGCTCCATTTTAAGTGCTCTCATTAAGAGCTTTAAAGACCAGTTTCAAAAGCCAGTTCCCAAATCACAATACATACATCAGTTTGCTTTCTTTACAAATACTCCGTACCATCATCAAATATTATATCAGATTGTGATTATTCACAGGAAGGCATGGAATATTGTTTCAAACATTTCTTGAAACAGAAATAATTATTCCTTGCCCTGGAAACAGGGCTTGCAATTTACTTAAGACAGAAAGCGTCCCTACTTTTCTATTTAAAGCAGAACCAGGAAAGTCAGGCCTACCTGTGCAAGCTGCCCCAAAGAATAGAGGGTGAGTTTCTTCGGGTCTGTGTAGAGAATCTCTCCAAGCTCCCGATAAGGCTTCCCAGTGGGAGTGAAGTGTCCCTGAGTGAACTGCTTTTGCCTCCTATGGTAGTTTTCCCAGAACACGTGTTCTCTTGGAGGTTCACTGCTTCTGTAAATTGTTCTGCTTCTGGCCAAGACCTTTCCCTCCTTCTGAGCAAAGCCAGGCAAAGCCTGAATGCACACAAAATCTCGAGGATTCAACATTTTAGTGGCTGCTAGCGCCTTGATTCTGCTGTTCTTGGGTGGATCTGGTATCACAGGTGCCTTGAGTCTGCTGCTCTTAGGTGCGTTTGCTACCACAGGTGCCTTGTGTCTGCTCCCACCTACATTTGCTACCACAGGTGCCTCAACTCTGTGTTTTTTAGATGCATCTGGTACTGGCATTGTTCCAGAATGGGAACCTTGGTGGTTTTAGTCCCAAAGTTATTAAAAACTCTAGTTTCTCAGTCATGAAAACACACAGCTGCTGCCCAAACTCTGAATCAAGTCTTTTCAGTTTTCTAAAGGACAGCCCAGCAGAAGAACCTGCTGCTGGCTAACAACTACATGAGGTCTCATTCTCCTCAGCAGCCCCTCAAACAACAGAAAGAAATCCCGAGAGGCCGGAACACCTAAAATCTAACCAGTCTCCTGGGGAACACCCAGAGCCAGAGCACCTCCCTCTGAAGGGCTTGCGTTACAAATAAAAACTTCCTTTATACCTTTATTTTTAGCAACGGCACGACCTCCCCTGGCCGCACCCCTCACGCCAAGGGGCCTCCCACCTCCCAAACCCTAGGGACCTGCCTAAATTGCCCCCACCTTCCTCCTCAAGGCGCCGCGGAGGCGGTGGTGGTGGGGAGAGAACGGGAACGAAGGACCGACCCCCTTCTCCTCAGCCGCCTCAGAGGACGCCGCCGCCCCCGCGCGACGCTTAACGGCCAAACGGTCCCGCGTCCCTCGGTTGCCCGGGAAACGCCGCGCGCGTGCGCGTGCCCCGGGGGTGTGTGTGTGTGTGTGTGTGTGTGTGTGTGTGTGTGTGTGGCGCGGCGTGGCGTGAGGCGAAGCAGCGGGCCTGGCGGCGGGCTGTGGAAGTGGGGGACGGGCTGTGGGGCCCGTGGGTGTCTGAGGAGCGAGATTTGCGCCGGGGGGGGGCCGTGGCCCACGTAGCTGCTCGCTTAGCCTTAGGGATGAGGCTGCGCCGTGTGGCTGTGCCACGCTGAGCGTTGGCTTCAGCCCCCAGAGGCCGGCGTGGGGTGTGTTGGGGGGGGAATTCCTCTTGGAAAACCCACGCTGGGGGTCACCAGGAGGTAGTAACGAGGTTAGGGTTTCTCCAAGCGTGAGGTTGCCTGTGGAGCTGGATTTTTTCATCTTTCTTTCAGCTGAGGGGCAAGCTAAGGTGTCGTCCTCCCTCCCCCCTGAGGTTGGGACACCAGAGCTTGTGTTGGAGGGAGGACAGGGCCATAAATAACATGTTTTGCCTTTAGATAAACAGAACTTTATCACTTCACGACACCGGTGGAAGGTGCAGTGGTTAAAGCACTGGGAAGTGGGAGACCCGAATGTCATTATAACAGTAAAAGCAATATTCATCAGTATTTCAATTAATTAAATATAATCCTTGGCTTCTCTCCCGGGCGGCAGCTTGGGGTGTGTGGCAGAGCAACCCCAGCCCCCTCAGGCTCGTCGGACAGATGCTGCTCAGCCCTTGAGAAAACCCATCAAATCTCACTCCTCCTACAACCGTTTTCAGTAAAAGCCTTTCAAACTTCACTCAAACCTTGTCAAACAAGCAGTAACTGGTGGCAGATGAGAACTCGAGATGAATTTAATAGTGTATCTATTCAGCCCTAAAATAACACAGATGATCAGCAGCAATAGCACATTATTTGAGGTATATGATTTCCAGCAGATTGGGTTTTTAGCCTGTGAAGATCACTCCAACCATTTGAATCCTGTGAGCTCTCTAAAGGGATGGGATATCTGGAAACACCTCCTCCCCCCGCAGTCTTTCCTCTCAACCCTGAAAATACCCACCCTTGCTATTATTTCACTGCATTTTAATCTGTCCAACACCTCTTTGCTATTATAACTTTTGATTTAGAGTGATGTGACCAGACATGAGAGGGCAGAAGCTGTGAGCTGCACCCCGAGGAACGGCGCTGTGGGGCTTCACGGCGCTGAGGCTGCAGGAGGACGTGGGGGACATTTGCAGCTGGGAAGGTTTCCCCCACCTCATTTTCCTCCCCAGCTTTATATTTTCTGCAGGCTGAATTGTTCCCCAAAACCTGGTGTCTTGCGCTCCTTTGTTTTTCAGGAGAAACTGCCCACCTATGTGCGGGTCGGGGCCAGGGCTGCTCACACATGGATCTGCTAAATTGTGAAGCTGGAAATGCAATTCTGCTACTTTTCTCATTGGCTGCAGCTTAATCATAGATGTTTCCAGCTGAAAAGAAATATTCCCACACCCAGTATTTGAGACAGCCACAGGAAATATCACAATTTGGTAATGACGACCCTCTGAACACCTGCTTTTGTTGTAACTGCGTGTACGAGCATGTTTTCAACTAAAACATTTGAGAAAAAGAACTAGTTTCAATGACTTCCCTAATACAAATGTTGACATCTCATCTAGCACCGGGATTTCAGCTCTGGGGACTTAAGGGAAATATCTGCTAGACAATCACCACGTGAAAAATGTAGAAGTGGCATTTGGAAGCAGCCTTCATGCCTAAAAATGTGCTTCTGCATCCATACAGCAATGCTTTTGCATCAGAAAACAGTCCTTGATTGGTTTTGCTGATTGGTTTGCGTTTGAAGAAGCCTCAGCTCAACCTTTGGCTGCAGCAGGTTAAGACCTGCCAGGGGCTTCGGGGTCCTAGAGCAGGAGCACCCCAGCTGCGACATGTCAGCCCCGGCACCCTCTGATAATTTAACTTGAGTCAATCCAGATGTTGCAAATGCTGCTGAGGATCGGGGTGGGCACGTGAGAGCCATCCCGCACCCACAGTCTGCAGGCTTTACTGCTGTAATGCTCTGGAGTTGTGCCCAAAACACACTCTGCTTCCCCAGCAGATCCATTTTTTAATGGCCTTAAAATAAGCAAAGCACCGCTTGGCTTTGTCAGGATGCTCAGGGGCCAGTGGGGCTGGGAAGAACCCCGGAGTGGACGTGTGCAGGGCAATGTCCTGCTGGTGCTGGAGACACCCCGTCTTTCTTGGTCTCCCCACCCTGCTCCTCGCACCCGGGCTCCACCATCCTGCTGGCATGGGCACCCGCACCCTATGGGCGGCTTGGGACAAGGCTCTTGCAGAGGTCTTTTCACCCTGGGTGGTTTCTACAAGGCCATCATGCTGTTTGCAATTTGTTTCCCCCAAAGTTTGTCACTGGGAGCCCATCCTGCAAACCCCTTCCTGGCAAGAAGTTCCCTCCGGAGCCCCGACCTTGGGGCCATTTCCATAGTGCCATTTCCATATAAATAAGCTCCCTCCAAGACAGGAGGATGTATTATTCAGAAACAAACAAAAAAGAGGGATCTACGGGTTTGTGTTTTTGGAGACACGCAAAACCTTTTTCCTCCTGCAGCCCACAGAGGGTCCCGGGCAAAGCTTTTGTAGTGACCAGCTCCTGTCACCCAGCTGAGCTAGGTGACTTCTCCCAGCTCTTCCCTTCCTCAGCTCCATTTCTCCTCCACCCTGTTCATCATCTAGTCCCATTTTCAAGCAATATTCTGGGAACGACAGGTATGCATTTGTTTCTTTTTTCCTTCCGTGTCATTTCTCCATTCAGCTTACAATTTTTGGTGGCAATTTAACAGCTTTTACAAATTACATTCCTATCTTTTTCTCGGTTATTGTTAGAGAGGAGAAAGTCTCATTTTTCACTGTGATCCTTCAGGTTTCTGCTGTCACTGTATTTAAGACTTTTTTTTTTTTTTTTTTTTTGTCCTTAGCTTTTATTTTCTTATCCCTCAAGGGCAGCCTTGGAAATTCAAAGCTGTTCCCTGACTATCAGTGGATCTGGTATTCTCTCTTGGCAGTTCTGCAGCAACTGTCTCTCTTCCTTCCGTCCTTCCACCTAAATGACACCCTTTTCTCAATAAATTACCCTTTGTCTTTCAAAGCACTGTTTCCATTTGTGACAGTTTGGATGTATAATAGTTGTATCCCAGCGGATACCTTCAGGACTGTCAACTAACAGGCCAATACAAACTCAGTGGTGCAGAAAATAAAGAGATTTACATATTTTGGGCTTTATTTCTTCCCCAACAATTGGGCTGTGCTCTGAATTTTCGAAGTTTGAGTTTAAAGGTATGGTTTCTTGTCACCAAAAAACCTCTCCTGGAATGGAGGAATGGCTGAACCCATGGCAGGATTCCTTTTTTTCAACGTAACATCCCTCAGGGTCCCTAGAAAATGCCCCAGAGCAGCCAAGCCCACCCAGCCGTGGCCCCCCGGTGTAGGGCTTCGTGGCCCTGGCATGCTGACCACAATGCATAAAGCACCAGAACCTGCTGAAAGCACAAATCCGGCACCACCAGCAGCGCACGCCCAATTCCTCTGCCCTATTTTGGGCATTTAGCAATGTTCATGCACCACTGGCGCTGAGCAGTAGGTGTGAGGGGAAGGCAAATGGAACTATTGCCTGCAGTAACACCTGCGGGCATCGCGCATGGTCCCTAAACACATGCAAGTGGCCTGGGAAGGTTCCCCCCCCCCCCACGTATGGCAGCGCATGCCATAGCGTGCTGGGTTGCTTCAAGTGTTTGCAGAGGCTTGCACGGAGAGAAGGTAGCTGTGCCGCCAGGAATGAGGAAATCTGTTGCATCGTATTTTGCAGTTATCCAGCTTTTCCCACTCTTTATGGCAGAAACATGCCCAACAAAAGCCCCGATTGCTTACGCTACAGAGGAAACATTGATTTTGCAAACATTTCCTAGCAATAATGATGGTGATCGATTAGCGCTGCTGTTGCTCATAATCTCGCTAATGGAGGGTAAGTGTGCAAAGTGGCTGGAGCAGGCTCAGCAGGAGCAGCGGCTTTAGGGTGTCCCCAGGAGCCCTCCCTGCCCACGGGGACAGGCACACACCCAGCGCTGCTGGAGGAGGGATGCAGCAGATAAAGCTTGAGAAGATCAGATGCTCACACCCCGCTCCCATCGGATGAGGATGGAGATATCCAAGCCCAGGGCTGGTGACAAGAGCATCCTCCCTGGCTCCTGCAAGCTGCCCAAAAGCAACAGATCGGACATTTTTGTAGAAGTTGTCAAGATCCAGTCCTTGGCTTTAGCAGCCTGGGACTTTCCTCTCGCAGCCCTGCACCTTCTGTCTCCTTTCCAAACACCAGACAAGCCAAACATTATTTTACAATCCTGGCATCTGGCATGCAGCTTTGGGCAAGCCTCTCAGCCTGTCACTGGTGAGATAAATGAGCCCGTTTCAGTGGCCGACTTCATAAAAGTATATGAAAAGTAGTTAACAAAAGGGTATTTCACAAAGCCGGGAATGCAAATGCAACCTCCGAGATAACTAATTAACTGAAGCAGCCATAAAAAGGGGAAGCAGCTTCCCATCTGTGGAAATAGATGTCATTTTATAGAGACTTTAATTAGTTATGCCCAGTCCTGCAGCCGTTTCGTCGTCAGCGCGCACAGGCTGCCTCCTGCTCTGCAGCTCCCGGGGCTTTCGAGGTAGAGAGGGGGAGAGCAGAGCTGGAGGAAGAGCTGCTTCATCTTGCAAAAGTCCCCTACAAGGATTGTGTTTTCAGCTGGTACCCAAGCAGCGAACAAAGCTGGGGTTGTTTTGCGGAGGTGGCTGGTGTGGCTGTGCAGAGCCATCCGGCACAGAGCAACGGCAGCGCTCGGCTCTGGCTGCACGGCAAGGTCGGTCCCACCAACAGTCCCATCCTGGCCCTGGGGAGATTTGTGCTTATCCGTCTCCTCTGAGCCCAGAGGGACTCACAGGGAAGGTTTGCTGGGGGCTGTGGTTTGGCACTGGGGTCCTGGGGTGGTTACTGGTTCTCCCCAGCATTGCTGCTGCGGCCCCGGGGGCTTTTGCGTGGTTTGGGTGTTCGGTGTTCACAACGTGCCTGGGAGGTGTGCTTGGGAGGGTTAATTGTTCAGCAGAGCTCTGGGTTTGCCAGCTTTTGTTTGGTGGGAGGCAGCATGTTTACAAATACAGATTTACAGTCGCCTTTTTTGAGTCCTCCAAGCTGCCACCTCCTTGACAGGGAACGTCCCTGCTGGGGCAAAATCCCCTCCTAGCTCTTCCATGGAGTGGGATTTTCCCCCTTCCTCAAACCTTTCCAGCAACTTTTGGGCAAGAAGCTTTAGGTTTTGATACACCCCATGCTTTGCACAGCTCACACCGAAGCGCTCCCCAGGAAATGCCAGCATCCAGAGGGAGGGTGCTGGCATTTGTCCCCACCGTGCCACCGCCGCAGCCAGCGCCTGCCCCTTTCGAGCTCTTCTCGTGCAATGTTCAGCTTTTTCTTTGCTCCTCCGCCTGCAAGGATCCCTGCAAACCCCCAGCCTGCAGTGAGCTCAGCAGGATTAACAGTGGAGCGGGGCGTACCATGGGAATTAGTCACCACTGGGACCTCAGTCAAGTGTTTTATTTAATGCCCTTTTCCAAAGACATTTGTACTTGAAAAAATGAAGAAGTATGAGATTTCTGCTAACAACTGTGACTCAGAGGAGCTGTGGGCACACACCATTTAAGTGAGAAGTGTCTTCACAGCGCCAATGCAACGTGGGTGAGGAGGGGAAAGGGGCTGCTGCCGCTTGCCAAAAGAGCCAAAACCCGCTTGCTGCCTGCTTTCCTCCCACTGTGGAAGGGCTTCACCCTCTGCCGTAGGAAAAGGTGCTGCTGAGAAAGTGGTTTTTGCAAAAAAAAACAAACCCAAAAAATGGCTTACATTTGCACTGACAACAGCTTTGCTACAGAGGGAACAGCTCTGACTGTCAATGCAGAGAGGCCACCACCAAAACTGCACCCGGCAGCTTGGCCACGGTCTGACCAGCCCTGGTGACAGCAACCAGAGCCGCTCTGGACCAAAAGCATCTCTGGAATTTAGTGCACTGAGCAAACCTGTGCCCAAAACTTGGAGTAGGGCAATGCTTTGCTACCAAAGGCCATGCTGCCCCTCACCATGCCGTCCCACCTCCGTGACTGCCAGGAACTTGCTCAGCAAGAAGTTCATGGGACATTGCCAACCCCCCCAGGAGCTGGCTTTAAAAACAATGTGCCTTTGCCAGACATTACCTGTAAACTGCCCCAGCACACAGGCCCATGCACGGAACACCGAAGGCACAAACGATTGCAGAAGCCATTTGAGGGTTGCCCGAGTCCCTGTGCCAACACCCCAGCACTTGCTTTGATGCTGGGGCCATGGCAGCATGGGCGTTGTGGGAGCCAGGAAGGTTACAAGAAAAGAATAATGATAATTTATTCAGCTTTTCTCAACACATCATCTCCCACCTGTATCCAACATCAGCCTTGCTGGGAATTAATGGATCGGACTTCGTCAGCAGCTGGGAGATGCTGTACAGGGGAGGATGACCAGCAATGCAATTTATAGGGACAGAAGCCTTGAACTTTGTTCAGATCAACTTCCAGCGTGTTACTGGGATGGTGGGGATTAGCTGCCAAATGGAGGCATTTGGAAATCCTCCCAGCTCTTTCCCAAAGTGGAGGAGGAGGAGGCTTTACCCACGCCGAGCCCGGTTACTCCCACCCCCATAAGGACCCCAAGGGAACAGCTGGGAGAGGGGACATGCACGTCCCATGGGACCTCAGCGCCGCCGGTCAGGACAGGGACGGTGACTTTGCACGATGCTGTGTCTCAATGACTCGTCCGCAGCAGCTGGCAGAGGCTCGCCTGGAGTGGGTTACAGCCCGGGTATTATTAGACACGATGGTTTTATTTCTGAGGGCAGGGCTTCGGCCAAAGTTCAGCTGGTGTAGTTTGAGCTCCAGCGCCGCAATGGGCATTGGATATGTCCCGTCCTGCCAAACACGCTCTGGCTCTTTGGTGCCGAGGGCCAGAGGGGCCCAGCCCAGACAAACGTCACCCTGTCCCATGCACGCTGCCATCCAGCCACGCAGCTTCCCACATCAAAGTATTTCATAACCCTTCTTTTGTTATTAAAAAAAAAAAAAAAAAAAGAAGCAGTGACAATGAATGATCCTAAGCTGAGGCACACAAGGCTCTGGGTTGTGCAGCAACCAGCTTTGCCAGACCACATAACCCTCCCCTCCCCTCTTCGCAAAGCTCAAGCTGTCAGAAATCTCTCCTTGCTGCTGTCCTACTTAGAGGGGGGAAGAAATGAAATAATACCCTATACAACATCTGTACCAAGCTGCAGCACATTCCTCTTCTCCTCCAGCATCATGCAGCATCTCCCCTGCAACTTGCCCAACCTGGGCTTGCCGACCAGGAAGGTTTGGGGAGAGGAGCGGGGCTGGGGCTTGGCGTGGGAAAACAGCTGGGCTCCGTGGCTGGAGAAGGCAAAGCGAGCGCTGCCATCAGCCCGGAGAGGCGGCGGATCCCTCCATGCCATCCTGTCATCTGCGGGATGGGGGTTATTTTTCCGAGCCCCTGAGCAGCAATTCCCGGCACGCGTGCAGCCGGCTCCTCGGAGCTTGTCAAAACTTCAAGTGCAACACTGAGTCTGCGCTCCTGGCTGCGGCTTGTTAGAATAAATTGAAACGTAGAGGGAAAGTCATTAAGATCTCTTTCATTAACACCATTCCACACAGGCCTGGAGAAGCTGAGGTTTTGTCAGATCACGTTATCACCACAGCTTCATCGTTTCCAAACCTTGAAGAGAGTCTTCCAAAAAGCACAACCGCCCCCTCGCCTGCTCCCCTTTCAATCTCCAGCTATTTTTATTTCACTCCTTGAGATAAAAGTATGCATGTGGGGGAGGTATTTACACACACATAAGAAAATATAGATGCACATAAAAATAACCTGATGATTTGAGAGACATTTCACTTCTGCAGATCTTTCCATTCTCCATTCCATTATAAAAAGAAAATGCTGAAGTTATTGAGGCTTGGGGAGAGTTTTGCTGTGGCTCTCGTTGCAGATGCAGCGAGCATCCTCCTGCCCACAGCAGGCTCTGCTTATGCGCAGGTTCTGAAGCCCCCAACGAACGGGGCAGCAGCTGGGGGAAGCATGCACTGAGTTAGTGCTGAAATTCCTCAAGAGAAAAAATAAGATACTTTTGTGACCCTGCAAAGTTTACGGCTTGCTGTGGAGCAAATACAGTGGACATTAATTCCTACGGAAACCTTCTCATACCCTTATTACATTCATGATACATTTCCAGATGTGTAACTGCCTGTCTTCACATTGCTTTTACGTTTGAAACATCCTTTTTAAAGGAAAGAGGGGGGAGAAAGATGAGTGCCTGGTACCACCAGCCACAAGGCGATGCTGCCAGGTCTGGGAGCTCGGCTGTGCCTGGGCATCAGGGTGATGCAGCATCTGCCTGTCCTGCAGGATGAAAGCTGAGGGGCTCACACACCCACCGCTCCTCCTGCACCCCACACATCCCATGGGATGGATTTAGCATCCACTGACCCCAACAGAAATTTGGGATCCATCGGACAAGACCAGCCTCTAAGCAGCACGTGGATTCAGGAGGGAGCGAGCTCACACAGCAAGACAGGCGGGTGACAAGGGCAGGCTCAGCCCAGCTTGGGGCGAGCATCTCTGCCAAAAACAAGACGACGACTCACGAACGTGAGACCTGGGGTAGCGCTGTCAGTGTCCCTACAAGCCACAGCACGCCAGGACATCACCACTGCCCTACCGGCGAGCGTGTCATGGGCTGCACCAGCCAAACCAGCATAGCTCTGCGGTACAGAACATCCTTGCTGGCTCCGGCATGGAGGAAACACAATCGTGCTCAACAGAGCCCTGGCAGCGACGGCGATGCGCTCAGGCTGGCTGCTGCCAGCCTTGTTTTGACTTTCTTTTTAACAGGCTGCCACACACAGCATTGTTGGTGACAAGTGACAGCCTTGTTGCATTAACAGCGCTCCACCAAATGGTATTACTATTATTATCTGTTTTCACGAGTATAATAGGTAATATGACTACCCCTCTCCAAAATAACCTGGCGTTTGAAGGAAAGATTCGGATTATTTGCTGAACATCTCAAGCTGTGATAACACGAGACAGTACCGTGTCATATCAGAAAGCATTGCTGTGTGTTACACACACCGTACCTGCAGGAAGCTTCTTGCATTAAACCGCAGGATAGCTGCCACTGAATCATTCTGTAATTGCAGGAAGAGATAACAAGAAAAGGCAGCGCTCTGGCAAAGCCTGCCTGGCCAAGGTTGTTTAAAAATACCTAGCCCCAGCCCTCACGGCTTTCTGCAGCTCTGCTGGGTGTTGGAAAGCCCATGCTGCTGGCGAGCAGGTGCTCCCTGCGGGCTCAGTCCATTGAAATAACTGCTGGGATCTCGCCCAAGATCTCTCCTCCCAAAACTTAAGCCAGATCCCAGCTGGGAAGTGCTCCGCTACACTGGAAAAAAACCACAGCGACATGCCCCACCTGCGACCTCCATTTCACGTTAAGCACAAAGACATCTCACCACCCATCGGGAGCATCACCCTGCCTGCTGGATGGACCCATCTGCCACAATGTGTACGTAAAAAAAAAAAAAAGCTTGCCCGGAGATGGGCTGAAGGGACAGCTGCCCTACGCAGACCAGGCTTGAACAGGGCTGGAAGCAGCAATTTCTGACCCAGCAGTTTCTGCTCAGGCACCGTGGCTTCTCGCCCCATCGGTGTTTGCCGGCACGTGTGGGGAGGGAGGTACGGACAGGGAAAAGGCTTCCCGAGAGCCCCGGCGCTGCTCTCCTGTCATCCCCAGCACATTCTCCTGGGAGGCAACACAACAATATTTGCATATTTGCTGCTATTGCTCACGGTCTCCCCTGAGCACCCCAGCCCACCCCAGAGAAGTGAGACCAGTCAGAGGAGACAAACCAGCCCGCACACGTTTCTTTTGCCATGACTAACAGCTTAAGTAAACGACCGGGGTAAACACACTAATTTTACTTTCAAAACAAAAACAAAAAGCCACAAAGCCCAGTTCTTCCTTGAGTAAAGACGGGTAGCATTTGTCCTCTCAGTGCTTTCGCAGGTTGCCAGCATTTTAAAACCTGGCAGCCACTACAAGACAAAGTGACATATTTAGCTCAGGAGCTAAAATGCTGCTTGCTTGTGAATACCAAGGAGGGGGAAAAAGAAAAAAATCCTCTGAGAGAAATGCCTGCTGCCCCACAGAATGATGCCAGGGAGGCTCCACAGCATCATCTCAAAGCCAGGGGGACAGATTCTGTCCCAAAAGCAGCACAGCTCTGGGGATGGCTGGTGTTAGGGTAAATTTATAGCCAAACACTTCATTCTTACATTTGGGAATCTATGCATCCTGGGGGAGGTGGCTTTCCAAAGAGAAATACAGCTCCAGCCATTGCATCTCGCTTACACTGCAAACCGCAAGGCTGAGCCCTGACACCCGGGGTTTGCCTATGACTCTTTCTCTTTGCTTAGAGACCAACCCCCCCAGAAATTCCAGCCCTGAAAGCCACCTTCCCGGGGAGCGGCTGGGGAGGTTTGTTACCACAAAGGTTGCCTGCATTGACCTGGTTTCTTAATTTTATGTTGAGGCTTACTCTGAGGAGCAGCATCTCACGCACATCCCCAGAGCTGTCGCTCCGCTGGGTCCGACAGCCTCTCCCCCGTTGCTCTGGGCTCACGCTGTGGTCACACAAAGGTCCCGAGGAACCCGAATCCTGCAACCCCTCCCGCTCCCCAGCCTCTGCAGAGGAAGAGGTGAGGAGTCCAGACTTGACACTGCCAGGTTTGGGGATCTCTCAGTGTTAATTGCCGTCATATGCAGGATTGAGATGAGGCCGTTTCTTAAGCGGTACACTGTAAGGATCTCACTTGCTCTGTTGATGACTCCTCTTGTGTCGTTTCAGTAGCAGGTGGTGGAAGGGGGGGAAAAAAAAACCTATAAAATTTTTAGCATCCCTTTAGCTTCAATTTATCTGAAGAGATTCAAACAGCACAATTTCCTCCTGCCATCTGGGTGCCACTTTAAAAGACATTTTCTCATATCATTGCAATTTCAGAAAATCTTGTTGTATAGCTATAGAAATGCAAGATGCTTCCCCTAAATTGTGCATCAATGTGAAGCTTTTAAAACCTCAACTGCAGCTTATAATATATTTTGACAGGTCACAGACAGCTCCCAAGAGACTTTCCCAGTTCCAACACGACCCGTGCAGGCGAGCCCAGCTTCGGGCACCGCAGTCCTGTGAGGCAAAGCCCTCCGCTTGGTTTTGCCTTGTTTTGCTTCAGTAATGGGAAGAAGATGCCATCGCAGAGCTTCGAACCTGCTTGCCTAAACACTTGAACCCACAGGCTGTTGCATATGGGTGCACACAGGTCAACGTGTCCATGACACATATTTCCCACTCATGCACCCCAAAATAGCTTAGAAACACATTGAGCTACTCCAAAACTTTAGAGAAATCTCAAAGGTCGCTTATAAGCATCCTGCAAGTGGGCAGCCTGGAAGAGAAGGGCTCTAGTGATGTCCCTGCTGCACTCAGCTCTTCTTACATACCCCAAACCGCTGCAAGGAAAGCTGCTCCTTGCAGACAGCCAACCCCAAAATCCAGCTCCATAGGAGAGGGGTTTTGGTGCCAGCACAAGCTGTCTCCTTCAGTGCCCCAGCCCCAGGGGAGACTCTCAGCCAGCCCTTGGTCCCAGCTATCAGCCAGGTGAGAGAAACACTCCAGACCCCAGCTCTAAGCCTTGGCTTTGCTGAGCTCCGGGCTAGACCCTCGACCCCCACCTGCATAAGCAGATCCCCTAATTGTGGGGCAAACTCCTATGGCCAGTGAGACACAGCTCAACCAATTTCTCCAGCCTTGTGAAAGCTGTTTGTCCCTGTCCCTCCTTGGCAGAGGGAGAGACAGAGCCCCCGTGCATCCCGGCGTGCTGCTCCCCTCCAGCCCCGCTGACCGCTTCCGAAAGCGCCCGAGCTCAGACATTGATTCGCAGCCAGAGAAGTGACTGAAGAATGAATTGAAGGGTTAGCGCAGGTCAGCGGGTGGTTAGTGTTAGTCACCTTAAAGCTTAATGATCACATAAATACAGCAGGAATAACTCCGGAGCATCCAGTTCATCAAGGGGATGATCTGTGCCCAGCAAGAGATGGGACACGCGGCGACTGGCCGCTCCCTGAGACAGCCCTGGACATGGAGAGGGAGTCACTCCTTCCCAGGGGAAACACTGGGAAGGGAAAGACAGGTGTTTGGGAAGAGTAGAGATTTTGTTTCAAATCCAGTGGGCTTGCTTGTTTTTGAAGATATTAATGATTTTTTCCCCACGTGGCTCCTGCATGGCAGAGGAAGGCAGCTGCCCCAGCTTCACAGGCAAAGCCAAGCCAAGCTCCCAGCACAGAAGGGCAAAGCTTTTGTCGTCAGACACCCCTGGACTCTGGAGGGGTCTGGCAGCTCACCGAGGTCATGGGCTAAACTCAGGTTCAGTAAACCCAGGACTGGGTCTACACCTGGCAAATCAGGTCTGGATGAGGCCAAACGATGCCATTACTGCCCTGTGTGATCCTAAAACACGAGGCCCCACCTTCAGAAATTCCTGCCATGCACAGTTCAGGGAAGTCAAGGATATTTCAAGTGGAGAAATGGATGTCCCCAAGGGACCAAAAAGCCATCTAAGGGCTAAGGGTCAGGCTTGCTAGCCCATGCGTGTCGCTTCATGAGGGCCTCAGTTTCCCCAAGGTAGGGAGCAGGACATTTTCAGTCCTTGAAATGCAGGATGCATCTTCCAGGTTTGCACCGATACCATCAGAAAACAGCCCTGGGAACTCAGGTAGGTGCTGGTTCTGTCATGTTCTTCCCAAAGTTGGCTCCTGCCGGGGGCAGCCTCTTGCAGCTCGCCGGGGAGGAGTTGAAATGCCGAGCACGCCTTCCCAGCGCTCACCCTGATTTTCAGAAATTGCAGTAAATCAGTATCGCTGCAAATTGGCCTCTTTTTTTGGCTCTGGCTTGATGGAAAAAGGAAAACAAATGGAGTTTTAAAATGCAGCTAATCAAGGAGTTAAAGAGAGGTTAATCCTAATGGATTAATCAACACGCAGGGGGATGGGAAGGAGGCACGGACAAGGAGGAGCAGAGAAGCAGCCAAGCCTGGTTACTCCTCCCAGGGGTGATGGCACGTTTCAGGGAGAGTTTGGAGATGGAGGCAATGCTCCTTCTTCCACCCAGCCGCATCCAGCATCAGGACCAAACAGGTTTGATCTAGCGATAACAGGAGAGTCCCAGGCTTAGGTACACCTTCCCTGAGAAAACACTGAATCCTTGATGTGTTCATTATCACCCCCTGGGAAAAACAGTGAGCGATGTTTGACTTCACCACCTTCTCCTACTGTCCATCATCTCCCTTCAGACACTAACAGGTGATAAAACCCGGGACGTGGGGCAGCCCTGGCTGCTGTCAACCCCCCTTCTAGAACTCAAGGTGACTGAGAAAGGGGTTTTAAACAGAGCAGAGCTGCCCCGAGGCTTTCCACCACCTCCTGTCCAACGCTGCCCTGACCACCCTGCAGGACCCAGCCCATGGCTCCTGCAGCCGAATCCCAGCATTCTTCTGCCCAGTAACCCAAGACATCAGCATCTGCCTCCCGGCACAGCCGGGCATTCTTCATGGGGTAAAGCCTCTTTATAGGCAGCTAATTGGGCTTAGGCATAAGAAGGGCTTGAACATAATTAGTGACAGTGAAAGCAAGGAGGTTTGAAGAAGGTTATTAATGATATACACCGCTGTATACAACAGCATAATCACCAAAAAAATATTAGATCCATTAAGTATCATTATCAAGGCCTGGAGCTAATAATTTAAGCTTAATGAAACTAATACATTTCTCCAGCACTGGCAGTAGTGCTCATCCCTTGGAGGGAAGCAGCAGGCAGGAAGGCTCAAGCCATGCTCTCTCAGCAGCATTACCACTGACCTTGGCTGTGGCACCAGCGCCTGTGCTGGCTCTGGGCTCCGCGTTCCCAAGAGCTGAGCCCACTTCCAGGTGCTTTCAGAAGTGATTCACTCATTTCAGCAGGAAACCTTTTGCTTTGGCAGCTCAAAGACCTTCTGGTCAATGATGTCCTACGTGGGCATTTAACACATTGCAGAAGGCTTTCCTCAGCGCCCCGCTGGTGGCGAGCCCCTTCCTCGGCATGGGTCAGGCTGGTGATGCTGGTCTTTGCTTCCTGGGACCTTCGGCTCGAGCGTTGTCATTGAGGAGGACAGCAAGATCTCCCAAACCTCCCTTAGCTGGTGCAGGAGCAGGGGTCCAAGGTGTCCCCCTCCAGCACCCATCTCTGGGGGTGCCTGGGCATAGGCAGGGCACCCATCCTGCTGTCTCCCCCCCCACCTCCCTCCTCTCCCTTGTGTTTAGCAGCTCTTTGGAGACCGGAGGAGAAATGACTCCAAGCCAAGGCGGTCGTGATGATCTCACTGCTAATTATGCAGAGAAGTCATTTAGCTGTGGCTGCGCGTGATGAAGTGATATGACAGGGAGGAACAAAACCCCACAGCCACTTTGCACATCACAAATTAAAGAGGAAAAAAAAACCCAAAGTGAGCAAACCAAGCACCTCAACCTGTGCCTGCCCCTCTGTGAGCCACTGCAGATGCTGCACTACCCCCAAACCCACTGCAATTACAGAGAGGCAGCTCAGATCAGGAAACAATTAAAAATCCCATTAGCTCTGCTTTCCCCTTGCCTTTGTCTGGGTCTGTTTTCTGCCCCGGTCCCAGCAGCGGGATTGTCGCTGCAGCAGGACTCACCATCACTTTAAAGAGGAGCCTGGGATTAGCACCAGCCATATTAAAAACCCTCACTCACACCTCATTTTACCTTCACGCTGGAGATGATTTAGCTTGATTTATTCTAATTAGTTGTAATTTATTGTTTTAATGAGCTCTTCTGCAGGCTTTTTGTGCTTCATAACCACCCTCCTTGGCTGTTATAATATGTTTCAAGGAGGTCTTTAATAAGGAGAGGTTTCCAAGGCCACCTAGGATAGGAAGCTTTTTGTTGCAATATGAAAGAAGAAAATGAAGACAAAATTTGCCTCTCCTCCAGGACGGGTTTGCTGTGGAGCATCTGGCTGGGAGCAGGAGGATGCACTTCAGCACATCACCCAAATGGCAAGACGGCCCTTAATTACCAGCAGTGTTTGCAACCGGGTTTAAAGATTGACAAAAGAAAACAAATAGAAGAAAACTCTCCTTCCCTCCAGCTACAGGAAGGAATTCATGGCTACAAGATGTCACAGTGCCTGGAGGCAGCTGCAGCTCCATGAAGGGGTTAGTGATGCTTAACCCCACGGTCACACACACTGTCCACCTGCAGGGTCTGTGCTGCTGGTGGGGGTCACCGGCCTCGAGCCTCAAAGCACACCCAGTCCCCTTCCGAGATGAGTACGGGCAGAAGCATCCAAAACACAATGCTGTAACGTCCCACCGGCATTGCTTTATCTACGGAGGTTTCTCCTCCCTTTCTCTCTACTGGAATGGGCAAAGCTTCAGGAACTTCTTGGTCTGCTCCCAGGGGTGGTCATGCCAGTTCATGGCCAGGACCTCCTGCCAAACTTCCCAGCCTTTGATTTAAGGGACAGAAAGGCTGTCTGGTCAGCCAGGGTGGGTAATTTCTATGACACTGAGTTCTTTCATTAGAGAAAAAGAAAGTTTTCGCTTCTCTGTCCCCTCAGCCATCATGTGGCAAAGTCTTCCCATTGGAGACATCCAAAATAAAGCAGATATTTGCTTTGCAAGTAGAGACCAAAATCACAACAAAGCAAAATCTCCAACAGAAGAGAAACTCCCAAAGAGAAACACGAAAAACCCCAAATGACCTCGACTTTAGCAGAGAAACACCTGGATGGTTACAGGATATTCTCTGGGGGAAAAAGGGACTGGCTTGTACCGAAGGGGCCCAGGTTTGTGTGAGAAACCCTCGGGGAGCCAGGGATGCTCCAGAGGACTCTGGGAAGGAAAAAACACCCAGAAGTGTTGTATCAACCCCTCTGTGCAAACCCAGATAGATAATCTGCAGGAATAAGACCCCAGCTGCCAAGCGAGAGCCTGGAGGACTGCAGCACCCAGGGGACCAAGGAAGGGGATGCTGGAGGAAAACAGGCTGAGCCTCTGCGCGCCCGTGGCACATGTGCGGCTCAGAGCTGTGCAGAGAGACTCCCGGAGCGGCTGGAAAGCACAAACATCCCCATCAGCCAACAAAAGGGTCTTTGTGGCCACCCGAGGACCCCGCAGCACGATCCAGCAGCGTGCCGGGAGCAAGCGAGAGACATCAAGTGCATCTCCGCAGGGCGAGCCAGCGAGAAGCGTGTCCCGAGCCACGGGCATGGGTGGATGGATGCAGAAGCGATGCTTGCCCAGAGCAGAGCTGGACGCAGCTTTGGGAGCTGCTGTGCTGGCCGCTGGCCACGGCTCTGCCCGGGCACGAGCTGGCTCCTGCCACAGGAGCTGGGGAGTCAGAAAACAAGACCAACCCAGTTCTTCTAGGAGAAGAAACCGGGCCTCTGGAGATGCCTGGTGTTTCTGGACAGCTCTGGAGCTTCTTGTGGATTATTTACCCACATGCTGCCAACCAAAATAAATCAATTCGGCTTTTGCTTCCTTTTTAGGAAAATAAATCTTCTGGGACAGGTTGGGAGCCGGTGCCCCGTGAAGAGCCACGTGCTCGCCCAGCCCGGCCCCAATGGGGTGTAAACTGGTGCTCAGAAACTGCTCAGCCCCGCTGGCCCGTGCCCCTGCTTTACCGAGGGCCGGTGGTGCTGGCAGAGCCCCCTCGGCAGCAGGACACGGCCGAGAGGTTTATTCAGCCTCCTGCAAACCAATCCTCCTGCTGGCGAGCTCTCCCAGGGCTCGGGTGACCTTATCCTTATCTCTTCACGTCCTTCAGCCCGTCTGCAGCAGCTGGTTGGGGTGGCGGGTCCCCTGAGGCCAGTTTCCCATGATGCAGGCCCCTTATCTCATGGTGCTGAGCCAGTTTCCCCTTATCTCATGGTGCTGAGTTCCCAGCCTCGAGCCCTCCCCATCAGCCCATCCCAGCTCCCTGTCTGCAGCACTGGGAATCACCCGCTTGTGCTGCGGGAGGGATCACCGCTGCAAAGAAGCTAGAAAAATCTTTCCCAAAACAAAAAGGCCGCGCGAACCACCTGCATTTCCCTCCGGCTGCCCAGGAGAGCTTTGCCAGGGCTTAGAGCCGAGCTCACAAGCTCCTGGTCCTGAGATGCGTCGAGAGCTGCTGGATTTCCGAGCTCAGCGCCGACCCCAGCATCTCCTCTCCCCGGAGCAGGCACATCCCTCACGCTCCTTGCTCCGGCTGCTGCCCGGGGAAGCGAGGCACACGTTGGCAACAGACAGCCTAATGCAAATTGCCCAGCATCTGACTACTTAATTACACCAGCCCCTTTCAGATGCGATTGTGTATTTTATCAGAACTGACTTCTTAGAAAGAAAAAAAGAAAACCTTTCAAACATCTGCTCCTCTCCCCTCCCCGGCCACGGGCAGGGCCCCGTGCCAGCAGCATCAGCATTGCTCCAAGAGCAGGATTTGAAAGGCCTGATTAGGATGGCTCCTCTGCCTCCTTCAGCAGTAAAAATCATTTGGCTTTGAATGATGTGGATATTGATAAGCCTAATATGGCTCCAGAAGGAGAAATAAGGGAGCACTGGCCTCCCGGAGCGATTTGGACACAGCCAGCGGAGAGGTGCTGCTGTGGCTGGGGTGCCCCATGCAAGGTGAATCGCTTATAAACACAATCCTGCCCCTTCTCCCGCCTGCGAGAGGGGTCCCAAAATGCACATCCCCTGGTCTCAGTCCCTCCCGAGCCCCCTCGGCCAGCCCCGGGGTCAGATCCGTGGGAAACCCGCTCCTCCCCACCCCGAGGATGCTCGCCTGCAGCCACGTCCCGCGCGCAGCGTCTCCCTGTTAGAGCCGATATTAAGCTATAAACCGTAATGTGTTATGACACCACCCGATGCAGTGTAATTGCTATAAACCCATGAAATGTAATGTAATTGGCGGAGTGGCCACTACAGCATTGTGTTACGGATCTAATGGCTTCAAGCCGTTATCTCACGCGCAGGCTGAGGATGAGTAAACAGCTCCCGCTCCCCGCTGGCCCTGGCTCTGCAGCACCCTGGTACCCCAGAAACTCACATTTCCCACCCACGGTCCTCAGACATAGAGGGGAGATGCTGATGCAGAAACGCCCCAGCGTTTCCAAACTTATTTTTCCATTTGCAGAAACACCAGTAGAGATCACAGTTTTTAAAACCTCCTTCACTTGAATAATCAGGTCATGCTTTAAAAAAAAAAAAAAAAAAAAAGGCAGATCTCCATTTACAATTATTTCATTAGTATATGATACTCCAGACAATCCAACAGCTTGAGAAGCCGCTGGCTGCACAGGTCTAAGCACGCTGCTTGTGTAAGAGGTCCTTAGTGCTAATTGCCAATGCCAACCTCAGCCATTAAGAAATTATTGCTAATGCATCTTACGACAGTCTTTATAAGACGTTATTAAGGAATTAATCAGAAAGCAGAACCAAATAAAACAGAAAGTGATTAAAGAAAAAAAAAAATCTTCCCCCAAACTGCACAATCAGCAGGAAGGAAAGCTGGGAGCCATCATCTGACTACGGCAGCCCTTACCTGTGCTGCAGCCCCAAACTTGAGCCTGGAATTCCCTTTGCCCCAGCACTGGTACAGCTGCAGCCTGGGGACATCCCCATATACCCTGGGGTGGGAGAGGGGCTCAGCTGTGCCTGATTTGCCCCCTGCAGCTCCCAGCAGAATTGTAGCTGGTCCCTTGTGCCTGCAGCCCTGCTCGGGGGAGTCCTCGTGGGGTGCACGGTCAGGGCTGCCATCCAGCCACTCGCTCCTGTGGGGCTGGGGATGTTTTTTCAAAAGACTGAAAAAAAAATTTTCTTTGTAGGGGCAAGGAAGAGGAGGGACAGTTTGTGCTGGAGAGCTGTCACCTATGGGGCACGATGGCTCCAAGTGGCATGAGGACACAGGGCTGGAGCTGTGACTCATGACTTTTTTGCTTTCCATCCTGGTGTCGGTATTACATTTCAAGGATTATATTTTATTCATAAAAATTGCTGTGCTCACAGCTGCGCCTGGCAGACCTGTCATGGCTGAGCCCGGGGCTGGCTCCTGCCGACAGGCACGGGGGTGTTGTGCACCGCCCGGGGGTCCAGGGTTCATCACAACTGTCGAAAATTAAATATAATATACAAAACCAGGGCGAGAGCCCTCCGGTTCCCCTCTGTGACCTGGAGTACGGGTACCATCGTGGCCCCCAAGCGCTGGGGCCGGGGTTTACAGCACGTGATGGGCTGTTGTTGGTAACTGCATCCCAAATGAGACGGAGCGAAGCATGTGAGGTTGTATTTTTAACTCTGAGGTCCTGGTGGCATGGAAAACCGGGTGCCCCGTCCAGGTGCTGCACAGATCCATCGAAAAACTCCTGTCGCCCATCAGCACCTCTGCTTTGTCGACCCTAGGCATTGCAGCATGCGAACAAATCTTACCTGGTGCTTTGCCCCCGGGAATGGTTTTAAGGCTGTGTCCAGAGTCCAGCAGAAACCATTTGCCGTTACCTCTGCCAGTGAATTAGCTGGGAAGTGCTTCCCTGCGGAGCTGCCGGTGGGGACTTGGCAGGGTGAGATGGAAATGGGGATGGTGCAAACCCAACCTTCCCAGCTTAGAGGCTGATTTAGCATCCCCAAGCAGGAAAACATTCTCAACCCCTCGAGAGCGTAAGGAAAGGATGAGCCCGTGGTCCTCGCCGGGCTCGGTGCCTCCCAAGCACAGCGTTAGCCGGGACTTGGTATTCACAGGCTGCAGAAAAGCCTTGAGCAAATGTTTCAGCTGCCCATCAGTGCAAACATCCGCACACATCTCTCTTCTCCTTCTCCCCATGGGGAGAACCCCATGCCAGGCTAGGAGATGGCACAGGGTGGCATCCCCCCTCGTCCCTGCCGCCCTCCCGCAGCCCTGCGCCCTCCCTGCCGGGCTCAGCCGAGACAAGCGGAGGCTAAGAACATCAACTGGGTTTTATTCCTCAAGTCTGACAAGTAAAAGCACAAATTCTCTTTGGAAAAAAAACAGAAAAAAAACCCAAAACCAAAACCAATGTTCAAGCCACGCGGACAGTTTGCGTTTCTCAGGACGGAGGCCATGCCGTCAAGCTCCGCCGCCAGATGTGCGTCCTTTGCAGAGATGTAGTTTAAAAAAAAAACCAACCCACGGAGGAGGAAAAGACACATGGCTATGGGATTCCACATCAATTTTAGACAAAAAAGGGCCCTTTTTTTGCTATCATTATAAATATCCCATCGGAGCGCCTCGGAGCGAAAAATAACCGTAACGAGGACATCTGTTCTGCTCAGCCCCATGGGCACAAAATCTCTACCGGCACCTCAGACCGCTAGAAAGCCCTCGGGGACAGTGGCCTGGCACCCAGCGCGCGTGCCCCGGCTCTCAGTTGGTCCCCCTGCGGGGTGGCGGGTGCTGCCGTCCCTGCGAGCGGCACCCATCACCCTTGCCGGAGGCTGTCGGGACGCAGTGCCGCAGGGGACCGGGGAAGCGGGGGTCCGGGGGGGGAGAGGAGAGAGGGATGGAGGGATGCCGGGGTGCGGGAGGGATGCGGGTGGCCGGTCAGGCGCAGGTGGGCTCCTGGGTCTCGACGGGGATCTCGCTGCTGCAGCCGCCCTCGCTGTACGGCTGGTAGGGGGGGATCTGGGGTGCCTCGATGATCAGCAGCCCCTCTGGCGACAAAGAGGCGAAGACCGTGATGGGGTCCACCTCGTAGGGCAGCCTGCGGGAGGGAAGGAGAGATGAGACGGTTTAGGAGCCGGCTCCGCTGCCGGCTCGCAGCGTGCCGCATCCCTGGTGGACTTCGAGCCTTGGGAAGCCCACACAGGATCCCCGCTGCATGGGGAACCACCGATGCCGAGCCAGCAGCCCCGGCGAGGGGTTCGGCAAAGCTTCTGTTATTACTGCAGCACCAGGGAATGCGCTGGGGATATTTAAAGCGGCCTCCTGGCCGGTCTGGCCCCTGTGGGCGCTCTGTTTAATCTCCCCGGCAGATGTGTTTGACGGGATGTCACCCGCCGCTTGTGCCGCCCGGGCTTCTGCAAAGCAGGAGTAAATCATCGTCGTGCCGCAGCCCGCGTCAGCCGCGAGCCTTGCCCGTAAAAGGAGCCACCGCGGCTGCCCAGCGCCGAGCAGGAGGGAGCGTGGTGCTCGCCCCAGCTTTCCCACGGGAGTTTGGGATGCACAGGGCTCCTTTGGGGTGGAAAAGCAAAGCTGAGCTGCTGCCAGCCGAGGAAACCCTTCCCATGCCCTGGGCTTTGCTGTTTCTCCCGGTTAACCCCGCAAGCCCTGCGGCTGGGGGTCTGGCCCCCGCACGGGTGAAGCGCTGCGGTCAGGGCTCGCCTGCCTCCGGACTCGCCTTTCCTCCCTGCCCTTTGCTGTTGTTGTTGCCAAAGTGAGCCATCGCGGTGAGTCAACGCGATAGCAATCTAATTGACATCATTCAGATAGAGATAGATAGATATATATTTACATTCACACGCAGGGATGTATTTTGAGGCGGATGATGGTGTCAGCCCATCGTGCCCTGCTGAACGCCGGGGGATGTGCTGGCACCATGAGCCTGGCTCCTTGCACCCCTCCTGCTCCCTGCGTCCCAGCTGGCTCCAAATGCAGCCCCGGGCCCGGAGGAGACTGACAAAGCACCCAGAAAAAGACCTCCTTCTCTTTTACCTCCCTCGGGAAATCACCGTGTGGCCTGAACCAGCCAGGCGCGTGCTGCAAAAGGGCAGATTTTGGGGGGTGAAAACAGGTGCAGGAGCCCCTGCATGTGTGAGCCTGTGCGTGGGGACTGGCAAAGCTCAGCCCTTCGCCACCGGTGGCATCCCCGTGCCGCCTGCGACCTGCCCGTGCCGCAGGGATGGGGTCCCACAGCAGGCTAGCGACATTTGGCTGCTGGTTAAGGGGATGTGGCAGCCCCGTCCCCCTCCCATGTCCCAGCCCCTTCGGCTGGGGGACACCCCAGGGCCGGCTGGTACCTACTGGATTTTCTTGGTGAAGTTCTTGGAGACGATCCCTCCTTCCACCTGCTGCTCCTCGTGTTTGCCTGCAGGGAAGGGCAACACCCCACGTCACCATCTCACCGGGAGATTATTTTTTTCCCCAACAAACAACAACAAAACCCGACAGGAAAGTTTGCAGAGGAGTCGTTTGCCTTTGCCAGTGCAAACCTTCCCTCTGGGGAGGGCTCAGGGAGCCTCTCCTATGTGAAGAAGGAGATGCCGGACACAGCACACCCATATTTCCAGTCAGAGCCTGGGGTCTCGCAGCCTGCCAAGAGCTGGGGCTTAAGAAAAAGTCCCAAAACATAATAAAACCTTTGGAGGTGGCAGCATCCCCCCCTTGTCCCGCTCCCCTGGCGGGGCTCCCCTCCACCGTGCTGTCAGGCTGGGGGTCCCTGTGCCTGGAGCATCTCTGAAGTTAAAAACCACACCAGCAGCTGCCCGGACCCCCCCTGACCTGTGTTTTTCCCCCCTGGTGATGCTGTGAGCCCCAAATAAATACCCAGGGCCATGCTGTGTGGCAGCCCCCAACCCCTCCCTGGGGCACTTGGGGGTAACGCGGGATGTCGGTGCAGGGCTGAAGGGATGCTCAGGGCTGGGTGTCCGTGGGCACCCCAGATGCGGCGCACCCCGCACCCACTGTCTTTACCATTAATTGAATTTTTAGGGACGTGCTTCTGGCCGGCTCGTCCCTGGGCTGGGGTCTCTTGGGGCTGGGTTGGGGTGGGGGCCATGGGGCGGCTGCCCCTCGCTTCCCAGCACTGGAGCTGCCTCTCTCTTGGCCCCTTTAAAGGGAATCTCCCTCTGCACTGGCCTCACCCTGGCTATAATTAACCGAGCCAAGCTGGGGCCCCTCTTGGCAGCTCGCTGCAGGGTGCTGCCGACCGCAGCAGTGCCTCCCCGGCTGGCCGGGGCGGAAAGTGGGGAGATTTACCCCAAAGGAGGCTCGTCCTTTTCATTTTTGCAGCAAACCACTGCGGCTTCTGAGCCAGGTCCCCCCCGGCACCCCCAAACTGCCCAAAAGCTGTGCCGCAGCCCTGGCCCTGCTCCCAAGCATGGGGCTGCCGTCGCTGGCTTAAAATAAAGGTGATTTTTTGCATTTCACAGCAATTTCTTGAGCTGGCACGGGTAGGGCAGGACCAGCTGCTTTTCGTGCCCCGTCCTTCTCCTCCCCGGTACCTTCACTCTCACCTGACACCTCAACGTAGCCATCCTTGGTTTTGACCGTCAGCTCCTCGGGTTTGAAGCTGTGCACGTTGACGCACACCTTCCAGGGCTCGCGGGGAAAAGGCACGGGGCTGCGGCTCTCGGGGTACCCCCCGAAACGGGAACCGTAACCGGGGGCCATGGTGGAGGCTCGGGCCATGCCGGCACGTAGGGGACCCGGCCAGGTAGTGGTAAGCCGGGGTCGAGCCCAGTCGGGCCAGTCCGCCGTCAGGTCCCCGGGGAAGGGCGACATGCCGAAATCATCGTCCAGCAGGCGCGAGGTCAAGCCGGGCTCCCGGAAAGGGTCGCGGACGCTGCGCCTGCCGGGGTAATGGCAGGAGAAGGGCATCTGGCTGTCGGCCATGGCTTTCTTCGGAGGGGTCCGAGCGCGTCCCCGGGGCTCTCCCACAGAGCTTCAGCCTCTGTGCGGCCGCTCCTGGCTGCAAACTTGCCCGGGGAGCCTGTCCCGGAGGAGACGCATCCACCCCGGGCGGGACGGGATCTTGCGGCTGCGGGTGGGAGCCGCGGGGACGGTCCCCTCCTTCCCCGGCACCAGGTGAAGGACGACGGAGAAAATCAATTCAGAGCTGAATCACCGGGAGCCGGAGGAGCGCAGGAAGGACGGAGGGAGCTCTCTGGCCGCGAGAAAATGCTTCCTGTCTGGCTGTGATCCCAGGGACCGGGGAGAAGAAAATAAAACTTCTCAGTGGGAGAGGGGAAAAAAAAAAAACCAACAACGAATATCCCGAGATTAAAAAGCTTATCTCTTCCCTCTCGCTCCCCAGCACTTTATGTGCGACTTTGCCTGCCACTCCCGGGCGAGAGCTGCAATAAATGCTTGAGCTCGGAGCCGAGAAACTTCTCTAACCTTCCGGCTGCCGGGCGAGTGCTATTTATTGGATTTGGGGGGGGGGGGGGGGCGTGTGTTTTGCAATTCCTGCCCTGTCAGCCGAGTATTTTGGAGAGGATGAAACAGCCGTGGAGAATCTGGGCTGCGGCAGCTGACCTCTCCCGCCAGCCCAAGGATCCCGGCTGCCGCAGGGCCACGGTGTTTCGGCAGCTGCCCCGGCCCCCGCCGCCCCCTCCCGCCACCCTGCGCCCAGCCCACCCGCCCAAAATAGCCCCCGAGCTCAGGCCCAGCTGCTTTCACCCCAGTGTCACCTCTTAAAAATAACCCTCTTCGGTTGGACTGGGCCAAGCTGCTCCCCTCACTGTAAAGCCACGTGTCCCCTCGCCACTGAGCAACCCACCATTCGGGGAAATGGGTCACCGGTGGCACCCCTAGCACGGCGCCGTGAGGGCGCTGGGACCCCACGGGTGGGTGTTTGGGGGATGCTGGGGCAGGGGACGGACCCCTTTTGCGGCCAGCAGCATCTCAGCCACCCGGGGCTGCCCACGGAGCCCGGGTGCGAGCGGGACTGCGGGATGCAGGAGGAAAGTCGTGGTCCGAGGGATGTCCCTCTCCAGCCCTTCTTCTTTGGCCGCCTTCACCGGTCGGGCCCGGAGAAACGTCCCCTAACCGCGGGAAGGAGAGGGACCCCGGGCAGCAGGTCGGGCAGGGTCCTTGGGGCGCTGCTCAGCACCCGCCTCCTCCTCGCCCTCCTCCTCCTCTTCCTCCTCCTCACCCCACCGCGTGCCCAGGCCCTGCCACAATCGCCGTGCGCGGGCAGGGCGAGGCGGTAATCACAGCCGCGCGGCGGCAGGGCTAATTACAGGGCAGCAGTGGGGAGCAAGCAGCGCGCCGTGGGAAGAGGTGCGGCGGCGGTGGTGGCGGGTGAGCTGCCGGCAAGCATCCACCCGGGCGACACGGTCCCGACCGTGCAAGCTGGGGGGTACCTGGCGGCAACGAGGGGGTCCCCACGGAGGTGGTCCAGGCACGGCTCGGGTGGGCAATGGGATGCGCCGGAGGATGGGGTGTCATCAGCGAGGGTCATGCTGGATACAGGACCACTTCCTCATGCCGCATCCTCCCTCCTGGCTCTGCCTCATGCTCCTTCTCTCCAGCATCTGCAATTTTTCTAATAGACTTGATGGAATTAATTACAGCAGGAAGACTTTAATGCAGTGCAGGCCGCGCAGCGATTCAGCCGCTGGTCACTCTGACGGCATTAATCACGCTGCACCCACGCAGCATCGCTGGGGGAGGGAGCTGCCTCTCCTTGGTGCGGAGCAGGGCTGCTCCCCCGTGCCCAGCTCCTTCATCCCCTCCATGTGTGGGGAGAGCTGGGCATCATGGGGGTCTCCCTGGGGACCAAGGTGAGGTCCCAGGTGCCAGCTGAGCACCCCTGGGTGCAAGGAGGCAGCTGCCAGTGGAGGGGCAGAGCATCCCCCCCATCCCCTTGTCCTGCCCCGCTGCCCTTGCCCGGCTGGGGGCTGCCCGAGGGTGACAGCAGGGTCTTCTGGGGGACATCGCCACACACTGAGCCTGGGCTGGGCACCTCTCACCTTGGCCAGAAAGTGGGATCACCCCAGCACCCAGCTCTGCACCCGCTTGGGCAAACACTGGCCCACAGGGAGAGGGGGATGAGCTCCGAAGAGGTTTCAGGCAGCCCCAAGATCCTGCCGTGTTTCCAGGATCCTCCCAACATCTCCAGTCCCACGTTTCCCCGCGTAGCTCTGGGCCATCCTCCCTCCCCTGTCAGGAATCCTCCCTGTCGCCTTGTTTATCCCAATTAGTCACACTCCTGCCGGCTCTCGCCCTCTCTGGGCCATCCCAATTTAGCTCCTGTTGTCACTCCAAATCTCCCAGCTGCCTCCCGCTGCCGAGCTAGCCCCACGACATCAGCTCTGGGGGGAGCAAAGCGGCCTCACAGCCTCCCTGCCCCTCCGAGTGACCTGGGGACACTGCCCCGTGTCCCCAGGATTTGTCCGTGCTGCGGCCGGACCCTTGCTGGGTGCCCATCCGAGCCCTACTGGGAACAGCATAGGGACCTGGTCCAGTGCTACTGCTCCCCTGTGGGACTTCCAGCCAGTCCAGGGGAGCACCCCAGGGTAACTGGCATCATCTGGGGTGCTGGAGAGTCCCCACCGCCCCGTCGCTCACGGGGGAACACCCTGGCTCCCGCCGAGAACGTGACCGCGGTGGGACCCTGCGGCGTGGGAGCACCGTGCGGGGCTTGGAGCGAGGGCTGTGCAGGCAGGGAAGGGGACGGTGCCAAGGAGAGCACCGGCGAGCCCAAACGGTGACCTCCAGCTGCATTTCGGGCTTGGGCTACCAGCGCCTGAACTGGGCAGGAGGACCCAAAGTGCCTGGCAAAGGGCAGCGAAAGCCTGACCCAGCAGGGAAGGGAGAGCTGCCAGAAATACTAGCCCACAACTTTTTTTCCTTCAGCCAGTGCCCCGAGCAGCCAGTCCGCGGCAGCTGGGAGCGGAGGCACATGCGGAGCAGCTGAAACCACCCAAAATATCCCACCGAGCGCAGTTGGATCCAAAAGGAACATGACAAACAGGGCTGCGATGAGAAGGAAATACTGTCTGAACCTTTATTGGAACCCTTTTTCTAACCAGGCTAACAACTCAAATACCCCAGGAAGACTAAAGAATACAGTATGCATTTCAATGGAGAGCAAAGGGAGTTTTACAACGAAGTCAAATGAACAGATGCGCCAGCGTCATTTGGTAAGGAATCGACCAACAGGCGAGAAAACAGAGACACCGTTTCCCTCGCGGCTTTTCTTACGTCTTGGCTTTTGTTCTAAATCTTCTCATTCCCTGGGTTTTGAAGGCAGAGAGCTGCCCTGGGGCTGGTGAGGTTCAGGGTGTTGTTCTCTAGGCAATAGCCCAAAAGTCGGGATGCTTGACCATGAAGCTGTTGCCACAAGAGCGGACGTACCAGTGCTTCGGAGACACTCCCGGTCATGTGCAAACTTCCAGGTAGCAGCAAAAGTCACGAGAATGATTTATTCTCTAATACAGAGGTAATAAAACCCCACGGGACACTAAAGGGCAAAGTCTTCACTTAGGCACCTGAATCTGCCTCGTTCTCAAATATCCTGATAGCCCAAGGCTGAGTGCCCTGCAGCTCCTGGCCAGCTCCACGGGAATAACCCAGCGCTGGGCACTCGCCTGGTGACGACAGAGCCAAATCCACCCTCGGCCAGCCCAAGGCAGCTCTGCCCACAGAGCATGAACGCCTCCCACTCGGGTGAAGAGGACAACGGCTGCAGCGTTGGTGGAGTGACGCTGGGGCAGGCTGTGATTTTTAGCACATCCCATGCTTTTTTCAAAGCTAGGGGAGGGATGCTTGCAGCAAGCTCCGGCTCGTGCTGGAGATGACAGGAGAGACCTCCCTACTCCTGTCCTGGCCACCTTTCCCAAGCTCACATCCGGGCAAAGCTACTGGTTCTGGTACAAAGCTCAAGGAAGGGGGAAAAGTAGGACATGGCGTGAGGACAAGTGTCTCAGGATGGGGCTGGGTGGACATCCTTGCTTCCTGGTAGATACCACGGCAAGTCACTTCAACCCTATCCCCATCCTCACATCGATGAAAGGGCGACAAGACCCCCTTCCCCCAATAACCCAGAGAGCCAAGAGGGGGTCAGTGGTGGGACATCAGAGATCTCCAGGGATCTTTGGCGATCCAAGCAGCCCTATGCGGCGTGGAGGAGGAAGAGCAGGGTTATTCCTCCGCCACAGCTGGCCTGTCACCTCTGAACGCCCAGCACCTTTCCAGGGGGTTGTGATTTCTCAATAGAAGCTGGCCCAAGAAGATGGAGTATTTTCCCCCTGCCTGGCTCATCTCCATCTAAATGAGGTTCCTCCCTAAATCACTGGTGGTTGAGCTACAAACGAGCCCAATTTATCTGCCAGATGCCTCCATGCCAGCAGGTGACAGCCTCAGTAATTCACCTCTCTGATAACCTCTCTCCAGTGTATATGGCAACACCTCAAAGGCTCCTACCTTCATGGACCCTATGGCAAGACCCAAATAGCTTTTTATAAATTTATGCTCAATAAATAGAAGAAATAAATATTAAATAGAGGCTAAGTCCTCTCAGCCTGTTCAATATATGTACAATGCATAGCAAAATAACAGTGATTGGCTGTTGCAGACAAGTTTGGTACAAATTCAGTCCCCCCAAACAACAAAAACATTGAGAAAAGTTGCAGTCAACATAAAGCAAAGCTCAACTGAGTGCTGTAACCCATGAAGAAAAGAACGAACACAACAGCGTTTTGAAATATCCCTTATCTTTGCTTTCCAGCAAACCTGCAGAGATTGTCTTGGGTTTTCTGGAGCCTGGCTCCAGCCTTGGGGTTGGGAGAGGTGGGACAAGCCTCGCTCAGTGTGACAAACCCAGAGCCAAGGCAGGTCCAGGGAGCGGGGAGAGCCAACAGCATGACTCTGGGGTCAGGGGGACATTTGGGAGCGGGTGCTGCGACACGTGCTCTGCCGGGGAAGGGCAACTGGGGCATTTGCAGGATGGAAACAAAATCGTGGGTGAGAAAGAGCCTCTGTGCTTGAGGAAAGCAAACCCCTCTGAGATAGGGCCTCCAAAAAATGGCCGAGATATTTTCCTGAAGCCTTGAGGCTGCAGCCGGGCCTGGGCATCCCTCGTGCTGCTGGCTGCAGGCAAGCAGTGATTCACCAACACCAAAATGACCGAGTTGCCTTTCCACCAGGTGAACGCTGCTCTTTGCAGAGAGCGCCAGCAGCAATCTGAGATGCTGGATGCAGAACAAAAATCCGTAAAAGCAATGAATGAGCAAAACAACATTTAAAAAAAAAAAAAAGTGCTGGCAAAAGGCACAGAGACAGAAAAGCTCATGAGCTTTACGCAAACTGACAGAAAACCCAGTCGTCCACTGACAGGGAGAGTGACGTTCCAGGTTGTACTAAAAATCTTAAATAAGTTAAAAAATAAATACCACCACTGAGGGAAACTCCTATGTATATGCACATATACACGCACATATACGTACACATACACACACAGAATTGGTTAGGTCCTGTCACCAGAGGCTGGATTTTGCAAGCATCTTCACCATGGATCACTCTCTCACGGTCTCATTTCTTTAGTTTTTCCATGGGTGGGTCATTGTGCAGTGATAAACATGGCAGGGGAGTCCTAGCGACGGCATCCTCCCAGGAAAACCAGCGGTGCCTGTGCAGAGCAGCTCGGTTTCGCATTGTGCGCTGGCTGCGGAGCCAAAGGAAACAGCGGTGGCAGCCAGCTGGCACCCAGCCGGCGTGAGCACGGACCGGGGCGAGACTTCCCCTTGCAGCACTGCAAACACCCCGTCACTCAGCCGGCCAGCGAGCAGACCCTTGCCGTCACCTCCGTGAGGTCCTAGACCCGTTCCTGTGGTCACATCCATCGCGTTCCTGCACAAATCTAATGAGAAACCCTAGCTTTTAACATGAAAACAGATAAACAGCTCTGCCCTGCATCCCTCTGTCTGTCACACGCTCTCCACCCTGCTCCGGAGAGTGCAGACAAAGGGACACATTGGCAGCAGGAGTGACCTCCAGCCACCTCAACGAGAGGGGGCCAGCGCTGTAAGTCTTTACATGAGAACAGTGGCATGGATACATTCAAACAAACACATAGATCCAAAAATAACTTACTGTTAAAAAAAATTAAAAAAAATAAATAAATACTGGTAATGGTGACCTCCTGCATCCATTCTGACATACAATTAAAAATATAATAATAATAAATAAATAAATAAATAATTTAAGAGGTTTACTCCAACGTAAGTCTGCTTGGGAAACCCCAGGAGCATTTAGCTGCCATGGACTGTACAAGCGGAGGCAGTCCTTGAAGCACAGATCAGCCGGATGGGTACGAGAGCTGCTGCCAGCCCCACGCAACCCTCGGAGTCATCTGTCCCACAGTCGGTGGGTGCTGCTGACCCTGATGTGGTGCTTCAATCACGCGTCCCCAGCCACAAGGAACTCAAGTCAGTGTTGTGTTTGATATTTACACCAGTTGCACAAAGCCCCTCTACTTTTCTTCCCTAGTTTTTGACCTCCTGGCTCGCTGCTTCCTTGTTACAGATGCACGTGCGTGTTAGGGGGTGTTAAGGGGCACGAGGCTACTCTTGAAACACTGGTAGACCTGGGGTTTGGGCTCCCATCACTGCCTTTGGATCTTTCCGGGGAGCAGAAGGACGGGGTGTTTCAGCGTCAAACTGGGAGAGACTCTTTGGGGAAGAAGCATGAGGTTTTCAGCCCTTTAGGAGAAGGGAGCTCACTACAGAAGATGGCCAAGGGGCCGCTGTCAGGGCCAGCGCAGGAGGGTAGGCAGCGTCACCCCACTGCAAGAACATCCCGTCTTTGATCCCTCAACCACAGCCCTAGAGCGTTTGCTCAGCCCTACCAGGAATGCTTTTCCTGGTCCTAGAAAGTGGCCTCCCAGGAGATGGACACATGTCCCCACCAAGCCACTGACCATACCAGTGCCCAGCTCTCTCCCTCCACCACCCTCATCCTCAAATTACCTGCAGGGACCAAGGCAGGGGATGAGGGACTGGACAAAAGGGGGGCTTTGGGGGTTGAAGGCACAGGACAAGGGGGACCAGCAGTAGCAAGGATACTGGGAAAAAGGGATACCCCACGCTGCTGTACTTTGCAACAGATAATAGGTTTATATGCTTGCTAAGGCAGTCAGCCAGCTCCACCAGAGCACCACATGGCACTTGGCCTTCCTCCACCTGCAACTTTGCCCCTTTACCTGCTGCCAGCGGGACTGGGGGGCTGTAGGTAACTCTTTAGCTGGGGGGGGGAGTTGCATTTCTTTCTACCCCCTCTCCTCCTCCAGCAGATGCTGGCTCCACTTAGCCCTTTTCTGTGACACTTAAATGACACACCTCCTTGACTCATTAAGCCCAAACTCGTTAATAATCATGCAGGATGGAAGGGGAGGGGATGGAAAAAGGGAGGGAGGGAAGTCTTAAGCCCAAATTAGCGTCTCTAGAGCACCCAGGTGTTGTAAGAGAAAGAAACTCCTCAGCACCAGCTCAGCCTGTGCTGGGAGAAGCCTTTGTTACCCTGCAAAACACAGTAATTGCGCAGGCAGCTGGACTGGCAGGCCTGGCAGGGAGACAAAACCCCAGGGCCCAGGGCCGCCCAGGCAGGCAGGGCCCTCCTGCTGCTGCCTGCGGCTCCTTGGAAAAACAGGCAATTAGCAGGGGGCCCTTTCTGTCCCCCTGCACTGCTCTGTCCCCCCCAGCAACAAACTGGGGTGTGAGCGCATCCCGCTGCAACCCTGCACTGGCCCTGCGACAGGGCTGCTGTGGCTGCTAATCCTGCCTCCGGGGAGCCTGAGGGTCTCAAGGAGAAATGATTTCCTGAAATCCTCCCAGCATGGCTTAGAATTGCTGCCTGTTATAAGGAAGAGGAATTGGGGTCCCCTGGCTCATGCAATGCCCTTTTAACCCTGTGTGCTGTCACTACACCCCACAGCTAGGCTATCTCCATATCTCCTTAACAGGCCCACCAGAATTGCACTCCAAGGGCAAGGCTCCCTTTAGAAAAACTTAAACCCAAACTGCAAGAAGGTTCCTCTGAGAAGGGAACCCCATGACCCCTGTCTCCCACACCATGGCCTGGCCCTCGGAGCACAGTGTAACAGCAGCTCCGTTCTCCCTTGTACCCCATCGGCCCCACGTCTGCTTCAGACCTCAGCAGTTTGTTTGCAAGCAAGTCACAGTGCTGGAGGGGGATAAAACAACCCTGTGAAAGATGATGCGTACCTGGTAGGAAAGGGCAGGAGAAAGAGAGGGAATGGCCTTTTTTTCCCCAGGAATTACGTCAGGAGGGATTTCTAGCCTTCTATTTGTAGCAGGGACTGGCTGACTGGCAATAAATAAATATTCTCTCACGGAAAAGGCCTGCTGCAGAGTGGGCAGAAACTCTGGAGGAGAGACCCAAGGGACCTGATATTTGCCTTTATGGGGACATGTCACCCCTACTCATCACCAAAGCTTCCCAGCAAATTCCTCCCTAACTGGGTCTCTCCCTCCAACAGAAATTAATTTGCTGGTTCCTGGTTTGGCAGAAGAGCAAGGAGCTGAATACTTTCCTTTGGACCAGCTGGTAATGCTTTGGAGAGCAGCAGAGATGGGGAGACGGGGGGACGTCGGGGAGGATGGAGCAGATCTGTCGCCACAGACCCTCTGTAAAGCACTGACCCTTCTTCCAGCCCTGGCCAGGGGAGCTGGGACTGATCCACCCACTCCGCAAGGTGGCAAAGGGGCTGCACCGGGTGCACAAAGGCTCTTACTCCGAACCGAGGAAGGGGGACCTGGCTCTGCCACCACATCAGTATCAGGGATGATTGCTATCGATGGCCAGGTAGGTGGGAAGGAAGCGGAGAATGCCAGGAATCTGGAGGTGACGCCGGCACGTGAACCGTCGGTGGCACTCCCTAACGACGCAGGCTGTCGGAGCTGCCTCCTGAGTCATAGCTCCTGCTCCTGCTGCGGCTGCTCCTGGGGCCTGAACTCCGGCTGCGGCTCCTGCCCTCGGCACTGCTGCTGCTCCAGCTTCGGCTCCGGCTCGTCCGGTAGCTGGAGTAGCTCCGGCTTCGGCTTGGGGAGCGGCTAAAGCTGCTGTACCAGGAGGAATAGCTGCTGGCGCTGCTGGAGGAGGAGGGACTGGGACGGTAGTAGGGGATGGGGCGTTTGCGGGCACTGTGGGGACAGAGAGACATGGGTTACTGCCAACTCAAGGATGGATTTACTGCCAAAATCTCCAAAAAGCACTGTTTATGCTGCACAACACTCCCCCAAAATGCGGCTGTGTTCGTGTAAAAGAAAAAAAGGAAGAGATCAGGTAGCTGACAGGCCTTGGGATTCAAACCACCCACCCCCGCAGCCCTGGGGAATGTCCCAAGCACTAAGTCTGAGGCTGGGCTCTGCTTGATGTTGTCCAAAGAGCCCTCAGTGTGAAGGTTAGAGTCAATAGTTGACTCTCTCTGCAGTGTGGGACATCTGCCACAGGAGAGAGGGTGAAACAAAAAGCCCATAGTGGGATGCTCCTGGCACCTGGCAGTTGAGTCCCTGTTCTGACTTCATCTGCCTTTTTTCTTCAGCTGTTGTAAATGAGACACCCCACCCCCCATCGTCCCTCTGCCTGTAGCTGGAAATTCCCAAGCTCTAGGAGGTGTGGAAGGGCCTGCTGATCAGGCTCAGGGAAACCGGTCTCCTGTTGGAGACACCTCGGCTGGCGAGGGCTGGGACCCAAGGACAGTCCATGTACCGTACCCCTGGGGAGTGCCAGCTGAGCCTGTCTCCAAACGATGGGACTGCATCCCCTTACCTCGTGATGCGTCGCGCTTCGAGGTGGCTGGGAGAGTCTCTCCTGCGCTTCCTCAGGGGTGAATAGGACCGCCGCCGCCGCTGCCGGTCACGCTCCTTGTGCGACTCCTTCTCACTGGAGCCATACTTGTGCTCTCGCTCACGGTCTCTGGGGAAGGCACAGATTGGAAACTGTCACTGCTGGGTTTTTGTGGGGCGGGTTTGGGACGTGGAGGCAATGACCCATGAAGGCATGGATGAGCGGAGGACACTCAGCTCCAAAAGGGACCACTCTAAGCAAAGTGCTCTGGTGGCATCAGCCCTGTGCACGCTCAGCTGGACAAAGAGACACTCATCTGGCTGGACAGATGGACACCCACTAATTGTGACTGGAGGTTTCAGCAGAGTCTCCTGCTGGCCCTGCGCTGCCAAACTAAGATGGCTTTCCGTGTACCTGTGCCTGTGGATGCACTCTGTATTTAGCTGTACTAAAATTGCTCTTGCTGGCCATGCTGCAGAAGCAGGAGAGAACCAGCCTGCCAGCAGGCCCCACGAGGGCCCCCCGTATCCCTGCAGGGCTGTGCAGCTCTGCACAGCTCACCAGAAGGAGTGCCGGTGTTGCTATGGTTTTGTCTTTTGTTAAATTCCCATACGCGTCAGCACAGGCCTTTCCATGGAGTGTGGCTGATTTCATACACCCTGCTCAATGACATCTGCAAAGTGACATGTTGCAGGTCAAGGGCCTGATCCTTGCACACAGGGAATGTTCTCCTACGCCAGTACAGGAATTGTCACAGCCTGCAAGAGTCAGACCCTGGGAATGTAACATTTTAAGGGTGAAAAATGTTCACAGCAGCAGAGGTGTTACCAGAAAAACCTGCCCAAAGGCATCTCTAGGGCTGAGCCGTGAGATGTATGCTTTCTATGGGGTGCAGAAGGTGTAGAGTTGCCTGGACTGTGTTTCCCTCTGCAAGGCTGTGTGAGTGCCAGCATGAGGGTACCTCGCATCTGCCCATGCAGCAGGGGCACTTCTGAGGGCCTGACAACTCTTTGGCAGAGCCACAACTCTGAAAAGCAGAGTCTTTCCCTACTGCAGTAAGATCCCCCTCTGACAAGGGCTGCAGCCCTGCTGCAGGGGCTGCTGGCTGGTGCAGGCTCCTCAGGTGATGAAAGCTGTGGGCAGACCCAAGCGGAGCCTAACGGTTTGCCCATCATTTACACCAGCACGATAGAGAGGGACGCTCCCTGAGTTTTCCTACAAGGCATCTCCCATTTGCATGAGGCCCTGGCAAACACCGCCAAGCAGCCATCTGTGCACTCTCAGCTGCATGGCATGTCCCCTGTGAGGGCTGAGAGTGGAGGAACAGCCACTTCACCTGCCATACGCTCTGAGTGTGAGATACCATGATGGTTCAAAGCCAGGGTTAAACCAGGTCTCCTTCCCAGCAACCTAGCCCCAAAAGTGCTTTGTGTGAACTTGCCCTGAATCAACGCAGGGCAGTCCTTGGCTATAGAAAATCCACTTTTCCCACAGAAAGTGAAAGGCTCATCTCTGGGCTCTTCCCTCTGCAACCAGCACCAGTTCTGGGGCAATAAATGAAATTTCCACTGGACTGAGGGCCAACAGAACATACTGCCATATGCCTTACTCCATGTCCCCCTGCTCCCTCACCACAGATCTGAGGACTAAAGTACCCAGTGAGGAAGCTGAGAGAGCAGTTTGGGGCTGGCAGGAGCCAGCAAGTGTGCTGGAGTCCAAACAAGTAATGGAGGCAGTGAGACAGCATGAGGCAGCAGATACATGAATAGACACCTGTACCTGCTAGGGCTGTAGCGGGAGTAACTGGGGCTCCGACGAGGCCTTGAACTCCTGCTCCCAGGACTTTTTTTGCAGGATTTGGAGGAATAGCTGGGGGAACTTGAAGAAGACCTGGGGATAGGCAAGAACCATAAAAGAGTTAAAGATACTGGAAGGTGAGGCTATTCCAGACTCCTCTGAATCTGGCTGGGAAGAGATGCCCCACATTTCAGTGTCTCGGCTCAGCTCTGTGCGGCCAGTTCACCCCAAGCCATGTGGGTCCTTAGGCACCCCCCAAACTCTTACACCTCCCCCTGAAAGGAGCCTGCCAGCCTGCAAGAGTTAGACATTGCCCAGGGTCACAGACAGCTGTTTTAGCTGGTCTTACCTCTTTTCTGAAGAGCAGGACCTGCTTCGGGAGTACCTGGGAGAGGCCTTGTGGTGTGAGGAGCGGGAGCGGCTGGAGCGACTGGAGCCAGGGGATGATCTGCCGGTGCTGGTGTACGACTCACTGCGGGAGCATGGCCTCAGCAGGGAGCTGTGGGTTGGGGATGGGAGGAAGTTTTGCTTCTCCTCCGAACAGCTGAGACACAAGGACAGGCACCCTCTGTGAACATATATTTGGACAGTCATTGAAGCTGTGGCTGAACTGGGACTGGTCCCTGCCTGAGGGGAGCACCACGCTCCAGCCAACAAATACTCCCATTCTCCCATTCCCCAGCTGGGGATAAAAAAAGACCTCCCGGCTCCCCAGGCTGCTGTTGCAGGAGACCCCGTGCGTGTGGGTCAGAGCCCAAGAGCTCACCCTCCAGGCTATGCCAGGGAAGGGCTGTGGAAGAGGTCTCTGGTGGCATGAGGGGCAGCTCTTCTGCCCCATGCCCAACACACCAGAGGCGTCTGGTTGGCTGAGCCTGCGTCAAGCCAGCGAGTGGTGCAGATCCTGGGGAGGGAGTGAGGTGAGACGTGCTAGAGCAAGGGAAAGCCAGAGCATGGCAGGGCAAGCGCCTGTGCTCCAGCCTGGCTGTGGAGCAGCATGAGCAGGCACTGAGAGGGTATGTCCTGTTGCCTTTGGACAGGGCTGCGTGAATTCCTCCAGTTCCAGAAGTGCCCTGGGTATGAACTGGGGTTAGAGCCCAGCAGCGAGGCAGCCTTCCAACAGCCAGGGCCAGCTGCAGTCCCAGCTCCACCCATGTGAAGGCAGAGTTATCCCACTGAGTCACATTGTGAAAAGTATATAGAGCCCTAAAATTTTACCCTCTGACTGAAAATTGAGGGCTTGTTCTTCCTAACACCAATTCCCCTGGCTCCCTCTCCTCTCCCATTCAGTGCTCCCCCCCCGAGACCACATCCTGGCTCTGACTTTCAGCCTTTAAGACCCAAGGGCCTGAGCTGGAAGAGCTCCCTAACACCACTGACCGAGCATAGCCTTGGGTACCAGCCACCGTGCTTCAGTGCCTTCATCCCTAACATCACCTGGCAAACCCCCAGGAATGGGAGGCGGTGACAGGCGAGGATCTGCTCCCCTCTCCTGATGATGACCTGTGGGACCAGATGGTGGTTTGATTCCTGCCCCCGACCCTGATGCCCCATGGCCCCAGCTCACAGAGCTGCTGCTGTGTTATGCTGCAGCCAGCGAGGTACTTGTCCCTTCCTGTGTCCCCCATCTGCAGGAGATGCTATCTTGTCACCCAGCACCAGTCCTGAATGAGCTAGGAAGGGGCAGGCTGGATTTGCCTCATTGGACAGGTGAAAGAACAGCCTGTAATGGTTTTGGTGGAGATGAACCCCACTTCCCTTCCCCTCAGTAAGCAGAGGGGAAGAGTTAGCACGGCAACCCCCGATGCACCTTTTAGATTTTGCCCAGAAGGGCCAGCGACTCTTTTCTTTGACATGGTCACGTCCAGCTGAGCAGGGATGTGTTCAAGACACAGCTCGACCCAGGGCCAAACCCTGCATTAGCCACATTAACACCAGAAGAGCCAGCACAGGCAATGCCAAGGGTGTGATGGCTGCGTTTTCATCTTCCTCCTCAGGCAACAGTATTGGTCATTGCTGGGTTCTGGACTCCAGACTGGCAAGACCGTGGGTCTGATTTATATCTAACTGCCTCCAGACCACAAAAACCTCCCTGCCAGCTCACCACTGCAACTGGCGAGCAGGCAGGAGATACAGAGCAACAACGTACCAGGTATTTGGCTGCCAGAAGCAGCTACTGGTAATCACTGACCTTCGGTCTTGTCCCTGGGCATCTGGAGACAGATTTTCCAAAGCTGTTCCCTTGGTCTGGGAAAAGCAACTGGTGAAGGAATTTCCTGAATCAGAGCTGTTATCGCTGTTGGCCAGTTTGGGCTTCCCGGACGAGAAGGCATGGCCAAAGCCATCATGGACTAGACTTCTTTTCTCCTGGCTGTCCTTTGACCTGGATGAGCTCGTTTGAGTGGAGGGAGGGGAGGAAGTATCGTTTCCTGAGTCATATTCATGATACTCTCCGTTCTGGCTGGCTAGGTTGCCAGGCGGGCTGTCTGTTTTGGTAAAGAGGTCAGCAGAAGACCCTGACTGAGAGATCTGAAAGCAAAAAAGCCATTTGGCATTGTTTGAACGGTTTTGGGGGTGGTGGTTTTTGGTTTTACTTTGCTTTTTTGTTTTTTAAATAAACCCAGAAATTTTACCATCATGATGCACTGAAACAAAAGGAAAGGAAAGAAACAAAGTAAGAAAGAAAGAAAGAAAGAAAAAAAGAAGAAAGAGGAGAAGAAAACAAAAGCACATATCCCTGAAAGAAATCCACAGTAAGAAGAAACTTCTTTTCCCCCTGCTATGATAACGGGAAGATTTAGAGATCATGCAAAGAGTATCAGCATGCAATTCATGTTAAACAAAAGAGTTCAACAAAGTAAACGGGCAACCAAAGAATTAAAATAACTAACTAAATAAAAAAGGTATAACAGAGGACAAAGCCCTTATTTAGCCTTAAAGAGGGGGAGGAAAAAAAAAAAAAAGAAACGGGTATATACACATAAAAACCCTACATAATCCTTGGAAAGAAAACAAAAATGAAACAAAATCTTAAATGAGTGAATTTTTTAAGCTTCCTTAATAAAGAGGCTGAATGAATGTCACTAAAATAAGCAAAGAAAAATCAAATCAAATCAAATTAAGGGCTTCTGTACAAAGTAAAAACTGGCAAATAAACAAGCTTATCACTTTGAAACTAAAAAAAAAAAAAGGAAAAAAGAAAAAAGGAAGGGGCAGGGGAAAAAAGAAAAATCCCTCTGGAAATAAAAAGTATACAGATACTTCTTTGTGTGCTTTTTTCCCCCTGAAGAAGATATAGCTAATGCGCTCGAGTGACCTCTAATAAATTCCCTGGTGTCTTGCGGATAGCATCCACTTACCCATCAAGAACTCCTCCTTTAGTAGGTAAGGTGTAAGAAAAAAGGAAGAGCGGGCAACATAAGTCCATCATTAGAGTCTCAAATTACATGAAAAAAACATAAACCCTCTCTTCAATCCACACTGCCAACTGTTCGCTCGCCTCCTCTATGCAAATGTCATGACTGCTTTTTGTCTGCTTGCTTGTCTCACTTATTATTCATTTTTGTTTCCTTCTGCTTTAAATTAGGCTGGTTAGCCCGTTCCTGGAGGCTGATTGCTTGTGCTGAAAAGTTGCAGCTTGCACTAAATCCCCTTGGGTTTCATGGAAGTGACAAAGGGAACTCAAGTGAGGGAAGTGGTAAAAAAATAAAGTCGAGGGGGAAAAATATCCCCCCCCCGTGCTGCACTGGAGACCTATGGGGAAGGGGACAACAGCCCTGCTCCTGCCAGCCTCTGCTTGGGGATTCAGCCATACCCTAGCCAGGTTTTGGTGGGTTGCTGAATGCAACGGGGTCAGCAAGGACCCCAAACCCACACAGGCTGCCCTGGGCAGGGCTGTTGCCTGGGACCCTGAGCATCACCAAGGGGATTTACATCGTTTGAGTATTTTATAGTTCAGTTTTAACTCCACCGGCCTTTACCTGAGCCAGTCCAGGAATGTACTGGCCCTGTGAGTGAGGCTATATTAGTGCTAACCTCTGCTCTTGCAATGGGGTGAGAATTAGGGCCAAATGTGGACCCAGAACATCTGCACTCTCATGTGGCCTCCTCCTCTTTCACTCAGATGCTCTGCTCTCCTCATTCCCACCCATAAGGTCTGGTCCTTAGAGTGTGGACACATAGTTCTGGTTCCCCCCACTCAGGATAGTCCTCCAACACGTTCCCAGCAAGCCATGCTTCCTCAAACACCTGCACATGTCCTCATGTCACGCTGTGGGGCACACAATGCCCTCCCTCTATGCCATGCTCTCCACACTGGGGACCTGGGCCATGCCTTTACAAATCTGCAGTATTCTGAGCCAAGAAAACCACATTGCAATGTTGGTAATATCTCAGGGAGCAGAGGAGACCTGGATCAGCTGTCACACAGTAGGGACAGGGCCAGTCCCTTTGGAGAGCTTAGCCCTGGACTGGCTGGCGCAGGGACCCAGCTCTTTCTCATCCACAGAGGGGCTACAGACCCAGTCTTTGTCACTTTTTACATGGAGCTCCTTCATCCCGTCAGATGGTGCCTTCACATCCACCCTTCTGCCTGTGGCATCTGATCTGTGTCCCTGGGGGGGGGGGGAACCTAGTTCAAGAGGTGCTAACTGGGACAGCCGACTCAGATGCATGTGCTGAACCAGCAGCGACTGAAACCAGACTAGATCTGCCAACGCACAGAGCAGCTCTCAGGACACAGTCCATGGAAGGATGACTGCCCACAACATCCTCATGCTCTGAAAACACCTGGAGTTGGAGGATCTCCAAGTACTTCCTATGTTGCCAGAGAGGGAGGCATTACTGCTTCTTGGATAAGGGACAGAGGGACAGGAATTAGTTCATCCCAGCAAATCCATACTGGAGCTGGGGACTCCCCCACTCCCACACTAACTTCTAAGCCATACTCAGTCCTAACTTAGAGGCATCAGGAGCCCCAGCAGCAGACATGGGAAATTAAGTGATCTTTCTTCACTAGCTAACTTGCACCTTCAACATAGAAGCCCTGCACAGAGCAGAAACGTCTCCCAAATATTCCCAACTAGGAATGGGTGGAGACACACATTGCAAGTCCTCATTTCAGCATCTGGTACTGCTCCTTGCTACTTCTCAGCTCTAGCACTTTCCTACCAGTCCTTGTTTGCTCCAGTAGAAATTGGAATGTCAAAGGAGCATAAAAGAGCCAGCTATCCAGCTCTGTTTTTCACCAATTCTTTGTGAAACCCCGATGCCACATCCAGAATCCCGAGAGAGCTGGCCCCCTTGCTATGAACCACTGCGCTCTCCCCAGCCACATCCCAGAAGATACAGGATTGTGCTTTCAAAAATGGCACCAGGTACTTTTTTTAAAAGGTGGGTTATGGTTTGCATTAGATCTGAACCCTAACCACGAGACAACCAGCTTTAGACCACCTTTCCTTTACAGACATAAACCACCATGTGAGGTACTCCCTGGCTACAAAGGTAAGAAAGGCCTGGAGCAGGCACAGGGCTGCTCTGAGGGACAGTGACCCCAGCATTGCACACGCAAACACTTTGCTTCTGTTTCCTCCCAGTCTAAACCAGAAGGCCTTTATTTCTGCCAAGAAATACAGCAGTTTCTTGGCATTTCTAAAAGAGCTTTTAAGACTGCCACTGGGACCTGGGGTGCATGCTTTTGCTTTGCCTTCAGTGAAGTCTACCTTCAAAGTAGCAACTGTTGTTAGCACATCACAAAATCTGTCAAATGACCTGGAGATCAACAAGCTCCTCTGTAGCTCAACATCTGTGGTAGCAGCACTCTGGGAAGAGGCAACATCTGGATATCAGTGAAATATGGAGCCCATAGTCCTTGTGAGGGCTGGAGGGTCTGGCTGGGCTGTGCTGGGGGGGAACACAGCAGCTTCCCAGTCCCACCACCTCAGGGCACCAGGCTATAGCCAGTAGCTTCCTTCAAGCTCCAGGAGAGATTTCTGTCCTGTGGCAAGAGCCAAGACAAGTCTCAAGGTGCTCGACTTGCCTGTCTGCTTGGACAAATCCCTCATCTGATGACCTTGGCTTTGCTTCTGGTCCCATTCTACTGCTTCTGAAGGGCACGCCCGCCACACAAGATGGAAATGAGCACCACATCTGAAAACACTGTGCAGAGCTCAATTGAATTCTAATGGCTTTTTATTTTTCTAGGATGTCTTAAAAGAGTCTGCTCTTTCATGAATCTAATTTTCTCTATGTGAACACTTGGATTTTTTTCCCCTCTCTAATAAGTAATTAAATAATCTTGGTGAACTTTGCTTCCTCCAGCATTCAGCAGGGGACCTACTGCTGCCCTCAAGGGAACCCAAGATATCTATGTATTGGATTTTTTTGTTTCAAATCATTATTTAATCAAGATGAAGGGGGATTAGAAATGAGGCCCTCAGTCATACTCCAGACTGTAATTTTAAGTGTGATCCTAGACCAAGAGACAGTGCAGTCTGATAGGTTACAAAAATACAATCACTACTCGTCTTCCAATTAAAGTGAACAAGTCCATTTACTGTGCTGCAAACAGCCCTGAGGCGAGAGATGGCTATACATTTTCTCAGCCATAAGGGGACTGAGACCCATCAACAAGCAGCATGGCACAGCCTCACTTACAGTGATATAAATTTCTTTCTTGGGTCTTTTTTCTCTTGTTTGGCAACTCGCTTCCAAGTGGAGTTAATTTCCTTTTCAGAGGTGCATAATGTCTCCCTTTGTCTCTTTTTCTGTGCATTGTAATAATGAAAGGAATAAAAAACTTGCGTCAATGACCCCAGCGAGCCTTGCTCTCAGCAAGGGCCCAGCAGACATCTGCTGATGAGCCGCCGGCGCAGGGAGCAGCACCTGCTGAGAGGGGCTACTCAGGGGAAAGAGGCTCTGTGCCTGCTCTGGGGTACCTCCATCTTCCAGAGCAGGGGACTGGGGGGAGGCCTTCACCCAGGGGAAATGGGCTCACCTCTGCTGGCAGTTTGCCCCAGCTGGAAAGCCAACCTCTTATTAAGGGAGTACAAAATATAGCAGTGCTATAGGAATACAATATAATCCCCTTTTGCACAATTATGAATCCCTGACTCAAGGAATATTGAGTGGAAAATACTTTGGTTTGTTGTTTGGGGTTTTTTTTTTTTGCTAGATGGAGACTTCAGGGTGAGGCTTTCTCTACCACAAGGGCTAAGCTAAGTCCAGGAACATGGAGGCAATGACACAACTGCCCCTGCAAGGTCAGAGCTTGGGTTATTTGGGGCTGGACAGCAACACTGCTGAACAGCCTGGCTCACAGATCCATTGCTGGGGGTAAATTCCAGAGAATGCCAGGCAAAAGTTTGTTCCTTTGCAAAGAATTTTTCAGCCTGCTGGGGTACAGCCAGTATGGCGTGATGCAGGCCAGGCTGGCACTACTTTGGAACAAGGGTTTGCCTTCCACCACCTCCTTTGGTACCTGGTGTACAGCACAGCCCTTCAATGGCTGCAGGCATCCCTCCTTCACCCCAGGCTGCTGGCCTCCCTGTGGTCCCAGCACTGAGCTGCGAATTTACCAGGCAATACCCAGAGGGTAACCTCAGTCTCCTGGCTGGGAGGGGAGAAAAGGAAAAGCAAAACCAGAACAACTTTCATATTTATGGAAGGCTTTGCCTTTCTGCTCTTCAAGGGCCCTGTTTGTTGTCAGAAACATGCTGCCTAACAGTTAAAAGAATAGGTTTTCCTACATAAACCAAAACCCAGGCTAGAAAACAGAGAGCAACAGCAAGCCAATATGCAGGTCTGCTATAAAGTTTCCTGAGCTCTCCTGCACACACTGTCCCAGCCCCTGCACAGCATTTCACCACTTCTACCTTTCTGCAGACACATGAGCACAAAGACAAACAGCATCATTTGGAACAACTGTACCCCACTGAGCCTCACTGAAAATCTGGCTCAAGCCTGTGTTAATTTGTGACATCGTAAATGAGTGTCAGTGGAAGAAAAGGAGCTGGCAAGGAAAGCGTATGCAGCGTGTAGTTATCTTCATCAGGTACAACAAAGGCAATTAGATTTGTACCCTGCAGGTATTTATATTGCATTGCTCAACTGAAAGCACAGTGGCATGTAATACATCTGTGTCAGTATGGAATAAAGTGTCTGCAGCAGGTTAGGGGTATTCTGTTCAAAAATAGATGCTGCATATTACCCACAGTTTCTCTGCATGCTGAGGCACAGACCCACAATCCTGTTCTCAGTAGGTGGCTATTGCAGCTGCATGGGATTAAAGTGCGAGCGAGAGGGAGAAGCTTAGAAATTCACTGCCAAAAAGAAAAGTAGCAGGGAATTTTGGGGTGTTTCTGTACGTGTGCGTGCATCAACTTATGCATAAAGGCAAGAGGGAAAGAAGGAGCAAGGTAGATGCACGGGCAGGGCATTATTTTGTATGCTTTATCCCTCATAAATTACAGGTAGACCTAGTTCGAAATTGTGGCTGTTCCAGTAGAAAGGAAGGAAAACAATCCAGGGAGGGGGGATGGCAGAATTTACCACAAAATGCTTCAAATTTTCAGAAGAAAAAGAATATAGAATAAAAATTGGCTTAAAAAGCAAGATCTTTGATTTGGAAGTGCTATAGCATTACCTGATGGGAGTTTGTGTATTGTCTCTCTGGGTCTTTTCTGCGCATTGGGATCCTCCCTGGACAATCCCTTTCCTTTGGAGATATGACAATGCATCTCCTCAGGTAAGGATGGTTTGGCTTGGAAGCCCAGGCCAGAGGGAAGGGTAGGGAGTGTGGCACACCAACCCCCACAGAGGACAGAAACATAGCATTTTTGAATCCCAATTCTGGAATTTTCCACAAAATCTTTTCTTTTCCAGTAATTTATTTTTGACATGTGATCAACATTTTCTGCAAGAGCAAGTTTTCATTTCATAACACATCCAGGCTGCTCTCAAAGTAGATTCTGACAGAACTAAGTTTATTTATAGAGCAACCATTTAACTCACAAAAAGGAGAGGCATCAAAGAGTTGCGTATAGTCATTAATAAATGGGACTAAAAGTTCCCATTCCATTTTTCTCTTGCCAGTTTTGAGTACATGATATTTAATGACCTTATTCAGAAAAATTTCAGGGGCAGCACTTAACCAGGGGCTTCAATTTAAACAAGTGCTTAAATGTGCTCTTGAATGATGCCCCAAGAGAGCATACTTCTTTTTGGGAACAAAAGGACACTAGTGGGTTGCTTAGTAAAAGCACTGATGCCTTTTTGTCATTGAAATATTTGCCTGTGTTATTAACCCTTACTAGAAAGAATGCAGCAGGGGCCTGATGACTTTTACTTTGCATCCATCCCTTGCATCTGTAACTATAAAGCTCTGATTTTCCCTGCCCCGCAGCTTGTGTGCTCATTTACTCCAAGTGATTCAAGTGGAAAGGGGAGTGGAGCATGCTTGAGTTTAGCTCATTTTAAAGGTTTTACAATTTTAAATTAGAGTTTACTCTTGCTCAGGGAACAGAACAGCTGGCAGTCGGCCTCACAGGACTCAGGGAGCCTGGCTACAGAGAGAGGAAACCTAGTACCAATTAAAAACCAGGCTTAGACTTGAAAACATTTATGTAAAATATGCAGCTTGAATCAAAAAAACCCTGGTGACATGATGCAGTCTTTGGCTGGTTGTTTTTTGGGAGGAGCTCTTGACTCATTCCTGCCTTCAAAGTTGACAGAGGGCAACACCCCAGGCTCATGGCAATAAAAGCTTTGTACCTTGTTATTCTTTCTTTGCATGTGCGCACACACACGCATCTAAGTGTGGTGTGCAGGTTCTGCTATTCGCTCTACCTTATATGGGTTTATAAGCAATGACTTGTATGTGCACTACACACTCAGCAGATGTATATAGCGAGAGCAAATATGCATATCTATAATGTTGAGAGACAGCTTGTGCCTGTCTGTACCCACGTATAATCTCTGTGTATTTTGATGGGAATGCTGTCTGTGCGGGTGAGCGGATAAAGTCTCTCCTCTTGCTGGCACTATCTGTCTCATATCTGATGTAGCTAATGTGTATGGCTGAGCTATTTCCAATGATGTCTGGGCCTAAAGGAGAAAATCAGTTCCCCATTATATACCACTTTGGGGCTTGGAGGACTCTGTACTCAAGACACCTCTAACATTACACATCCACACACGAGTACCAGATTCTGCACTACGTTGAGTCCTATGTAGCAATTCATCTCTCCAGAATGCCTATCAGATACTAACACCACAATCAAAGAGTATCACACCTCTGCTTTGCAGCTACCAGGAACAAAGGGGAAACATGCCATGGAAAAGGAAGACTTCATATCGATCTGTATCTAATATGTCTCTTCATCTCTTGCTCCCCCAATTCTAAGGCATGTATTATATCATCTCTTTCCATGTATATGGAAAAACATCCCAAGGCACTGAGCCTGATTTTACCCTCGGCTGCACATGCAGTTCCCATTAGCATCAATGAGAGCTGCTCATAAGTTCTGAATTTGGCCCCTGGGCTTGTCAGTCCAGAGCAACAGTGATCGTAGAAGGATCCTGATAGTCAGAAAACATCCCCTGCCAATAATCACCAACTCATTAAATGTAAATGTTTCTTTTATATATATTTGATTCCCTTTCTTCCCCTGAAGGACTAAACTTTTGGACATGAAGACCAGTGAATTAAGTTCACATCCAGCTGAGCAAAGACTGCATAACAAATACTTCCCTGTAAAATATCATTGCTGGAGGCCACTTTTTTTTGTTAAATGTCCTCAATTCATTATTCATAGGCTAGAGCCTTTGCAAATTTTTCCCCTCTCCAGCCCAACCCTCGGTGCGAAAGTGCTGAAGGAAGGAATGACTTGAAATACATTGGAGAACAGCACCATTAATAAATAATACAGTTTTAACCAACTTTGTCTAACATTGCTATAATTGAGTTATAAAAATTTCATATCAGATTTCTTGCCCAGATTCCTGTGGCTAGTTCAAGCAAAGCAGCACAGTGTGTAATACTTACTACTTCCTTAGGAGACAGGAAGCTGTAGAGCGGGAGGGTTTGGTTGGCTTTTTGGCTGGCCTGAACCTCTGCAGAGGAGCTTCGCTTTGCCGCGATCCTTGAATGGTGCCGGGAGTGTCTTCGCCGTGTTTTACGCCCTTCCTCCCGAGACCTGGCTCTGTGCCTCCAGAAGACATGAACAGTCAAACCGTTATTCCTCGGTATTGCAGTAGTGCCCATTACCAGCTCCATACAAACCCTCAGCAGCTCTGTGCTAGGCCATTGCGTGTGGGAGAAGGTCTTCCACATGACTGCTCTGTGGAGTCGTGGTGGAGAGAAAAGGGCTGTTTTTCTTTTCTACTTTTTTAAAAAGATTTTGCATCCAGGCTTTGGACCCTAACCTCAAATTTCAGCTCCAGTTCATGATTTTATGGTGGCTCAAGGCAAACCATGCTTTCACACACATGTGAATGTCCCTATTGTAATACACTTCCAAGAGAAGACACACTCTGCTCTTGCATGAACACCCCTCCAATTACTGACTGCATTCCTCCCCCCACTGATCACTGGGTTTTCATAAGAAAATTCCCAGTAGTTAGGAGGAATGAAGTGGGAGCATGGGGGTGGTGTGTTCAAGTGCTTTCAGAAAACGTGAAACATGAACTCACAATGTGTATAAACTATGCAACTTGCTATTGCAGTGATGCCGGGTCTAGCACCAGCATCCACTTAGCTGGCCCCAGGATGCATCTGTCATCCACAGGACAGAGATTTTAATCAGGTCAAACACAGTGGCTATAGATTGCCACGGGCAAATATATTTCCATTGCTAAGACCATGTTTAAGAGTTTCCTGGGACATCAGCAGTACAGAGCCCTTGGGCTGAGGAAGGGAGACTAAGCTGGAATCAGCTGTCATGGGCTGATCATCGGCCGTGGGGATTAGAAGAGACTGTCAGACTGAAAAGCTGCAGCCACTGCTCCTTGAGGCAAAACCCTTCCACAGTCAACACCACAAGAAGCTCAACCCCCAGTATGTGGCATAGCTGCTACCAGAATGGGATGTGGTTCTGCACAGAGTTTGTGGGTCACACAGGCTATTGCAATCACATCTGTGAGCCCACCGGGAAGCGTTGCAGGACACTCAGCTCAGGGATCGGTGACGTTACCTGCTTCGGCAGCTGGGGGAATGGGAGTCGGAGCTCTCTGAGCGAGAGTGGCAGTGGCGGTGGCGATGGCGATGAGATTTCCGGGTGCGCCCACGAGAGCTTTAAGAAACAGAGAGGAAAACCACAGTTAGACTAGCAGACTGGGGGGATGCAAGAGCCAGCAGCTGGAGGCTGAAGTCAGTAACATTCAAATCAGAAAGGAGATCTGCGTTTTAAACCAAAGGGATTGGTGTATGAAACATCATGCAGGACACCGAGGCATGAGAAATTCTCCATCCCCTCGTAGCTACACTGACATTTAAGGCAAGCCATCTTACCGAGATCTATGCTAGCATTTTAACTACAAGCTATTAGGTTGGCTCTGTAGCCTGCTGGGGGAAGATCTATGGACTAGCATGCAGGAGTGCAGCAGACAGCACCAATCCTTCCTGCTTTCAAGACTTTAAAGAGCTATGTGCTTGCCTGCTCATCTGGTTGCCCTTCATCCTGCAGCCTACCCTAAGACAGCCAGGAAACAGCCTGGGACCTTCCCACTGCTAAGCCCCATTTGGGGGAGCGCCGTCCCTCTGGGCAAGCCATCGCAAAACTCCAACCCTCACATTTCTTGCTCCAACCCTCTCTGTAGTGCAGGCTCCCTGTTAAGGAGCAGATGCAGAAGGACGGGCTCCAAATAATACAGTACACTTGGTTAACAGCCAACCTTCCCCACGCTAGGTGGGAGGGTCTAGCCAGTCCTGTGGGCAGCTCTTATGGTTGCTATATAAACATAAAGCACAGCTTCCCTAACTGCAGCCTGCCCTATGCATGGTTCCTGCTTGAGGGGCAGGACCATTTTACCTGGCTTCCTGTAGGTGTCCAGCCACTGCTGCTCCCTTTTCTGACTGGGCCACAGGACAGTTACCAGCAAACCGTGCATAGGGACCCAGGTTCAGTGCCCTGCTGCGCTTTCCTTTGCTCCATTCAGGCTGTTACTGATGGACTCCCTGGCTCTATTACTGAAGGGCTGCTGTTGCCTATGCCAACAGCTGAAGTCCTGCATGCAGAGAGCAGGGCGATGTGGGTGGCAGGCTACCTGTCACCTTCTGTGCCCGTTCCCTCTCATCGTTCCCCACCACGGCAGTTATTTTAGATCTGGTAGCGTAACCATCTGCTCAGGCTGGCATCACTGTGCCAGCAGGCAAAGCTAACGACGGGTTAGCTGGTGGGAACAGTCTGGTTTCATGGCCACACTGTACTAGTCACTGACAGCACTAATATGGCTTGCTTGGACAGCATTTAGCAATTTGCTCAGCAAAAAAAACCCCTCAGCAAATCAATTGCTTGAGAACAGCATCTCCTTTAAGACAAAAGGGCAACCTCCAGGGCAATTGCTTGAACTCTGCCTGGCTTTTTTCTCTGATGCTTTTCACGCCCTATGATTACATTTTTAAAAACTTCACATTTGGGGATCCTCGTTCCTTATTTCCATACAGCTGAAATCAGCAACACTGAACATCTCTCCCTCACATGGTGGATTTGTGTGAAAATCCCCATGTTTGCTCTTCACTCTCTGCATCAGTCCCTCCAGTTTAAGAGTTTTCCCTTTCTGCAGGAGGAAAAACTGGTCCTGTGTGATTTAGATAACCAGTTGCTTGACACAAAGATAAGCCAAAGCAGCGTGATTATACAAAAATCCTGATCCGAGATGGCTCATGGGATCTATCTGATCCACACCCAGGAGCAATAAGAAGGTTTGCAGAAACTGGGAGTGGCTCAGCTCTGATTTGTGAGCTGAAAGATGAGGGCTAAAATGCCTTGGCTGGTTTATCACCAAAGAGCAATTCTAGCAGCTCTTGTTCCCCTAGGTCAGTGCATATCTGCAGGGCATCTGATCTTTGTTTTAAACATCACCGTTAGGCTATTGCATACTGGCCAGTGCTGTGCTGGGTTGGGGAGGTGCCTGCTTTTACTGATAACCTAGGAAGCCTCCATTTTACCACTGAGATTTCTAGGTGCACAGCAGCCCAGTTTGAGGGGGGTGGGAAAAAAAAAAAAAAGTGGCTGTGCTACTGAACATGCAGAAATTGCAGAGAAAAGGAGGTGGCCTTTCTGTATGCAATAGAGATGGCCTGTGCAGGCAGTGCAACATGTTCTGCACCTCATGGATTCCCAATCTCTTCAGTCCCAGTGTGTACTGGGGTGACACTGGTGGTGTTGGGCTGTTGTGCCTCTGTCACCTTTCTGCCTAAGGACTAGAAGTTCTGTTGGGAAGAATTAAAGGGCAGGTCCTACTATACACCAACCCAACCAGCAGATTTCCATCTCCTAGTTCAGCTTCTGTCTCTAGTAGAGTATCTCAAGTACCAGCGAAGCCAACCAGGGGTTTGGTGCCCAGGGTTCAGCCCCAGAACTGTTTCCTTGCTCTGAAAGCAGGTGAGAAGCCGCAAGCTGCAACTCCCAGGAGAAGCCAGTGAAGGACGCGAAAAACAGAGAAGGCTTACAGGCCTTCCTTCCAGCCCTGAGAAACCACATTTTATACCATACCCCTTGATTGTGTCCCCCATAGGATAAGGATTGTGCTCTGCTAACACTCCATGGCAGAAGGGAACTTGAACCCCAGATTTTTACAACCTCCATCACCTCCAAACAATCCCTTCTCTTCCCTAGTCCCCATTGCCTTCTGCTCCCATTTGGATATTTGGTTGTACTGTATGTCATGAGTAGCCCCTACCGTAACCTCCAAAAGCAGCAAACAAGGAGGAGCTAAGGCCCTTCCCAGTAAGAGTGTGCCAGCCTGCCCTTTGGGCAGTGGAGGCTGTGGGGCACCACGCTCTGCAGATTTGAGTTCATCCTCTCATGCTGACCTCATCAGAAAAGCTGGAGTCTCTGCTCAGGACTGGATGAACAAGACACTGTACATCCTTGTGAGATTCAAAGAATGTACTGAATGAGGTAGCACAAAAGAGAGGGAGAGGAAGGATCTCCAGCCTCTACAAACCCTTTTCCATTTCATCAAAACCAGAATTGCTGGCTTTAGCTGCAAAATGATCCTGAGAATTGCTTAGGGCTGTGCAGCCAGCATTAGCTCCAGGGAACCCACCACATCAAGCACTTCCTAGCCCCACAGCTCTGCGCAGGGAACTCCATGAATCGCTACTTACTGTTTTTTGTGTTTTCTTTCTTCCTTTCTCTTACTTTTGGGGCTTGAAGAACTAAATAAGAAATGGCTAATTAATTTGGAGATTTCTGTTCCGATAAAAAGCTGCACAATCACATGTCAATGTTACAGCTAGATTGCCCAAGAGCGTGCAATAAGAATGAAAGTGATTAAATGGTTCTGCCGCAGCACAGGGGGTCTGAATGCCTGCTGACAAATCTGGCTCGTGGGCTTGGCCAAAAAGGATCCTCAAAGGGATCAGCCATCCTGGCGATTTTGCATTTTCCCTTAGAGAAGATGAATACTTCTTGATACTGTACACACATGTACTGGAATCTGGAGAGTTCTTCCAGTACACACCTGGAAAGCCACTGAATCTGAATGTTTCAAAGAGGGGCACTGCTGTGGGATGCCATACTGTTTGCAAATGAAACTATAAGAGAAATGAAGACTCAATATGCAGGATGGATGCAACATGGATGAGGTTGCCAGGGGCTAGGTTATACTAAGAGGTCTTTGTCAGTTATGTGCTTGATTGCACAGGTCGGGCTGGAGACCTGATTCCAGGGGAGTCTGAGGAACACATAAGGCTGAATAGGGAGAGGGTAGCCCCAGACCCACAGGGAATGCGGGGAGCCAAGGGGATTCCACAAGGAGATAGAGAAGAAAAGTGTCTTCTGCCCCCACCCAGTGAACATCAACCTTGTGAGATCTTGAAGAGACCACTGAACTAATTTCTAAAGGACCACTCACACTTTCTCAACTCTTACCTGTGTCTTCTTTTCTTTGAAGATAGCCTGCAAGACACAAATATGTACATTGAATACAGGGTCTCACAAAACTGGAAATTTGAATCAGAGACAATGTGTTTAGGCCGAGCGTTAACCTGAGCATCGTGAGACCACCTCATGTTGGGCAGTATGGCCCTGGCTGTCCTTTAGCCAGCTGGCAAGGGGGCAGCTGAGAAATGCTGGTGTGGTAGAAGTGACTAGCACACTCTACAAATGACTGAGAATATGATCTTCAGGATAACAATTCTATAGAGATCAGATACATGCCATCCCTGGTGGGTCCCTTTTCTCTGCTACTGCCTCCAGACTCTTGCACTGCACTTAGTTTGAGGGTGCAGACGTGAGTCCATTCCCTGGTTTTCTGTATGAAGGACCAAGTAGCAGTCAAAGGAAAAATCCTTTCTGTATAACTCCAGAGCAGCCTCAGAGCCAAACCAGCATCATGCCTCTGTCTTGCCTCCTGGAGCATCTCTGGGATGACACAGGAGCCACTGTGCTGGTGGTCCTCATAGAAAACCCTGGGAGCATGGAGGACACTCTTCCTTGCAGTGAGGCCTGGCCCCAGTACACCGCACAGCCTGCTGTGTCTCATCTCGGCTTGGAGCACATCATTCTGCAGAAGATGCAGACTGAAGTCCTGCCTAGAGGGGCCATGAGATTGCCTGTGGCAAGCTCACTTAGGATCTGTAGTTGAAGTGCTACCAGGTGTCTGGAAACAACCTCCATTGGTCACTAATGCTTAATGGTTTATCCTTTGGGGATACTTTTGGGGACCAGCTACAGCTTATCCTTGGCTTACAGAGGCATAAATGGGTACTAACGGTTCAAAGCCAAGGAGCATCAGACCCAGGACTTCTGTCAGGAGATGACATGCATAAAAGACCATAAGAATCTCTCCTTGGGAAGAAAGTATTTTAAAGGAGTTTCTATATCCTTGTCTCTCCTCCCTCCTCCCTCCCTTTTCTTTAAGATTCAACATCAGCTTTTCACCGTTATCCATTTTTGGTAGCTTCTCTCTTTGGTTCAATATATTATAAATACATGAACTTTCCAAGGGAGATGCATCCACTGTTCTCTTCAAATATTGGTTTAACGGTTGAGAGAAAACAGTGAAATATTTGCAATTTTAAAATTTAATCGTGCTCTCTGAATTAAACATGGGCTTCAGAAGGGGAACGTGGAGGCAGTCACCCAGAGCTGGGAGGGAAGACTGAGATGTGGATGTGGGGAGCTGGGTATGACCCTTTTCCTGGTCCAAACGCTGACACTTTCTGCAGGCTGGGGAGAAGGGAAAGGGACCAGTGCAAGCCCCGAGCATCGATCCTGTTGGCATCCCAGAGGATGGGAGCCACGTGAAATGGGACAGCAAGGACAGCAGGCAGACCTCGTGGTGATTTGGCTCATCTGTCTCTCTTCCCCCACACCCCGACAGCTCCTGTTTATCTGTTTGCACTGGGAGCGCACCCCATTTCATGCCCTCCTCGCCCAGAGGGACACGGGCTCTGCCCCTCCTCAGCTGTCCGGCTTTCACCTCCCAGTGGGGCTCTGCCCTCTGGGCAGCCATTATGAAGAGTCAGGAGTTTGACGCCTGTTTTTGCCTCCTGGCACTGGGCTCGACCAGCTGCCCGACGGCAGTAACGCCTTCCACCCCTTGTCCAAACCTTCCCCAACAGCCGCTGCCAGCGAGGAATTCAATTTTCAAGGGGGAAAAAAAAAAATATATACCTGTTTCTTTTTCGCTTCTTGGAGCTTTTCTTCTTCTTCTTCTTCACAGGCGAGGGGCTGTAGGAGGGAGACCTGAGGAGGCAGAGGGGCATTAGGGACCGCAGGGCTCCCCACAGACCTCCCCAGACACCCCAACCCTTACCCTGTCACCAGTGGCATCCCCACGGGGTGGAGAGGGGCCAGGGGCTGCCGGAGCCCCCTCAGGATGGGCTGTGGGGCAAGCCCCAGCCCAGCATCTGCTGCCCTGAGGGGAGGGTGAGAAAATGGCGGCGCCTCCCTGGGCCTGTAGAAACCCCCAGCCCCTCGCACCTCCCCGCAGGGTATCCAGCCGCCATTTTACACCCGCTTTCTTCCCTCACACACGGCTGAGGACTGCCTGTTCCCTCCCACCCTCACCTCCTTCGCTTCTTGCGGCTGGATTTCTTCTTCTTCTTCTTCCCCCGGGCTGGCAGTGGCGCACGCTCCCCATCGCACGAGGGGCTGAGGAGGGGGAAAAAACCCAACAAACAAAAATTGAAAGTAATAAAAATAAAACCTGAATCAGCTCACATGGGACTGCTCTCTCTCCTCCCCACCTCAGGGACATCTGGGGCAGAGACATCAGTTTTCACAGTGGACCTGGGGTGCAGGCAAGTGCCTAATTACCCTCTAACGAATAATTTAGTCACAGTTTAAATGAAGTGTCTCCTCCGCGGGTCTAATGGAGATATAATGAGACAGCTACTGTACACCACAGCGATGCCGGCTGATTATTTAAAACATGTTTGCTGAGGTTAACAACTCCGTAACAGATTTATAGGTTTTGTTGCTCTTTGTAAATATGCTTTAAATAATTAATTGGCATTTAATTTGCATACAATAATTATTGCAACTATAATAAAAGACTTGACATATGTTAAATAGCAATTGATTAGAAATATATATTTCTTGAGATGCTATGGTAATTTAATGAGATATGCATCTCTTATACAGTTGTTAAACCTTGAAAAAAAAAAATCCTCCTGTAAATTAATTTCTTCTTTAAACGTATGATGCCAAATCACATTACATTTCAATGAAAAGCAAATACCATGGTTAAATTAATTCAGAGCACTGGGCTGAAAATATGACAGATTATCCGTGGCTACTCATTAACCAAAGCAAATTCTTATGAAGACAGTGGCAGCCTGGGGATCCCCAGGTTAATCCCCTGGATCAGGGGGATCAAATCAACCTGTGGATCCCCTAATTGATCCCCAAATGGATCCATGGATGAAGTTTATGGGGGGCACAACCAGCTTCCCAGGGGTCCTGCAAAATCAGTGTTGGAAATGAGAGTGCTGCATTTGTGCCTCAGTTTCCCCACTTCTCACCCCACTGGCAGGAGGAGCTGCTAGCAGGGAATGTGCAAAGGCAGCCCCGTGTTTGGAAAATGCTGTGGGATCTTCACTGCAGAAACCAGCTGAAAATGGAGCAGTTTCTGCAGAAAGAACAAATGTTATCATTATTAAGAGTCCTAACACACAGCAAATGTCACAGCATATTGACTGTGTAACAGGGGCTGTAACAGGGGGATGTGGCGGGGAGACTCAGGCTCCACTGCCCCCTGACACTTACTCACCCGGGGCTTGAATTATTACCAAAATTACACTATCAAAAAAAGCCAATTGCTTAGTACTTTTAATACACTTTTTCACCCTCTTTCTCCTCCCAAGGATTTCACCAACCAGTAGAAGCACTGTTAGGAGATATGGCACACCTTGGACTTAGTGGGTCTTTTGTCTGCATTAAGGTAGGAAAAACGTGTTTTCCAAGACAGCTCATTGTCGCTAAGCTCAGACATCTGCCCAAAGACACCTTAAGGGTCCGTGCCAGAGCAGGGACCTGAACACCCATCTCTGCCCCTCAGTTATCAGGATGCTCAAACCCAGCTCCCATGCGCCTTCCCCTAACACAGATTTGGGCTCCCCACAGCAAAAAGGTCTGGGTGCATCTCAGCTCCCCCTCGCCCAGGGCCACGGCCGAGGGAAAGCAGGGAGAAACCTCTGACTGTACTGTGCGGCCACAGGCGGTTTCTGTAGAGCCCTTCTCCCTCTCCCAAGACAAAGCCTTTTGTCTTTGATGTGGAAGCTTTTACCCTGTGCTGATCTGACTTTAATTGTTTCTCCACGATTGTAATCAAAGTCTAATTAAAAGTACGCTTTAGATTATTGTTCCGCTTAGCCTGAAATCTGAAGATACGAAATGTGCTTTCTTGCTCTTTCTTTCCAGTATCTTTAACCGAATGGAGAGGCTTTAATCCCAGAGAGAGTTTAGCAGTCAGGGCTCAGAGACCCTCCCCGCTTCATTTGCGACATTCAATTCATTTTTCCCCTCTCAGGTTGTCAGGGGCTAACAATGAACTGATACTGAAGCTGTGTCTTAATGAAACCAATGCTGCTGGTCTGATGTAGGCTTGGGGAGAGGGGAATCGCTGAGGGTGATGCTCAGCCAGGGGTACCCTGCAGACCTGGTAGCGCACGGGGATGCTGGCAGGTTGCCTGTCTTCCAGCCGGGGCTACTTGCAAGGAGGCTGTAAGAGCAAGATGCGGAGTGGAAGCGAACTGCAGGTTTGCAGGTTTCTCCCTGCAGACACGCATGGGGATTTCATACAATTGCATACATTTGCTGTACACTCACACAGTCATTTAAGCCATCCCCAGCTCTCACAGACCCCCAGAGGAGCCGGGTAAACAGTCACAGACACCTCCTCTGCCATCCCCCTGCTTCGAGGTGACCCCGCTCACAGCCCTGGCTCCTACCTGTGTGACCTGCGGTGAGCATGGTCTCGTCTCTCCTTCCCTTTTGCACAGCCATTGGTGGTGGAGCTCTCCTTGACTGCACGACCACTCAGCTTTTCGGAACGTCTGTCCTCCGCAGGGTACGACAGGCAGCTGAGTGTCCCGCTACAGGAGTGAGAAGAGAGAAAGAGAGCAATAAAGGACTGTCCATTCAGCTGGGCTTGTTGGCTGAAGGTTTCCCATATACTGGGGAATCCCCTTTCCTTTCCACAGGTAGGACCCGTGCTGCTGTCAAGGAGAGCTGCAGGTTGCTCTCAGGCCTCCTGAGCCCATGGTGCTCAGCACCATGGTGGGAAATAGTCCTACAAGGCTCCGGAAAGCCCTCATTTCCAAGCCAAGCTGCGCCCCAGCATGGGCACGCTGTGCTCAGCTTTCAGGCAGAGATGCCAGGAGCATCGTGCAGCCAAGGAGCAGCTGAACAGCCCCATACTGCAGGGACAGCACAGGGTCCGGATCCAATGCAACAGAAAGAGGCAATGGTAGCTAATCAGACCAGCACCCCTAGACATCTTCCTCTGTGTTATGGGTTTTAGCTTACCAGCTCTGCAGAGGTAGCACTGGTGTTGCACTCTGATAGGAAAAAAAAAAAAGCTTTTGCATTTCAAATGCCATTCTCCAAACCTGCTATTGCATTACTAATATCTTGCCACACATCCTCATCCTATCACCCTTGCCAGCACTCAAGTGGAAGCAAACTTTTAGCAGCTAGGGAAAAGTCCTCTTCCCATCTCCTGCAAATAGGGTGCTGGGCCAGTAAACACACCTGGTCCTGCTGAAAGCCCAAACTGGAGAACCTGGGACAGCCCAGCAGAGCTAAAGGGAACCACATGGGCCAGGCAGGTGCCTGCAAGAGTCCTGGGGAGACCATGAGAGTTGGCTAGGAGCAGAGCCAGAGCAGGGAAAGCCTGGGGTGAGAGGTCTCCAAGAAACGTGAGGCTGGGACAGGGTGAGTTGAAATAGAGAAAAGAAGCCAAATGGAGAAAACAAACCCAAATGAGCCTGAGCTCAGACACTTGGGAGGAAAGTAAATAGGCTTCCAGGCCCTGCAGATGTTTATTTCAAAGAACTGAAAGATTAATGGAAAGCCATAAACCATACCCAGCAGGGGCACCGAGAACACTATGGTTTCGATGTCTTCCAGAATATCATTCAAATAAATAAAGCAAGCATCGGCATGTCCAAGCCCAACCTGGCTGCGGGGTGGTACCAGTGGTGGGTTGGGCTCCGGTGGCAGTGAAAGTGTCCCCATTTCTTCCCATTATCATTTTGAAGCCAATGTCAGGAACAGGTTGTGGGTGTTGCTTTGGAGTTTAGCCATCCCCAGGTCAGCTCTGCAAGGATCCACTGCTGTGTCTGCCACCTGACCTACCTCCTCCCTTCGGAAAACAGCACGCCAAAGCCCCCGGGCCATGTGGACCCCACCGGAGCAGGGAGAGATTGGGATGTCCCCCTGCCAGCCCCGCAAACACAGTGGCTCAGGGATACTGGGAGAGTGTTTTGGCTGCAGAGACCATCACAGCCATCACACGTAGGCTGTGGGAATAGGAACAAGGGCTGGGGCCAGGTGCATGCTGCACATCTGGGGAGTTAAATGGGGGGGCAAGAGGGTGGTTAAAGAGCGATGCGATGCTAAAATGGCACATTAGCCCTGTTAGGCATGGCCAGAGGTTTGCATGCCCCAGGGAACATCCCGCTGCCTGCCCCAGCCATGAGCAACACTGTTTGGGGCTGGAGTTGGCACAGGAGCACCTGCAGAAGAAGGGTCACCCTTCTCTTTTCACCTGTGTTTTCTCTCTCAACAAATTCCCACTTTCTCTAATAGCTGACTCCTTCTTGGAGGCCGATTTGTAATGCCTGAGCATTTAAGGATGCGCATCAGCCAAATACAAGCAACAGGGATCAGTGTGGGGAAGCTGGGTGAAATATTTCTGGCCCAGGACATGCAGGACGTGATGGTCCCTCTGGCTTGAAAAATCTATTACTCTGCTTGTAATAAATCCCCCAGTCACTTCCCAACATCTATGTTATTTTTAACCATCTGGGAAGCTACATGGTTAATTGCTTTCTTTGTGTGAGCTAATTAGCTCGTGGCCTTTCCGGAACCCCTTTTAAGAACAGTCTTCTGAGGCTCAATCATTAGGATCCATTAAAAATGTCCCCAAATTAATGACCTGTGCAAAGTCTGGGCTGGACCAGCTCCAGCAGTGGAGGCGGGAGGGTTCTTCCCCGGACTGGCGGCATGCTGGGGCACCACTACCTTGCAGGAGGGACCCGGCCACGGCCGGTGATGTCCCCGTCACCCCAGCCTCCGCTCCCACTAATGGGATTTTCAGGTCCTGGGGTTAAAACATATTGGCCTTGAGGCAACCAAAAAATACTGTCCTGAAACGCGCTAGGAACCCTTTCTCCTGGGCTTGGAAGTAATTATTGATGGAAATAATTATTCTCCAATTCCATCAAAGGCTGGCTTCAATTCAACCAAATGGTCTCCTCTGATGAATGCTGAGAGTCACTAATGCTCTAAACTGGCTGGTAATCCCCTTGTGTTAAGTTCCATAGACATTGATTGAATATATATATAAACCCATTTTTTTTGTTGTTGTCTTTCCTGTCTTTCATGACTGATATAAAAGTGCTTGCAGTTTGGAGTGAACAGTTACTGTGGCCTCAATGAAGAGGATTATCACACCTTCCCCTGCCGGTCCCCACCTGCAGCAGAAAGGAGAAAGCCTCTGTGGGTGCTTTGCTGGAGCCCACAGAGACATGTGCTGGAGCAGGCAGGAGGAAGAGGAGGCAGGAAGGATGCCCAGGGTTTGCCCTGCTGGGGGGCAACAGTGCTCCACCATTGGAGCGAGGACCACAGCCTCTCTGCCCAACGTATGGGTTGCATGTCTGTCCCTGAGGATGCACTTCTGGCCATGGGCAGCCGGGCCAGGACAAGGCAGCTGCCCACCTGTCCTGCCTGCCCTCCAAGTTTCTCCATTTCCATTAGACAATTCGATTGCTTGCACTTATTTTTCTTTTTTCTTTCTTTTTCCCATGCAGAAATCCAGCCTATCCATCAGACCTGTCCAAAAGCAGCATCCCTACTCCTAATGGGGAGACCTCACACGGCAGGGCACCCGCCGGGCTGCCTGCAGCCAGCTCAGAGCAAAACATGCCCTGTGCAACCTCCCACCATGGATGGCTCACCTTGTCCCTTCCCTTCATAGCAGTCTCCAGTCCAGGAGGGGTTTTTTGGGCTCATGGCAATTTTTGCCAGCTTTTCAGTGGCTGGAAGGGAAGCAGCAGGCACGCAGGGCTCTCGCCTCTCCCACCAGCCCAAGCCTTTCACTGCTTTTTACAACCCAGCCAGCTCACCTCCGCATTTTGGTATCAGATTTGGGCTCTCCCATATTTTCCTTCCCTAACAGAATGTGTTGACAGCAGAGGGAAATGATCTATAGCTACCCTAATAGAAATGTTGCAGAAAATGTCACTGGTGGGAAAGAACCCAAATATTCCTAATTTAAAGGGGGGTGAAACCACTATAAAACACTATGGCCATTTGGAAGAGAATGGGGCAGGTGATGGCAGCCTGCCCTGAGGTGTGTGTGTGGGGGCCCTGTTTATTTCTGCAAAGCTTGAACCGCTTCCCACCAGCCTTTCCCAAACGCACATCATGTTTCTGAATCCCACTGGGCTCCCTGCTGCCGGCAGCGCCCCGCGGAGCCCCATTGCCAGATGCCACCCCATCCTTCCTCCCTTCCCGGGGGGGCTGGCACGTCACCTCCAGTTTGTAGTGGTTCCAAGGAGGCCGGTTAACCACGCTGCGGCCCCTGCACGCCGCAACAGCTCCCTTTGGGACTGGACATCACTGTTTGCTGGGGAAAGGTAGAAAGTCACTGACAGGATCGGCGGGAGGCTTTTGCACTGGTTGTCATACCGGAGCCAGAGGTGGCCGTGCACATGGGTGGCAGGATAAGGCCACTTCTCTGCAGAGGCCAAGGAAAATGCAAGACCTTGCAAACTCCCATGTTTGCAAGACACGGGAGATGTGCTGGGCTCAGCAAAGACCCCTCATGGAAGTTGTTAAAGACATGCTGTGGCGTCCAGAGCTGTGGGTGAGCCCCACGGGTGAGTCGTGGGGGCTTGAACCAGCCCATCCATGGGGAAATATCCCCCCTCCCCATTAGCTCCCACAGGATTGCACTGCCCTTCCTGCCCACAGATGGATCCTGGCAGCCTTCACAGAGGACGAGGCAAAAGCACAAGGTATTCGCTGCCTCAGGGAGCAGACCTAACTCAGAAACCATCCCCGTTCCTCCATCCTGGGCCGCCGCGCTCGGTGCCACGGCCAAGTGCCATCTCAGCGGGCCATGAAATGTGGCACTTGGTGACACACGCTTCACCGGGAGCTAGACCCAATGACACCCGTCCCCCCCGGTCCCGCAGTGACGTGCAGTCGGGGGGGGTTTGGTGTGCACTTGAGATCCCTGCGTGCTGCCGGGGCCGGGCAGCTGCCTTCCCCTGCCTGCAGGCTCCTGCGTCCCAGCCGAGCTCCTCTGCCCTGGCCCCGCAGCAGTCTCCTGCCACAAAGCTTTCATCAATCATCCTTTTCGCCTGCGGTAACTCAGCTCCTCTTCTCGAGAGGAGAGAAAAGCAGGAAAATTGCCTTCCTAGTGACCTTTCAGCTGCCAGACCCTGCTACCAGGCCATCTGCCTACCCGCAGCAGCATCGTCCCTCGCCTCCGCAGGATGGGCTCCAGCAGTCCCAGCCCTCGGTGGCCTTGCCACAGCCCCTCTGCCCTTTTCAGCTGCTTTGGAAGCAGCAGCGTAAGCACGCTGGGGCCAGATCATGCTAACCAAGCCTTTTTTTTTTTTTAATCATTTATTTTACTTTGCACATGCAGCTGGGTTGGGTGCTGGATGCACCCGGCCGCATACACAAGCACTTCGGAGGCCCCGAGCACTGACTGCACTTGGCAGACCTGCACTGACAGCATTTCCAAGCTCGGAACAGAGTATCTGGGAAAGCCAATTCAGAAACTTGACTACCTTACCCTTTTCAGCCCTCGCTGGCTACACATTCCCATCATCTCTACAGCCCCCACTGAAAACATAGGAGCGGCTCCAGCCAACCGGAGCCCCGAAAATGAAAAAGGTTAAAGCATCTCTGATGATCCTATTAGTCGTGAATGTTTCACTGCCATTAAACCAATGATGGATGCCTCGCCAGGGGACTGGGAACATCAGCCCGTGAAAGCACATGGGGTCGGTGGCAGGCGCACCGCCCCGAGGGGAAGCAGGAGAAACTCCTGCGCCCGCAGCCCCTCACACCAGGGATGCTCTCGCTGGTTCTCCTGAGTAACGTGGGAAAAAGTGGGTGGACACATGATCGAATATCTCACCTTTCCTCTCCTTTCCTCACCTGGAGGTTTTGGCTGTGCAGGAGGAGGCAGGCGGCGGGTTGAGGTCCCCGCTCTCCCGCATCCCTGCGGCTCTCTGCCACGGCCACCTCCGATGCGCTACTGCCTTGGGCTCTTGGCCCCAGTGGACTGAGCTGCTCCCGGGGTTTCTAAAATCCACCACTTCGGGCTGAGAAGCCTTTTGGCGCTGGCAAAATGACACTTTTATTTTCTCTCTTGCTCTCTGGCTTTGCTCATCTGATTGAAAAAGAAAATGGTCGAACCGTTCCTTTGTCCCGGGAGAGGGAGGGGGCAGAAAAGATGGTTGTAAAGACATTTCCAAGCAAAAACTCCAGCAGATTTGTTTACATAAATCTCTTTGAAATATGCACTAAAAATACCTCTTCAAAATTAGGAGATGGGAAAAATTGTAAGTGCTTCCCACAAACACACACACACAAACACCCCATGGCAGGTTCTTTCCCCACCTCATTCAAACCGTTATTATTAGTGCGGCAGGAGCCCTGCAGTTTGTTATTGAAAATTATAATAGCAAATAACCGAGATATTTTCCCTGATTACATAGACTTCAAGCCAGTTCAATTTTAATCTTCTCGCCACTATTTTTCCTGTGCATCAGCAGAGGCACCAGCTGCAGAAATGCGCGTGGTTTTCTTGCGGCAGTTTAAACACAGAAGAGAAATACAATTCTGTAATATACATTTTTCATCCAATTTTTGCCAGCCACGACTTGCCTCCCCCTCCTGCTCCCAGGAACCCTGCGTCCTGCTGCAAGCCTGTACACAGCAGCGTCTCCTTTTGCTTCTCGGACTCCAGAAAGATTTAACGACCGCTCTTATCGCATCCCGGGCCAAAAAAAAGCAGCTTGGCTCTTTATTTTCCAGCAGTTGATTTGCTATGCATGGTTGAATCAGAACAGAGGAGCTTCCCTGCTGGAAGAGGCCCCGGTAGCGGTGCAGGGTCAGTGCCAGATGCTTCGGGGGACACTGTGCGGTGGCAGCCCACGGGGAGGGCTCTGTCCCGGGCACCAGCTGGCGGCGGCGGCGGCTCCCGCTGCGCGGCACGGGATGGATGGCTCTGGCGGAGCGTAAAACTCCACGAGGGAAAGCGATGCTCCCGTGGACCGTCTTTCTTAGGTAGGGTCAGGCACAAAGGCGAGCACGGCTTCTCCCTGCTGCCCACAGTTGGGTGTCCTCCTCCCCCCGGGGAACCGGGACCCCCGTCCCCCTTCCTTCCTGAGCACCTGGCTGCCTTGCGGGGCTCGGCGTCAGCTTCCCTTCGCTGCCCAGCAAACCGGGATGGCTCCGCCGAACGCCTGCCAGCGACAGCAGAGATAAACCGGAGGAATATGGCACGCGGTCCTAGTGTTTCTAAAGGAAACCTGGACCGCTGCCCCATCTCGAGCGGTTTCTGCTGCATCTTGTGCCTCCCACGCTGCCGGCTCGAAGGTCCCTGCGGTGCTTTGTGCCCGTCAGCACCTGCACACTGCCAGGCCAGGCTTGCTCTCAGGGGGACATCCTGTGCCTTTCCTATCCTTAAATCCTCCTCCTTAGACAAATACCCTGGAGGTTCCCACGCCTGTAACGGAGCCAGTTTTCTCCTCAATCAGGGAATAGGAAAGAAGGAGCCTTGGCTGTCCCTGGCACCAGCAAACGCAGCCGAAAGTGCCGACATTGCCATGCTGTACCACGGCACAGCAATCCTGCACATCCCTGATCCACGTTTTGGGGGACTCCAAGCTCCTGAGTGACCCTGGCATGGCAGGGACTGGTCTGAGGAGGGACTGGGACTGAGAGCTTATACTAAACCCTGCCATAGCCCCATGGCCACTCTCCTCCTGGCCGGCTGTCGTGGTTTAACCAGGACACCGGCCACAAACTGCACTCCCAGACCCCTTCCCTGCCATCATCCCCCACAGGAGTCTGGAGCGGCCATGGGGGCAACTGGTCCCCAGTGAAGGGGGCAGAGCTGACAGCCAGGCACGGGGGCAACCCTAAGCAGCCCGCGCAGATCTTGCAATTAGGAAAAGTCTGGATCTGAGCTCAAATTTCTCATTAATCGCTCACCCATGAGCAGCGCAGGGCAAAACCATGCCGGGCGAAGGTCAGGACCGCGGGCCGGGAGGGAGCCCAGTGGCTGTGGCTGGGAAATTCCCGACACAACACTGGGAGCTAGAAGCCGAGGAGCACCAGGAGATAATGCTTAATGTTTCAGGAGGGTTTTATTAAAAAAAAACAAACTGAAGGATGTCCCAGAAAAGAAGCGCTTTGCCACTGTCTGCAATGTGGTCAGGCTGGAAAGCACCTTTGTGCCTAATGGGCTGCACAGTGCCAACCCCCCCCTGCACCACGGAATGTCCCCTGTGTCACCGCAGCACCCCGAGTTCAAGCCAAGCCCCCCCCAGCAGTGCCTTACTTCAGTGCTGCCTGCTACGGATGGGACCATGCTTGCATACAAGATTCCGGTCCCTCGCACAGGTTAATCCGGAATTTTTTGGAGATCGCTATCCTCCCAGCAGGCCTGGGCTTGCTCTTTAGCGAGGAAGCCATCCTGCGTGCTGCCAAGCGATGGCAGGGCCAGGCCGTCGGATGCCACATCACGGTGCTCGGTCATTACAGGCGCTCTCTGCGATGTGCTGATTCCCTCCTTTGTCCAAAACCTATGCCGTTTGGCATGGCGAACAGCAGTGAAATAGTGTATTTGCCAATAACACAGCTCGTTAAATTTTAATCAAATAAGGGATTGTAAGCGCACAGTTACCAGGAGCTCCTGGGAGTGCTGAGAAGCCACTTTAAAAATGAATTAGTAATAAGGCACGTTGGAAGCAGCAAGGAGAAGACGGCTGGAGAAGATCCACTTGAAGCAGCAATGCTCCCTTTGCTGCTCACATAAAGCTTTTTCCTCCTCTCCTTTAATTTGCTTTTTTTTTGAATTGCCACTGGAGGAAGAGGGGAAAACACATGGGATGTCCCAATACTCAGATAACTCCAAAACGCCAACCTGTTCACGCAGCTGCCACCTGCCTGCGGAGCTGTCCTGGGAACGACTCTGGTTGATGTTGACGGGGAGACCATGGAGAAGACAGCCACCCCATGCATCCAGGCTGGGGACTGGGACATTCAGGTCACCGCGCTCCATTAATAAACCACCCCCTGTGCTGGGACACAGGCATGCATGCCTGCCTGCAGCTAACGAACAGCAATCCCAAGAGCTCAGCTTGAAACGACTCCGATGCTAAAAAAAATGCTCAACCCCCACCCAGGACAGACCTGTGGGTGCATCTGAACGGGTGTCCCCAAGCTGGGTGTCCAGGAGCATCACCTGAGCGGGGTAGCACTGGTGCTGCTCTGCCCCGTGGGGCTGCCAGGCTTAGCTGAGAATAACATTTTCTGCCAACCTGTGAATGGCAGCCAGTCTGCTGCACTTGGGGGGACTGGTGAGAGGGGGGTCCCTGGACATCGTCCCGTTTCGGACTTGTCTCCTGAACATCCATCCTGCCACGATGCCCAGGGCCGCGCTGCCAGGGCCACACGGGGCCGGGAGGGCTCAGCGCCGCCGCGAGGAGCAGATGTCCCTGTGCGGGGATGCGTGGGCAGCAATTAGCTCCTGCGGAAAGGAATTAAGGAACAGATTTCTCCTGCTGGAGACACGAGCCTGTAATGTTCCCAGCCCAGGAAGTGCGGTGGCAAGCGGGCTTCAACCCCCCGCTACATGCTGCCAGGGGATTTTTATGGCCAGAAGCACCCTTTGCCTCCCTGTATCGCATCTCCTATGTCAGCTGAGCTGAGAAATTCCCAAATTGCAGCTTCATGGGTGCGAGGGTTTGGTTGGACTCCAATCCTCCTTCCCTGTAACACACCCTGGTCCCATGGGAAGCACTTCGGTGGTCTTGCCAGCTGCCCGGAAAGGACTGGTGAGGGGGTTTTAAGTTAATGAGAGTTTGTGGAGGGAAGACAGGGCCTTTTCTCCTCTCTCTGTGCTCTGAGGAGGGAGAGGTTGGTATGGCCATGCCAAGCCTGCCACATGGCAGGCACTGGGGTGCTTGGTGCTGCAGCACCCAGGGCTGTTTGGGGGTCAGAGCCAGAAAGAAACCTCCTTCTCTGCTCCCAGGTCTTGTCCCCAGCCATCCACACCACTCTGCAACTCTGATGTTTTAAATCATCCCAAAAAAGAAAGGCGAGGATATTTATCAGCTTGCTGCTCCCTAGGGGGAAGGTTTGGAGGAGGTAAGTGGGTGCCTGGGCTCCTGGGCCTTATGGCAGACCCTGCCAGGAGGGGCTGGAGAGAATCATTTCACTTTTCGGCACATCCACCTTTAATTGGGTGTGATAATAATTTTATTGCTTGCTGGGATTTGTGAGGCTGAACTAATATTTGTAAAATGCTTTGCTATCCTCAGTTGAAAGGCAATCTAGAACGGCAAAGCCCTGGTGTTATTCACATTTGGATAATCCAGAATTATTCATAAACAAAATCAAGATTATGCAAATATATTCATTAGTTCTCAGAATACCTCCAGGAAAATAGAGGAATTAGTCTTGTTAACAATTATATGTTATGTAAGTGTGTGTCTAAGCATGCACAGACCCGCGCGCTATCGGTGCTGGGGCACATTTGCCTGGGACTTGTCCCAGGATCTCAGAGCGCCGAAGAACAAGGGCTTGGCCTGTGCAAAGCAGCCACCTCAGTTTTGGGATATCCCGATGCCCTACGGCAAGCAACAGCACCCAGAACAGACCCCTGCACTGCCACCGCCCCGCGGTCCCGCCGGCTGCTTTTCAGCCAAAACAGCAGAGACATCCCCAACGTCCCCTCCGCAACCATCACGGATAGCCTACGCATGAAAACCATCACCTTATTCTAGCCAAAACAGCCTTTCCTACCCAAATGAGGATTTTTATGGTACGTGCAGGGCCAGGAGGCTGAGGAGATAGGATTTGGATGCAGCCCTCTCGCTCAGGACTTGCCCTTTTCGCTCTGCATGAGCCCTCGCCCCGATGCGAGCTTGTGCCCAGCTTGGCTTTCTGCAGTGCAATGCCACCGTGTATTTGGGGTGTGCTGGGAAAGGGGAGATAAAGGTGCATTGAAAATACCGCGTGGTTTAATTAATGCCACATGCCTTTCACTGTATAGGTTGTATGGATTGTTAATTATTTTTATAAAGAAAATAATTAGTCCCAATCAAGGCAGAAGCTCTCCAGAATTACAGCTCATTAACTGTTCTCACATTTTTCTGTTCTATAAAAAGTCATGTGGTGCTGATGAAAATTATAGACCCTTGGAATCAGCATTAAATACAAATTCAGACAGTGTTACCATCCTATTACCATCAACCGCATCGACTTGGCTTCGGTAATTGCAGCTGGAGATGAAGTGCAGGGATTTCTGCTCTATACTATCTCTGAAAACAAGCACTCTGCCCATTAGTTTGCCGGAAACAATGTGACACCAAGCCCCGACTCAGCTAAGTACGTCCCCGAGGAGATGACAGCCACCAAGGAGAAAGGGGAAAGCAAGGCGGCTTTGCTGGGGATGGGAAGATGAGGGTTGCTCAGGTTCGGTTCAGCTCCAGTTTGCAGCGGGGCTGCTCCTGCACAGAGCAGGGGTGACCACGCAGGTCTGGTGCTTGTCTAAATTAGGAAGGTGAACCAGCTAACAATGCGGCAAAACTGTCCTATGGGCTGGGGTAGCAAAGCCACCAGTTCAAGGGACGGAAAGAGCTAGGAAATGCAGAGGGAACAAGGAGCAAGCTTTAAGCAGTGGGATTATCCTCATGGGACATGGGGAAAATAGGACATGGAGGGATGCTCTTGTCAGGGATGCGGGAGCATCCCCAAGCCTCTCCCTCTGGACCATCCTGGTCCAGGCACCATGCTGGGGCTGACTATCGAACGCTGCAGAGGCCTCGCTCAAAGCCTAATTGAAAGAAATCACAGCACATTAAAGGGAGTTCAGGTCAAATCAATACCGACACAGTGGGGAGGGCGAGTGGGGGGGAGCGGGGCAGTGGCCGTGTTCTAGCGCCAGCTCTGCAGGCAGGGTGCAGGCTGCGGCCGTGGGCTTCGCTGCCTGCTTTTCTGCCGTGGAAAGGCAAGGTGAGACCCGCTGTCCCCTGCTTCACGCAGGACAAACCCAGCAGCAGTGGAGGGCGAGGGTTGGCAGCGGCAGCCCGCGGCAGGGAGGGGGCAGGGGAGCCGCGGGTCCTCAGAATCCTGCTTTTCAGTTTCCATTAATCAGGGATGAACGTGCCTTCGGTGGCATTCGCAGCCCAGCAGAGCCGTCAGCCAGCTCTTTGGCCCACGAGTCTCCACCGCAAAATTAACCCACCCGTCCCCATGGTGGCAGCTCCCATGCTGAGTGCCTGCCCTTGAGCATCCGAACCTGCTCAGAGGGATAAGGATGGGGAAACTGGGGCTGTGGGTGGAAAAAACACTTCTGGGAAGCCCCTGAGGGCAATGGGCAGTAAATACTGCCACGAGGCACGAAATAGCGGGAGCCAAACCTGCCACTGGCACGTGCTGCTGGCGTTGTGCCTTTAGCTCTGTCCCTGCAGGTGCTAAGATGCTCCATGTTCTGATGGGGCCACAGCCACATGGCCCCAGCACACCTGAGGGCAGAGATGTGCCTGGAGCATGAAACAGCTGCATCTGCCAGCCTGGACTCTCCAAAACATCCAAAAAGCCCTCCAAAACATCTGAAGGACATTCTTCACCTGCACTGGCTCCTGAACCACACATGGGAAATGTTTGGGAGAGTACAAGGACCGGTCCAAAACTGTGGCAATGACTTCTCCAGCCGTCGGACAGAATGGACAACGGAGTCCCTGCAGCCGGGGCTGCCCTGGGATTCTGGGGGAGAAGCAGCCAACATGTCCTGTGTCCTGCAGAGCTCAGACCCCCACAGGGATCCCCCAGGGCAGCCAGGGTCTGGGGACACAGGGCCAGGGGAGGTCACCAGGAGATCACATCCATCCCCAATTAGGAGGCACGGGGCACACCCGGGCAGACGGCCCGTGCGCTCCACCACTCCCCGGCAGGTCAGGCTGCAAAATACCCCCATCTCGGTCATTAACCAGTGGCTCCCTTTGTTCCTCAGCACACGTTATCCGCTTGCCTCTCTGCTCTGGTGACCCTGCACCATTGTCCTTCATTAACTTGGCCAACGCGTGGCTGATGGGCAGACAAAGGCAGGGACGGGGCAGGTGGCTGCGGCAGGGAGATAACCACAGAGCTCATCCCACGTGGCAGGCAAAACTGGGCTGATTTGTTGCTTTGGGTTCTTTTCCTATATGTTCCTGATTTTGGAGTTTTTTGGCAAATAAAAACCCCATCCCTTGGAAGAAGCAGTGCTGAACCCACTTGTCTTGCTTCTCCCCGATCATAACAAACCTGGCCTTGCTCTGATCAAAGCAGGGGGGATTTGAGGGGGACAAATGCTTTATAGACAATAGGTTCCCAGAGTTAAACCACCAGCCTTGGGGGAAATCAGCCCAAAACACTGACTGCCTCCGGCACTCAGTATGCCATGGCTGTGGCCATGCCCGCTCCACCAGAGTAGGACTGCTCCACTGGCTGCAGATGATGGAGCAGAGGAGAATAAGTTATGATATATTTACATGCTATTATACATTGGTGTTATATCTGCACTGCTTTGGTGGGTGGTTGGTTATACGGCAGCTCCAGGTGACCTGCAGATTAATTCAGCAGGTGGTCTTTAACTGTGAAATCTCTCATAATGCAAAAATATTTCTCTTGCTGGGCAATAGATAATTTTTCATCCTGACACTAATGTAGCTAAAATCACAGCCTCCTCCCCGTCTCTCTTCCAGTCACACCCCAACACATGCGGTCCCAAGCGCACGCGGGCATGGAGATAAATTCAATACAACCAGCCCATTGCCAGTGCCGTCAAGTTCCACCAGGATGATGCGCTGCTGGAATTTGGTATTAGTGGCGGAGAAAACCTGTTTTCTCATCATGGCCTGTGTGTCTCAGAGCATTTTCGGCCACCTGCATACGTGATGGGCATCTGACCCCAGCCCAAAGGTCTTTGCAGCACGTACCAGCACATCGCAGCCTCCCCTGCCCCCAGGGAGAAAGCGGGACTGGAGGAGAGAGCAGAGCAACCCCGCAGGCAGCAGGATCCTGCCCACACTGTCCCTGACCCCTCTGCCCACCCAGGTACCCACTTAGGGGCAAATGAGGAGATGGTCTCCCCAGTGCCCCCACTCCCACCTCTGCCCCTGACAAAGCCCCCAGCCAGGGCTGGGCGGCAGCAGCTGTTTCTTCTTCCATTAATGATGAGATATAAATTAAACATGAAGTGTCAAATGGGTCATCAGTGAAGCAGTTAGCCCCAACGTTGGTGCCTCCAGACTGGGGATCCATCTCAGCTGGCCTTAAACACCAATAGAGTTTTTGATAGAGCTGGTGTTTTTATTTTTAAGCCCTTCCTGCAGTCCCCACTGCACTGGCAGGGAAAGCGCTCCCACCACATGTGAAAAAAAGCCTATTTTTAAACTCCCAGTGTTTGTCAGCACTTTTGGCTCAAGTGGCTGATGGAGAAGCCAGTTTTGCAGCAGCCGGCATCCCGCAGAGGGTTGCGTGCCCTTTGCCAAGCGATGGTGGCACCAAGACGTGGGCACTGCACCCGGCCATGCTGCTGGAGGTGGTGGTCCAGCCCGCTCATCCCCCCGGCACGTGCCACATCTGCACCACACCAAAGCCCTGTTATGGATGCTGTGCTGCTGGGATCCACCGCTCTTCCCAGATTTCAGGCATGACGACCTCTGCGCCTTTGCACACATCGATAAAATCAGCAAGCGGGGCTGCGAAAGCAAACTGGCTCCTGGGGTTTGGCTTTTCTCCCTGCCCTTTGCTGGGAATGCCAAAGGGTTCCAATCTGGGCACCAAACCCAGTTCTGTTTTCCAGCTGGTGGCACTGCTGGGAATCGGGGCCAGAGTAGGACCCAGGGGACTAAGAGCCATGTGTGGGTCTCCCGTGGGGCAGGACAGGACTGTGGGTCACAGCAGACCCACGCTTTCCTAACAGCAAAGAGCCCCTGGGGTCTTGAGATGGATCAGGGGCTGTGGCAAAGCCCCAGTGCCACCTGCAGCCAAAACGCAGGTGGGATTTGCTGGCCTGGGTCAGGCTTTGCAATGATGAAGAGGTTTCAGTGGCCGCAGGGAGAAAAGGAGAAAAAAAAAAAGAGAAAAGGAAAGGGTGGTCATGCATGAAATGATTTAATTTCAGTGACGCGGGGTTTGCATTTGATAACTTAATCTTATAGAAAAATGTATGTATAGAAAGGTCTAGCCGCCAGACACAGAGATGTGGGAAGGGATAGGAACGGGGCTGAGCAGAGAAGGGTTCAGCTCTAGCCATGGCCCTCTGGGAGGAGAAATCTCCCAAGCCTGGAGATGCCAGGGGAGAATGGGGACCCCCACACGCAGCAAAAGTGGGGTCTGCAGGGCCCCTTTCTGGGGACAAGCCGCAGCAGGACAGGCTGCCCTGGATGGTGGAGCTAGGATGGTGACAGCAAGGAGACAAGAGCGGCCCAGGACCCACCGGTGGGCAGAAGCTCCTTAGCAATCCCGGGCATCAGGGTCATCGCTGCTATTTATTATTTAGGGCTTTGCAGCCCCGGCCCCGCAAGACCCTAAACTGCCACATTTTGCCCTGGCCTGTTATTCCACGCTTTGGTACCTCTTTGAAACAGCCTCACTCAAGTGCTGGGATGGTGCTGAGCCCAGCAGGGAGGGGACCCCATGGCCAGCACAGCCCCCCAAGGTACCGGACCCCACTGGGACTGCGCCCACAAATCCAGCATCCACGGCCGAGCCACTGCAGCATCTGCAGACACAGGGGCTCCCTGGCAGCTGGGGGAGCATCTGTGGGAAGCTCTGTTCAAGAGTAAAATCAAATATTTCTCCAGAACGATCCTCCGGCCAGCCAGCAGACATTCCCCCCCTTTTGCTTCCTTCCACCTGATTCCATCCCTCATCTGAAGAGGAGGATGAGGAGAGGAGATCGGATACGGTGCTTGCCCCGGTGCAGCGTGGGCACCGCAGGCTCCCTCCTCCCCAGCGATGGGGGCAGCAGGAAGACCCAGATTCGGAGAAAGCTGCACCCCACATCTCCCCACGAGATGCCGTGGACCTTAATTCTGAACGAGGGCTGGGTTTTGCCGGTGTTCTTGCTGGTGAGTGAGGGAATTGGAGCCACGGGGCCAGATTTGGGCCCCAAGGAGAGCACTCAAATAAACTTCTACAGGTCAGAAATTGCCCGTCCTCCAAACCACGGTGTTTCCCACTGCCCTTCTGGTTTCCAGTCCCTGCGACACTGGTCTGGGGACAACCCTCAGCCCTACATCCGCTTTTGGGAGCTTTTAGGTGAAGGTGACAAAACCCCACATGACTGCAGCAGGGGCACAGCAGGCAGAAGTGGTACTTTTGGGGGGTAGCCAAAGTCTCTAAGAAGTCCCTGTCCATGAGCTTGGGGCTCCTGTGGGGGCTTCCAAAGGCCCCTTTCCCCAAATCCTTAGGTGTTTGTACACCATCCCATGCTGATGCACAGGTCGCCTGGCTAAGGCGCCCATAGGTGCTAAGCCCGGCTGTGCTGCCCGGCGCTCACTGCATCCCACCCAACCTGGTATGGGTCCATCCCACCCATGTGCCAGCAGGGCCACCTCTCTGGGGACAGAGATGTCCCCCACCCCACCAGAGAGGCCAACAGGGACACAGTCCCCAGCACTGGTCGAGCAGAGGGGCAGATGGATGGGGGCCGGGAGGAAGGAGGAGGAGGAAGATGAAGGCTCTGTGAGCAGCAGGGAGGGGGTCTCGCAGGCATCCCCAGCTCTGCCCCTCACTCTGCTCCCCCCAGCCTCCCAGCAGCTCCCAATCTGCCTAATTAGCTCTCCCTGCTCCCGCAGTCCAGCTGGAGCTGGAGGGCAGGGGCAGACAAAAGCCTCCCTATTGACGGCCCCTCTGAGGAAGGGGCTTTTCTTCTCCCCCTCTGCTTTTCTTTTCAAGCCCCTCTCCCCCCCTCTTGGGCCGGGGCCACGGGCTCATTAGCGCTTGGGCTCATTGGGAGCAGGAGGGAGCAGATGGCAGCCAGGCGGCTGGCGCGGCCGGCCCTGCCGTCGCCTCTTCCCGCAGAGCAGATGCCCGACCAACAAGGGGGAGGATTAACGGGAGCGGGGGGCCATGGGCACGACGAGGCCACCAGCGGAAGCTTCTTCCCCAGCGGCACATCCCGATGCCTGGGGGCCGCCAGCCTGCTGGGGACGAACGGGGTTCAGGGCCATCAAAACGTGGCTGGGAAGCCAGAGGTCAGGATGGGAGAGAGCTGGTCCCCAGCCCATCAGGGACTCTCTGCTGGGCCAAAAATCACTGCAAAGCCCATGGGGGAATTGCAGCCGCCTTCTGCCCTTTCTGGGGGTACTCTGACCCCCTGGCACTACAGTGCCATGGCTGCTCCTGCCCGGTCCCAGCGTAGCCTTGGGGGGGGACACCCGCTGCCACCCTTGTCCCAGCAGGTTTGCTGCAGCAGCGCCCAGACCCGTCTCCAAGATCACCCGCGATGGTAAACCAGGCAGCAAAACTGCGCTTAATCCCACTTCAGCAACACATCCCTCCCCCCTGCCTCCGTGCAGAGTGCATCCTGGGGGATTAAGGGTTAAAGCACAAATCCCCTGCACTGCCCTGATGTGACCCACTTAGACCATCTGGCAGGGAGGGATGCAGGAGCCTCCTTTCTCCCAGCACCGCCGGTGCTCACCCGGCATCACCGGCTGCCCCAGGAGCTGATACGGGCACCTGCAGCCTCCAGCCTCAGCAGCACCCTCGCTTTTCACGTAGAAGTGGATTTCAGCTCAGTTTGGGGGTGCTGGGACGGGGTAGCCTGTGCCACACTGCCATGGCTGGTAGTGTAGGAGTGGGGAACACAAACACCCCCAAAAGCATCCCACAAGCCCCCAGACTGGCACTGGCTCTGGGTCCCTGGGGGACCCTGGAGCATCTCCCAGCCTGGCTGCTCCTGGCATGTGCAGGTTCCCCAGCAGAAGGGTGCTGATGAAAAACGGAGCAGCGCTGGGAGAAGTCAGCCTGCCGAGTGCGAAGGGGCTCCCAGCTACCACACCGCAGCCGAGGTCACGGCCAGGGAAGAGATGCAGGCAAAAGCCCAGCCAAGAGGGAGGAAAGGGGACCCCGGTTGTGGGGACAGGGCTACAGTGTGATGGTGATACCCGTCCCCAAAGGCTGGGCAGAGACCGGTGGCACCTTGTCACGGGAGGTTTAAAGAGCATTTTTAGTTCACAAGAGCCAAAGCCCCTTCCAGCAGCTGTCGAGTGGGGATCGCAGCATCCTTATGGACCAGCGAGAGGGAACAAGGGCACCCCCGCTCAGTGGAGGCGCTTGGGGCAGGGTGGGGGGTCCCTGTCCCCGACCCCATCCTCAAATCCCACCCTGGGGTTTTGCATGTGCTGGAGCAATCCCCCTGTAAAGGTGAGCATGGGGGTAGCCCTAGGCCTGCCTAACCTCCCCACACCACTGAGTCCCTCACCCCCAGCTGCAAAAGCACGGCCCCAGGCTGCACGGCGAAGCCCCGCCAGGCCCTGCGTAGGGAAAGGTTAATTGGAAATGCCCCTTTCCCCATCACCTTGGTTTTTCCTTTCACGCTGCAAACTGGTCAATAATCCATTTACTTTGGCAGAGCCCTGCTCTGGGCATGAAGCTGCGTCGGGGGGCCGGAGTACGCAGCCCCCCCAGCTCCAGCAGGACAGGGAGGGAAGGGATTAATGTATTCTTTTGTTCCAGGATGAACCATGGGTTTAGTAGAGCTTTAACCCTCCAAACCTCCCAGAGAGCTTGATGGGAATTTAGATGGAAGAGGCTTTATCTCTAGGACCAGCAGTAAGGTGGTGGCAAGGGATGGGGTGCAGAGCCGGCTGGAAGGGGGGGGAAGGAGGGGAAAAAAATTTAAAAATAAAAAAAAAAAAATCACCTTCTGCCCCAGAAACCCCACCATTGCCCCACAAGGATGCAGGATTGAGCCCTTAGCCATGCTCAGGGCACCCTGTGGGGATAGATTTGGGCTATGCCCACTGTGGGGGTTCCCAGCAGGACCCCCTGCTGCAGCTGAGCCGCTTGGCACCCCACAAGGGCACAGCCTCAGCCAGCAAAACTGATGGGGAGACAGGCAGCGCTGGCCTAGAAACCACGCCATCCCCTCCACCGCTGCGGGAAGCGCGGGGCCGGATCCAGGGCAGAGATCTGCAGCGTTTGCACAGGAGCAGCTGTCAAGTGTGGGAGAAAACAGAAATCCAGATGGTCATCTTAATTTTTCATTTGGCTAACTGGTCTCCCCGTCTCCTCTCTGGTACGCTCTGCTTGCTGGCACCGCAGTCGTTTGCTCTTAAATTAGCCGGGAGCATCATCAGGGAAGAAAGGCCCATCCAAGCAGCAGCAGCACAGCAAAACCTTCAGGAAAAACAAACCCAGAGCGGAGCCGGGTGCGGAGACGGCTGCAAGAGGAGCTGCCGCAAGCCTTGGGGCCATTCTGCCCATGGACGGGGAGCAGGAGGCCAGCTCTGGCTATTGCTGGGCTACGAACCTGGTGCCAGCTCAGGGTGCTGGGGACATCGCTGCCTACCCTGATGGGGTCCCGCTGCAAGGCCCCTGGGGATGCAAAATCTGGCATCTCATAGGTGTGATCCTGCCAAGACAGCAGCCTCAGGCTCCCAGCAGAGCCCCGCGTGATGCAAACCGAGCCGGCAGCCCTGACGAGAGAAGCCAGGGACCGCGGTTTCTCTGGTCCCCCAGCCTTTGGCTTCAGCCCCCACCAAAAAGCAAAGCCCCTCCGTGGCACAGGGACAGGAGCAAGCGCAGCGAGTGCCCCGCAGACCCCAGGGCGAGCTCCGCCGGGGCTGTCCCCGCTCGACACCTGTAGCGGAGGCGGCGGCACAGATGGCTGCACCACGGGGAACGTCCCCCGGCCCCGGCCGGCGGCACACGCTGCGATGAGACAAAAGGAACCGCGCTGCACCGACGCCGGGACCTGGCAGCATCGTGACCGGCTGCGCAGAGTACACCCCGGCTTGGGGACCCCGTCGCGCAGGATCTGCCGGTGCCGAGGTGCAAAACGTAGCAAAGCTGAGTTGGCGGGTCTGTTTTGCCATGTGCCGAGAGCTCCCGGCCCCGGCACAGGCGGTTCCCCTCCCGCTGGAGCTGGCGTTGCCAGCAAAACAGAGGCACACGCGTGCGTTAACTTTTTAACAGAGCCGCAAATGCTCCCTGCCCGACCAGGATATCCGTGGCAATCCAAATTGCCATGTAGAGCCATGCATCGCTCCTGGTACTTGGGCTTGCTGTATTTCCCCAATGCCCTAATTCGTTGCTATATTACATCTCCAACTCCAAGCTATTTAAGCAGCACATTCAGGCAGGAGAGAGCGTGTGAGCCAGCACCCAGCCCGCTGACAGCCCCATCGGGTGCCAACCGTAGCTCAATGCAGAGGAGGAGAAAGGCGCCGTGGTTCCTCTCCCCCACAAAGGCTGAAACCCTGCAAACACTGCCCGTGAAAACGAGAGTTGCTCTTCTCCTTCGGAAGCCTAAGCCATGCCTTTCCCAATTTCCTACCCTGATTAATGGCAATCAGAGAGATCAGAAAAGGGGCAAAAGCGACCCCTGCATCGCATGAGCAGTGGGACCCCCATCGCACAAGCAGCGGGACCCCCGTCCCCGTCGCTGCTGCGGCTCACAGCCTCCACCAGTACAGGAGGCATTGGAAACAGCTCGCTCCCTGTGAGCTCTCTGCTCTTTAGTACAGGCTGAGCCCCCAACACCCAGCCCACTGCAGACCGAGCCCCTCTCCTCTACAGACCCATTGCCTCCGTGAAACTTTGGGTTGTTCCCCACAGCGGGTGGGGAGCAGCCAGCAGTGGAAATGGAGCAAAGAGAGAGGAGAACCAGCCAAAGCCTCCTTTCCTTACAAAAACAGTGCAACAAGGATATTTTTAACCAATATTGAGACAGTCAGCAAAATAAAACTGGTCTAAATTAGAGAGCGCGTTGTTGTGAGGAAGCCACACGGATCCTTGCCCATGCAACAGCCCGGCTGAGCGGCTCGGTGGGTACCAGCAGCCCCCTCGCCTCGTTTCATGGGTTTTGGCCATTGCTCTGGCCCTGGCAAACATGGGGGGCACCGGCCCCCCTGGGAGTAGGAGGGACAGGGCAGGCAGGCACCAGACGTGCAAAGCCGAGACTGCTCGGTTTTGGGACCTGGGGGACACCAGCCCCAGAGCTGTCCCAGTCCGTGGCTGTGTGCCGGCTCCTTGGGCAGCTGTAGCCTCTGGGCTGCATCAGCCTCCCCCCTGGTCCAGCTGGAGGTGGGGGGGGGTCTTCCCCTCCCTGGGCATCAGCTTCCCAAAGGTCCCTGGTGAAGGAGCGATGCAGAGACAAGACAACAAGCAAGACGCACGTCCCGGGGGTCTGCGTGGCAGGGATGGACGCGGTCACACTTTCTAGCTGATGACCCCCACTCCTGCCCCCCCTGCCACCTTCCACAGCCCAGCTAGAGCTTTCCAGGCCCCCACCCTGCTCCCCCCAGGAGGCAGCCAGCTCCCAGGCTCCAAGCACCACCGAGCCAAAGTTTCCCAAGCCTGCTCCCCTCCGGAGCACAGCACCTACCCGGGGAGGGGTCCCAGCCAGCCATCATCCCCCTGCCCCAGGCACTGGCGGGGGGGGGACACCCCCAGGTCCTTCAGCCCCTAACCAGGGGTGGGGAGAGGAGACACTCCAGACCCTCACGATGGGGGGATACTAACTGGGAGTGGGGAGGAGGATGGGGATGGTGCAGCCCCCATCCAGAGGCAGAATGGGGGGGTGTCCCTGAGCTCCCCCCCGCCATGCCCTGCCAGCCCTTACCTGGGCAGCGGCTTGCGGGCCGTGATGCTGGCCACGATGATGCTCTCGGGTCGCGGCGTGGCCACAGCTTTGAAGGTTCCTCGCCAGAACTTCTCGAAAAGCTGCTTCTCGCCCTGCTGCACGCTGGCCATGGCCCACCACCCCTCTCCCACAGACCCCCCCCCACCCGCTCTCCGCAGATGCTGAGCGCTACATCCCCCCCGCCCCGGTCCCGGTTCGATTCTGTTCGATCCCGGGAGCCCAACCTGCCGCTGCCCCGGCTAGCGGGGAGGTGTGCGGTTCCCCCCCGCCCCCGCCTCCCGTTTATGTGCCGGCGAGGCGGGGAGAGGGGCCGGCCCCGGCCGCCGTTCCCTCCCCGGTGCCGCCTCCCGCAGCAGCGGCGGCGCCCGGAGCCGCGGGGAGCCCGGCCCGACCCGCCGAGACGGGGAAGCCGGGTGGGGGGGGAGATCTACCCCGGGGGCTGTGATCCATCCCCGGGGGCTGTCCCGGCTGCTCCGGAGAGGAACCGGGCCGGTCCCGCTTGGGCTTGGATCCAGGCTTCTCCCGGTGGAGAATAGGGGCTGCCTCGCTGGTCACGCTGGACTCGATGGCTCTGGGGGGGCTCCGGTGGGTTCCCACCCTCCGGGGGGGGGTTTAGCACCCTCACCCACAGGACCCGTTTCCACCCTGGTGTCTTCGTGGTCCCCAGGACCTCCCTTGCTCCATCCCCATCATCACCTTCCCCGGCCGAGGAACCCCTTCAGCTCGCTGCCGGATTGTGGGCACCCCCACGTCTTGCCCTTTGCGGGGCACAAACCCTCCAGACCCCCACAAGTCCCCGTCCCCCAAACACGGGCTACCAGTAGCCTTTGTGTTTACCCACACCCAGCTTTTTTACCAGGCACAGGGGAAGAAAGAGGCAGAGCCTAGAGCCACCAGCTCGGATAGCCCAGGGAGAAAGCAGCAGGAGGCCATGGAGACCTCTCTGTACTGGTCCATGCTGGGACCTGTATGGGGAGGAGATTTTGGAAGAAATCCCCTTTTTCTTCCCCCTCCCCGTTCCTTCCCATTTAACAGGCACTGGCGTGGAGGGGCAGGGATGGGGCACGCTGCTTCTTGGACCCAGCAATGGGCAGCAGCAGGCTGGGAAGCCCTGCAGTGGGGTCCCAACCAGCTCAAAAAACAATTCCTCACCTTCCAGGGCAGGATTTGACCTGCTGGGACCAGGCACATGAGGAGGGGGAGGGAAGGGCTGGGGCAGCACAAGTGCAGCGGTGCTGTTTCCCTTAGCCTCTGCACCGAGTACAATAAAAACATCTTTAGGAAAAAAACGCTTCTTCTACCAGATGCTTTGAAGCACAAGTAAAAGCTGGTGACCTTGGCTGAATGAGACTCTCTCTATTGTGCCTTGGAAACCCGCACGATACGTTTATGTAAGCGACGGGGGGATAATGGAGCCAGGAACAATAAGCAGTGGGAGCCAAGAAAGAATGAAAATCACGGAGCAACTTAATCGCTTTCATGCAATAAATATAAAATTACCAGAAGGCTCATTCTGACAGCGCTGTCTGTTGAACTCCTCCTTCCCTGCCCCTTTTTGCTTTCTGCTCCCGGTGCCAGGGCTCTGCCCTGCTGGTACCCGGGGACAAGGTGGCCCCGGGCTGCGTCCCCACGCCGAACGCCGCAAAGCAAGAGCCTCAGCGGCACACGCCGACCGGCAGCGGCACGCTTTGTGCTGCGAGGCCATGAACGGCTGGAGACGGATGCTGGAGAAGCAGCAGCGGCAGTGGGAGCGGGCACGGATCCAGCAGGGCTTTACAGTCAGCTCTGCCAGACATCGCCTAAAAAGCCTGATAGGGAAGGATGATATTCGCGCACGGTGGAGAGATGCTCGCTGGGAGGCTGCCCCCCCCCGGGGAAACTGCCCAGAGCCGACGGGGGTACCACGCTGGGGCTGGGAAAGGCCGGCTGCGAGCTGCTTTAGCCCAGGACACATCACACATGCCATGGGCAGGAGGTGTCGGAGTGGGGACCCTCCAGGGATTGCCATGGCCAGCAAACGGCGGGGCAGAGCAGAAGGAGCAGGGGAAAGGGCTCGAGAGGTCTAAGAGCGGCCACGCTGCAAAAGCACAGCTTGGGGAGGGTACAGACAGCACCCTCGGCAGACACAGCAGGCACCCACCGGCAGGAGTGGGTGCTGCCAACTGCCCCATCACCCTTCTCCCGTGGACGGGCAGGGACAGGCACTCCCTGTCCAAGCAAATCCAAGCCCGGATTTCCTCTGGCCCTTCCAGCCGTTCCCATAACACACAGCCTACTCGTTAGGAGCCCGTTTCCCTTCAGAGCACATTAAACTCATCAAAGAGAGATCAGGCATAAGCCCACACGTGCCCTGGTCTTGATCTGGTTTGTTAGCAAATGACCGAAAAGTGGGGTGGGGGGTCAGGCAGGAGCCCCACCGGCACAGCCAGCCCCAGCCCTCTGCTTGCAGCTCATTAATCAAATATCCTGCAAGGCATCAGCGCCTGCATCCCCGCCAGGGCTTTGCAGGATGAGTCCAACCACCCCCAGCTGCAACCAGGGTCCTCATTGCACCCCAGGGCATTTCACCCCCTTCCACCAGCAATCCTGGAACAGCTCTAAACACCCTAAAATTAACTACAAAATAAAAGGAATAATAAATGTTTGCACTATTAAATTAGCAGCATGGGTGGCGTGTGGGCAGGAGGAAGGCTGCGATCATTACAACAAGAACCCTCTCTCCTGGCATACCTTGTGGAGACATCAATGAGCCAATTAAGCAATTGCCTCAGTTAACGGAGGCTCCTAGGAATAGACTTCCCTGCTATAGACTAACCGCGCTGTAATAAATTGTCTCATAAATAAACAGCCTGAAAAAGCATTACAAGATACCCAGAAAAAAGCACTATATCACATGCAGAAATGATACCTTACATCTCTAGCCTAACTATTAGCCCACGGCATTGCCAATGCTTCCCCAAACCCAGGGAACCTGAGCCGTGGGGACGGTGCCACGGGGCACAGGCAGCCCTGAGCCCCCAGGGGTGGTGACGGCCGTACTCTGCAAACAGCATCCCCAGCAGATACCGCCTACCCTGCGAGACCGCTGCCTGCCAGCGGCATCCAGCCGGCGGTTACTCATCCCGTGGGCATTGCAATAAATGCCACCCTGGGTTATTTACAGCCCCAGCGATAACACGGGGCTCTGCCAGGTTCAAATGTTTGCAACCAAACGGGCGCAATAAACTCTAGCAGAGAGAGCGGGTCCCAGGATGCGAACAGGGAAACTGGGACTTGGAGGATAGCTGCACAATATCCTCCAAAAAAAACCCAAAACCCCCAAAAAACCCCAAAATAATCTCTTCCGTAGAAAGCTCTTCTTCCATTATTTGCCTTTTTTTTTTTTTTTAAATTACACAAAAGGGCTGAACTTGGGCTTCCCCCACCCTGCACGGGGGGGCTGCAAACAGGGCTCTCCCCGAGGCTGCCCGGCCCCCAGAACCACTCGCTGCACCCTGTTCCGCAGCCCTACAACCACCTGCACCACACAATTAAACACCCAGCACCCCCTCGCCCGGCAAACCCCCCCTTGGGGCCCAAAACCCCCTGGGGAACCCGAGAGGGACCTACCTGGCTCAGAGGCAGGTGAGGATGCTCAGGCCCCCCAGCCCTGCCTTCCCCTGCTTTATCCTCTCCCACATTTAAAGGGCCCAATGTCCCCATCCCCTCCCACCCCCAGGCTTCGATTCTGGGGACGATAGAGAAAAAAGAGCGGTCTTTGCTCTGGGTGAACACCCGCTGTGGGCGTTCAGCTGCTGTCAAGGAGGACGAGCTCTGGGGCTGAGGGAAGAAGTGATCAGCAGGGCGAAGCTGTGTATGCTCAAGAGGTACCCAAGGGGAGGGAAAGGAGAAAATGTGTTTAACTAGGATTAAATTTTAATCTGTTCCCCCTAGTAGAGAGAAGAAAGCTGGGTTTGTCCTGGAGCTGCACAAATAATTTTCTATAAATGCTGAATTTTTTTTTTTTTTTTTCTTATTTGGCTTGCATCCGGCAGGAAGAGCCGGAGCCTGGTTTTGCCCAAACCGCCCCATTTCCACCTCCACACAGCGTTGGTGCGGTGCTGCTCCACCCATTTCCCCAGCCAAACAGGTTTACTGCAAATTCAGAAAATCAGCAATTATCTTTGGAAGTATTCATTATCACTCAAGAGTCAATAAACAAAGGCTACGAGTGCCCTCTATTCGTGGCACTTCAGAAGCACCTACCAATTATTCCCTTGACTAAACCAGCCTTGCCTGGCAGGAGGGGGGCTCTCCACCACATGCTGCAACGCGGCTGCCTGCTGCACTGTCTTCCCGCTTTGGTCAGGGAGAAGGAGAAGGAACAAAGGCTCCTTGCTTAAAATAACATTTGCAACTGAGGTGTGAACCTGCAAGGCGATGCAGAGCTCCGCTTCGGATGTCGTGGCAGATGCGGATGGATGCTGAGCGGGTCCGGCCATGGGGCTGCCCGGGCAGAGGGGCCGGGAGATGCTCGGTGGGGCTGGATCTGAACTGGTTTTCCCAAGAAAGGCAGCGTGGAGCGGGCTGCGGGGCAGGGAAGCAGCAATGGCCATGGGACAATGTGCAGCACCACGTGCTGAGCTGGGAAAAGCCCTCGGAAGGTGGCGGGTGGCCGAGCAGCCCCACGCTGCCGCCAAAGCATCTTTCACTCGGTAAATGCATTTTGCAGAGTCAAACCATTGCCAGAGGGCGTTCATCGTCTTCCCGGTGGGAAATACCTGTTTAATGGCTCTTTTCCCCAAACTGAAGGGCTCCCGGCCAGCCCCGCAGCCTGCGTAGCCCTGGGCAGAGCCCAGCACCCGGGGTCCCCCCTCTGCCCATCCCCATGGCCAGGTACATCCAAGGACGAGGCCCTTGCCAAAGGAGTCTTTTTTTTTTTTTTTTTTTGCTTCCTTTCTCTATCCGTGGAAAAGCCATTTTCACCCCCGGGACCCCCGGGAACACCCACATCCCTGGGGCAGCTGCAAGGCTGTGCTGGCCCCCGGGGTGCAGGATGGTAGCAGTGGCCACCCTGTCCCTTCCCTCCATCCCCCTGCCCCATGTCTTGCCAGGAGATAAATAAGGGAGAGGCTGGGAAGCGGAGCTGCAGCCTTCCTTGAAGAGCACCGAGGCCACGGGCACCCGGGCGCATCCATCGCCGGCAAGGGCCATCCATCAGCTCCTGGCTCGAGCGCTTCGGGATGCTGGACGTGGTACGAGGGGGCTGCGGGGAGGAGGAGGGACGGGGCTGATATTGGGGGGGATGTAGCTGTGCTCCCCTGGTTTGAGCTGATAAAGGATGAGGGTGCCCACGTCCCCTCCATCAGCACTGGCTCCACCGTTCTGGTGCAGCCCTCGGGGAGGAATAGAGAGAAACCCACGGGCTTGGGGCGTGAAAAACTGTGATGGAAGTGGGACCAGCACAGGGTGTCACCCCCAGGATCCAGGCCCCGGCTGCCCCACAGTGGTCCCGAGATGCCTCTCCATCATCTCCAGACTGACACCGGGGACCTGCCAAGCCCCTGCGTCCCCCTCCCCGGGGCCACTCACGGTGGCAGGACCAGGCGTCTCCCATTCCAGCTTTCTGCGCCAGCCTCGGCGAAGGCAGCCGGCTTCTCCGTCGGCAGGAGGGGGCTCCGCAGCTCGCCCACTCGCTCCAACAAAAGCACTTTTTCCTCCCCGCTCACCTACCAAAGCCGCCCGGCCCTGATATTTAGGCAGCGCAAGATGAAAAGGCGCAGGGACAGATAAGTGCATGTGTTCTCAGGCAAAGCCATTTGCAGCTGCTGGAAAAAGAGGAATGAAAGGGCAGGAGCAGAGGGGAGGCAGGAAAGCCAGACCACGGCCTTTTCTTCCCTTTGGCTCTAAAAAAAGCTCCAGAGCGGGAAGGGGGATGGAGGGATGGAGATGAAAATATCATTTTTCCCCTCCGAGCTGCAGTGGCCGTGGCAGCGAGCCGGCCCCCGGGGACCATGCGGCAAAGCCGCGCAGCCGCTGCTGCTCTCCAAGCGCCACTGCCGAAAGGTCAAATGCAGCTGGCGGAGGGCGACGGAGGGGGACAGAGCCCGCAGCCGCACGTGTCCGGGCAGGAGAGGCAGGGACCGGTTTGCCAGCCTGGGAGCAAATGGAGAATAGCCCCTTGCTGGGCTATGGTGGGCACAGGCAGCCCCCGACCACAGGCAGAGGGTCCCAGTGCCCCGAGGATGCGCCCGAGAGATGGGGAGGGCAAAATACAAAGGTGCCCTCCTCTTCATCGCCTTCCTTGGCTGGCGATTAGCAGCCTCCGATCACACAAATAGCACCATTGCCTGTTGGGGTAATGACTAGTTAATGAAGCAGAGGAGCTCAGTTGGATCCCAGCCTCCAGCTCGGGGTCTTGGATAAAGAGGTGGGTTCAGGGATGCTCAACACAGGGCTGCAGAGCTGGAATGTATGAGGCTTTTGCCTCCAGCTTGGGAAGGGTAGGATGGGTCAGACCCGGGATCCACATCCTCCTCCAAGCCAACACCGGGATGTTCCCATTCCCGGCTCACTCCAGGTCCCGGTGCCAGCATGGCAGGGCCAGCTACTGCCTCCTCCTCCTCCAGCATCTCCCTGTGCCTGCCTGCACCTCACTGCACTGAACCCATGAGCCAAACCAGGGCTAGGAGGAGGTTTGGTTTCCCCAGACTGCTTCAGCTTTAAAAACCCACCAGGCTCAGCATCCCTCACCTTTCCTTGGCCACCCTGGTTACAAAAGCCCATGTCCCTGGAGGAGCTGAGATGCGGACGAGGTGGGAGAGGGACAAGGTACAATCCCCACCCTTTCAGTTTGGCCTCAGACCTTAAAATTCATTTCACACCATGAGCCCCCCATCCCAAATCTGCCAGGGATGGGGAAGACGCTGCCCCAGGAAACACAGAGCTGGCCACAAACCCAAAGCTATTTAACCAAACCTGCCTGGGGTATGCTGATGGGACGAGTGGTTTGACTCCATGAAATCACCTCTCACTGAGGTTTTTTCGGGATTATTGTGCTGGGCTAGCAGCAGCCAGGGGCAGAGGAGCCCTGTTCTGCCTCCTTGGCCCCCCTTCATGCAGGGCTCCCCGTGCCGCCATGGAATGAAGCAGGAGGGAGCAAAGTGCCGCGTTCCGGCTTTTATAGACTATTACTTATAATGGAGAGGAACAAAAATACTGTAAAATAAAGCACTTGAGGGCATCAGCCTAAGCGTTAAATAGGCTTCTGTTAAAAAGCTGCTTCGACTGAAAAAGCTTCCTGATTTGGATCGGAGGCATTACCCTGCTTGTGAGAAAGCTGGAGCTTTGAAAAAGCCGGGGGGACAGGCAGCACCATCCCCCAGAAAGGGGCTCTCATGCTCCTCCTGGGATGCAGGATGCTCCCACCTGGGGTGCGGGATGCTCCCTGCTCAGCTCCCTCCCACCAGCAACTTATAGGTGCCTCCGGAGAGCACCCAGTTTCCCTAAATTTTAGGCTTCCCATCCTGTCCCTGTGGAGCAGCGCTGCCCCTGCAAAACATGTGGAGCATTTTGCAATGTTAACGGGCAGCACAACTGCTAATGTGTAAACTTTTACTGGTCCGGTGAACAAACGGAGAGTTTGGGGAGCAGACACTTCACATTAAGACGCACTAATGAAATGTGAAAATGTTTTACTGTGGTGTAATTTTATATATTTTTGAACACAGCCGCAGCTGCAGCGCTGTTCCATTTGTGGCTAATTTAAGTGCCAATTAAACTGGGCTAAATTACAGCCGAGTACACTGCAGGAACTGATGTGACAAGGGACGTGTCCAGGAGCCCCAAATCTCGCTGACCTTGCCGTCTGTGTTCAAGCTGGTTTGCAAGCTGGATCAAGAACTGCCGGCTCCTGGAGCTTGCCGAAAGGTCACGGCAGATCCCGGAGGTTGGTGAGATTTGCTGGCTGGGGGGATGCGAGTTCCCTGTGCCTCCTGTGGGCTCTGGAGCAGTCGGGGGCATCTGGAAGTGCCCGGCTCTCAGAGAGGTCTTCTTCCCTCTTGGCTGCCAACTGGGAGCCTGGATGAGGCTGGAGCTGTAGCAAACTCTTCCCGCTCGGCCAGGGACCCCCGGTCCCCCTCGCCGGAGGTGTGCTCGCCTTCCCCCCACATCTCTTCAGACCCCGATTACGACCCACCGTGCGCTGCATCCCGCACGTCGCCAAAGCCGCTGCTTGTCCCCGCTGCCTCCTGGGGAAACCGATCCATCTCAGAAAAAAACCCTCATTTTTCTGGAGAATGGAGGAGCTGGTGGGATTTTGTTCTTCCTTTTGGGTAAAGGAAGGAATAAAGGACCTAAATGCTGGGTTGTGTCCACTGGCCTCACCTTCAGCCTCGGCTTCTGCGTGGTTTGGGGTGCAGAGCCTGTTCTCAGCAGTTTGGGGTTGGTTTTTTTACTGATTTAGTTAGCTGATGATGGCCTTAGGATTTGCTCCAGCGAGGATAGTTCAGAGGGCTTCAAAAGAGCTGCAGGTCGGCATTTTGTACCAGCAGCCAGCTCAGCTGCCCCCATAAACCCCAGCATGGGGAACTGCTGGCTTTCCTAAAGGCACTTTTTTTTTTAGTTGATTTAGGCAATTGTGATAAATCCCCTGAGGCCCCTGGTTTCCAGCTGAGCCAGGTTAGACCCAAGTTAGCTCAGCAACAGCAGGGTTAGCATCCACCCACAGCCTGTGGGTATGCTGCTTGTGCCCAGGAGCACCCCATCCCCACAGACCCCCCCCTTTCCTCCAGCCAGATGGACAGCAGGCTTGGCACAGGGTCCCCAAAAAGCTTTTTCTCATACCTACACACACACACATATATATATTTTTTTTTAATGGGTGTTTTCCAAAGGCAGCCAAACTGATGGCACAGATCCCAGGCAGCAGCGCAGGATCTGGCCATAGAGCACAAACCCAGGTTGGGGACAGGCTCCTTCAGCTCGCCGGGCTCCAGTGAGGTCTAGCGAGGATGTCTGTCTGTCTCTCTGTCTGTCCAGAAGAGCCACCACGCTGGCAGGCATTGGGACTGGAGAGTGGGGCTGAGCAGCTGCCCTGGGATGCAGGAACACAGGATTTCGCCTTCCTGACGCTTGGCAGAGGCTGCGGGAGCAGCAGGACAGTGCAGGAGGGTCCGATGTGGCCAGGCTGGTCCCACTCCCCCCCCGCCACAGGGCTCCCAGCCCACCCCCACCCTCCCCAGGACACGCAGCCCTCCCTGCTTCTCCCCAAAATGCGGGACAGAGGCAACCGAGGGCTGGCGGACATCATCTGCTGCCCGTCAAACAGCCAAGGCTGATGGGGAAGGTGACCCCGTCCCTCGCCTGCCAAAACACCCACCCGGCTCCTCACCTCCGGGTCCCCCCGGGCTCGCTGCCCCCCACGAGACCGCAGCCCCCCCCCCCCAAGTCCTTCAGCTGGCGGCAGAGCCCACCCACAGTCCCCTCTGCTCCCGCTGCCTCTTACGAGCACCCATTAACCAGGCCATGCCTCATAAACTCCAATTAGCGGGCAGGTCGTTTCCATCGGCCGTCACCCAGCGACCGCGCAAGTCATAGCTCCGGGGAAACGGGGCTGGCCCCAGCATCTCCCAGTGATACTGGTCCGGCACCCGGCGGGCACAGATCCCACCGCTGGAGGAGGCTGCAGCCAGGGACAGACCTCCCGAGAGCGGCCGCTAGCTCCTCTCTAATTAATCCAATTACAACATTGCGTTGGCCGCGCAACCAGTGGATTAATTGCGGTTTGCTCCAGGTAAACAGCAGGCGGAAACACTCCTGTGTTCAAACAGGCTCGTTATTTGCTATTAACTACGAAAAGCCTGGCCTCAAACCTGGCCGATGAGGAAGGCCACCAGCATCATCCTCGTTGGGAGAGCGGGGAGCTCGCTTCTCCCCAGGCTCATTGAGCGCCTGCGGAGCCCTCACATCGCTCCCGAAAAACAAATCCTCACCGAAGACTAAAAAAACAAAGATTAGGGGGACAACGCTGGGAGCAGGAATGTAGAGTGGAAGGCTGCTTGCTCTCAGATTTTTTTTTTAATAGAATAAAAAGGAGATTATTGGAAACAATTAATTGTTCAGACTGTCAAGAAGATGAAAGTGTCAGGAGTAAACAGATGCTGGTCACGATTCAGCGCTCATTAAGGCAGGAGAAGGATTCATTTCATATGCATGATTAACTCCTGGCCACTGATGATTTACACAGCAGATGATCAAAAGAGAATTAATTATTCCACAAATCGGGTTGCTGCCAGCCCGGCCCCGGTCCTTGCTGGAAAGCAGGGCTGTCGTGGCCGCCGCTGCCCCGCAGCCGTGCCTGGACCCGGCTGTGTGCTATCTGCCCCTGCCCGGGGGTGTTTGCCCCCCCAGCCCACCCTCCCCACCATTGCCCGGCATCACGAGCATCTCCTCGACTGCCCCCATGAGCCACCTCCAGCATCGCTACGTTCAACGTCGAAGGGGTTTCATGCCGCCCGGCCCTGCTGGAGCGGCCGCTCGGGAGGTATCGGCTTTCTGACACCCGGCCCAATAATATCCTGTTCCTTTAGTGGTAATTAACCCAGGGAAGGTTTCTCTCCACTTGACACCTTTTCTTTCTTTTGTGATTGATGGAGTCTCTTGCCGTTACAAATCCACGCCGTAATTAAAGGAAGGAACTCCACTCCCTCTACCTGATTTACTTTTTAATACAGTCCCCTTTTGATCTCGTCTCTCTCTTAATTAAATTACGAGCCATGAATCAACACCCTGCCACTACAAAAGCTGTTCTGCCTCGCTCACTTTCCTCCACCGAGAGGGAAATAGTGTCTCCAAATCTTGGCAACGGGGAATCGCTGAGAGTTACACAGAGCACCAGCTCTGCTCTTGCTTGGATTTTAGGAGGAGCTCAGGGGCCGGATCCTGCGTGCTGGTGGGCTTGTGGAGAGCAAGCATGAACCCCCTCGAACTGGGTGCAGAGCAGGGAGCGATGCTGTGATGTGATTTCTTTGCAGTCGCCCCATGTCCCTGGTGGGTGCTGGGGCTGCTGGGGGGACACAGGGCAGCTGGGGGACCACGGCCCTGGCCCCAGCCCAGGCATCGGTCTCCTGCCTGTGCCTGGTCCCGGGCTCCGCCGGGCTTGTTTATCCCTGGGAAAAATGAATTGTTGGTCTGCAAAGACCCCACAGTTCTCGCCTGCTCCAGGGGCTCAGCCCATCCTCGAGCATCCCCAGCACATCCAGCGCCCGTCCCTGCCATGCCGGCAGCATCCCTCCTGCACCGTGACACCCCTGGACCCCCAGACCCAGCTCCCTTGCACCTCCCCTCCCTCTTCTGAGGCCACCACGGAGGGAAAATCAGCCACTTCACGTGGCAGAGCCCCTGGTCACACACCACCGACCCACCACGGGAACCCGGCGCGGCCGACGTGCATCACCGCGGCTGCTGGAGGGCTGGGGAAGCCGTGTGTCACTGGGAGCGTAATGGCGTAATAACTCTTTCCTGTGCAGTCTGGGTGATGACAGAGCTTTTAATGAAGGATAATGGTGTTTTGCATTTAAATATACTGCGCTGTTGACTCATGACTGCAGCAGCCCCGGGACAGGAGGTGTAAATCAGGGAAGGCTCCCGGCAGCGCTCGGAGCCTCGTCCCACTGGAAGCATCTCCTACGGACACCCTGGGATCCAGGAGAGGGGAGGAAGGCAGGGACGGGCACCCGCACCCTCTGCCTTGTCGTCTCCCCCACCGCCGCCAAGTGCAAATGAGCCTGATGCTAATTTAATGAACTTCTGATGATTATCGCCTTTATTTTTAAATCTGAATTCCTGCAGGAGTCACCTTCAGCAGGGAAAGGCGGCCCCTCCCCAAGGCGGTGGCGGAGGGGAGGGGGGGAATGAATTGATTGCCTGTATCTGATTAGCAATTACGCTCGGCGCACTTCAGCAGTAAATACTGTCACCCTGGGCTGGGGACGAGGTGATGGCAGATTGGGGGGGTCCCCGGGGAGGGTGCTGGGGGTGGGCTGCAGGGATGGGAACAGCATTTCAGCACCCGAATGGTGCTGACACCCACCCTGGGCTCGGTGCCCGCACAGCACGGAGCAGGAGGCCACAGGCACCTCCTGGCTGGAGGGGACAGTCCCTGAAATAATTTGCTTCCCGAAGATTTTCGAGGCTCCGGGTGGAAGCCACTGGGGTGAGCTCGCCACCTCTCCTTCCCCTGGGATAACCGGCTCCTGCTGCCAAAGCCGCCGGGCTGGTGCTTACGGGCATTTATGAGTTGTGTCTTTAATATGGCGCTGGAATATTTGCCCTATAAATTCTTAAGAACAGATTTATACATGAGCTATTACTGCCATTACAGACTATTAATAAATGAGTTAAATCTACAGGAAAAAAACCCTGCATTCCCCCCCTTTACGTTGGCATAATAAACATATAAGAAGGGAAATGAGGCAGCGCTGCAGCTGGGGGTGGTGGTGCCTGGCCACCGTGGCAGCGGGGCCACGTGCCGTGTCCCCTGGGCCACCTGCCCTGTCCCAGGAAGCCACCGGCCATCCTTCCCTGCAGGGATGCGGGATGCACACGGCTGAGCGAGCTGCCAGCAAATCTGCGGATCCTCCCCTGATCCCAGACATGACCACCCGGACACAGAGGACCCCGGCACATCCCCGTTTCCAAACTGGCAGAGGTGTCCCGGGGGAAGCGGAGGGTTTCTGCACGCTGGGGCCAGTGCCGAGGCACTCAGGAGCGTGGAAGGGACACAGGGGACGATGCTCCGAAGGCGCTGCCTCCTCCGTTTTGGGAGGCAGAGCTATTTGCAGAGCTGGCTGCTCAGTGTACACAAGCTATTTCTGGAAAAGCCTTGACTGAGAAAAGCCATCTGGAGAAAGGCGGCAGCGGAGCCGTGTCTCCGGGAGCAGCTGGCTCCGCGCTGGGATCCGGTGGCTTTCGAGGGCTCTGACGCGCAGGGAAAACACAGAGTCTCCCCTCGTTCCCAGCCACATCGACCAACTGGACATCGGGAGGTGCTTTGCCAGTGAAGCCCGGTGGCTTTATCCCCATTTGCCCAGGGCTGTTTCCAGCCTGGGGAAATGCTCAGGTTCCCCATGACCGAGGGCCACTATACATCTAAGATTCAGGCAGACAAGTTAAGACCTGGAGATGCCATAAGACCAGATCCCGGCGCCGTCGTGGGCGATAGGAAACCCGGAGCGGAGGGCTTGAACCCAACACCGGCTACTGGGATGGGGGTATCAAGTGAGACCCCCTTCCCGAAAAAAAAGGGGTAGCAGGAGGACAGTCCCACCGCTGCCACCAGGATGCCTGGCCAAGGAGAGGGGCTGGGAGCAGGTGGGCTAGCGGTGGTCCTGCCACGATGGCCCCACGTACGGCATGCTGCTTTGGATAACAGCAGGGCAAAGCTCGCGCCCTCCGGGGCTGCCGAGCATGAGGAGCCCCCGCGAGAGCCGGGACATCTCCAAGGGAGCGTAGTGGGAGATAAACAAACAAAAATGCAATATTTTCCTCTGCCGCCAAGATTACATCAGTGCTGGCTGGCTGAGTTTGATTAAAACTCTCATTTATTACATTTGGGAAGAATATAATTTAGCTACCAGATTAAAAGCAAATAAGACCCCTATGAAGGGTCCCAGCGCATCCGTTTCCCCGAAGCCACCGTGTGCCACGGCAGGACGCTCCGGGCGGTGACGGTGACACCTCAGGGTACCCTCAGCATTCCCACCCAGGTTGCCGGCCCCTCTGCCAGCCTTTCTCTCGCTCCAGAGGTTGCCTTACGGCTCCAGCACTGTGTGTGGAGCTCCCCTGGGGATTACAGGCACCGGGGACCCACGCGGCCAAGGAAGGGCCACCGCAGGGGTGCAGATGGCTCCTCCAGCGGGCAGGGGCATCAAGGGACCTGGGTCCATCAAGACGCATCACCCGGTGAAAGGACACCCGTGGGCTACGGCCATCCAGCCCCGATCTGCCCGTGTCGGTGAGCTGGACCGTCCCCGGGGTGCTCCGTGGGGGTATAAGGATGACATGATCCCATCCCTGATCCGACCCAGGCAGCTGCTGGGGAAGAAGCCCTGCTCTCCCAAACCCCCTCCATACAGCCTGTTCAAATAGACACACACAAGGTTGCTGCTCTGGCAAGCTTTCAGCTGGTTGCCTATTACTTTTAGATGAGCTGGCTATTTAAACAGCACTTAAGTATTACAGCTGCTGGTCTGTAAACTGTCTCCGTGACACGAGCCCTTGTTCCCAGGCACTTCAAAAGCCGCTGTGTAAAAGAAATTAATAACAAAGTGAATTGTACTCGAATGCAGCTTCTGGAGATGTAGAGTGGCGGCGGGGGAGTGGCAGAAGGTGAGGGATGATGCCATTTTTAGGACATCACAAACCCAGGTCAGATTAAGACCAAAACGGGCTGAGGTCCGCGAGGCTTTCTGCTCGGGGTCATTACCGGCAATGATGGGCATCTGAAATCTAAACCAGCATGATGTCAAACGATTGCTTTCTAAGCAGGCTGGTTTTTCTTCCCAGCCTGACGTTCGGAAGCCGGGAGGGATGGAGTTGCCTCCTGACACCAGTGGGGTTTTGGTCAAGGCTGGCCCAGCAGCCAGCGATCGATGCTCAACCCCTGCGCCAACAACTGCCTCTAGCTTCAAGCTGCTCCTGGCCGGTGCTGTTTGTTCACTTTGTGATGGACAGAATTTGGGAAAACTCAAGCCTAAAAACCTCTACAGTCTCAGCTGGAGGCCTCAGGGCTTTCATCCCTGGCCTTTGCCAAATCAATGCAGCAGCAGACAAACCCACCAGCCCTCCACGGAGCTGCCCTTGATCCCAGCAAGCATAGAGAAGGAAAAAATGTATTTTAAAAAGATGCAGGTTTGCTCGGACCAACCATAATTCACTGCATGCCCTGCGGGCAGGAACAAGAGGCTGGTATAGAGAAAGAACATCTTACGTGGGCTTCAACCCCAAGGGGGACGTGGTTTCTCCCCAGTTTTCTGCTGGAATGTTCGAGGAGCAGCGCCGCTCGTCTGCAAAATATCCCTGGCTGGGGAAGAAGCAGTGATCGGGACCTCGGCGTCACGGCTCCGCCAGACGCCGCACGGCCATCGTCAGTGTTGATTAATGAGACATCTGAGCAGTCACTCAGCGCTGCAATGAGTCTGTAAGCAAACAAGATATATTAGGGGAAAACGCTTGTGGGAGAAGAAAAGGGTTAGGCTGTTGACTCCAAAAACCTCACAGACCCCGCCGGGAGACTCCTGTTGGTATCTGACTGTTCGGACAGGGAGTGTCCAGTCCCCAGCCAGATGTCATCTCAGCTAGCATCTCTCCCAAGCACCATTTTGCTCCTGATTTCCAAGGGGATTTGTCTCACAGGGGCCCTGCAGGTGCTGGCAGGAGAGGGAGGCGGGAGCCGGTCCCACCTGCCTGGGGAGAGTAACATGATGTCGTTCAGAGCTGGGATCTTACCTCCAAATCCCTCTTTCTTTGACAAGAGCAGAAATCATCCACTCCATCTTCAAACAGCAGTTCAAAGCCTTTACATCACTCTCAAGATCAATTAGCAGCTAAATAATAATCCAGGATAAGTCTTATCAAGGCATAAGAAAAGCGACATGGTCAGTCAGTGATGTGGGAGATCCAAGGTAGGAGAAAGCTTCTTGTTCCTGGTTAAATCCAACATCTCCCAGGAAAACGCAGCCTCTTCCCATAACAAATAGCAGTATCAGGAGTTAATACTCACCAGAGGAACATTTCAAAGAAAACCCACCTCGGGCAGCGGGTCTGTTTGCTGTATGTGCATTAACACATGCGTGCTCAGGCAGGGGAGCCGCAGAACTCTGGTCACCGTTGGCCAACCCAAGCGCCCACCAAGGCAATGCATGGCTGACCCTGTAAAGGACGGGTTAGGGATGGCATAGAGCTGACGGTCAGGCAGGTCCTGGGCCAGGAGGCTCAGGAGAGAGGTGCGTGCATAGCCTGAGGATGGCCATTAAATACAGGGACACCATCTCAGATCTGGGACATCCTCAAATGCAAACAGTGGCAAGCAGAGAGGAGACTCTGGAGGCTCCCTCCGATTCCCCTGTCCCGTTCTTACGTGTCATGGCTGGGCACCGAGCTCACAGACCTCCAGCATGACCCAGAACGGCTGCCTTTCTTGCTCTGGGCTCCCATCTGGTGCTGATGTTCCACTCCAGCGGCCGTCACTGCAGGATGCAGGGTGCTCCCCAAGCCACGGGTGAAAGCCTCGCAGCCCCACCAGCCTGGGGGTGCCATGCCTTTACTTCCACCCCCCCCCTTTTCCAAGGCACCTCCAAATGCTAGGAAAGAAAAAATAAATAAATAACCAGCTGCAGCAAGCTGGCTGCACCAGAACATTTATTTCGTATAATGCATCATTTATTTTCAATTATCGTGGTACTTTCCCCCCGCCTCCCTCCCCGCGCGCTTGGCAGATTGCTGGTGGAAAGTTTGCAGAGTTGCAAAACAGCCGTGGCAGCAGCAGCGGCTCTGGCACGAGGCGAAGGGACAGACGTGACGGGGACGGCGCTGGCACCTCTTACAGCAGCGCGGGGCTGGGAGGAGGATGGCAGCCCGGCGGGAGGGGGGTACGGATGGACACCTCGGGGCTATGGGTCAGAACAAGGAGAGACGTCCCAGCTGTCAGCTCACCTCCGGACTAATGTGCTGAAGGAGGTGACAGCAGCGAAGCAGAGGCGGTGACAGGAACACTGCAGGGGAGGGCACAGAGAGGGATGAGAGCAGCGCTATGGGCATCTTCTCCTTCTAGACACAGTTTCACCCTCCCAGCACCGGCCTCCTCTCCTTTTCCCTCTCTTCCAGGGATCTACTCTCAACACCTTCAGGAGCCAGAGCTTGGGGATGGAGCCGGGTCAACCTCCGGCTCGTGGGAGATGTCCAGAGCTGACCTCTGGGATGCAGCTTGAGATGCGGTTTCCATAGCTGGTAGTTGAAAAACCCAAGCCCACCCCAAGTCCCTGCATGGCCAGGAGCCCTCCAAGGGCCAGGGTGGCTCTGGGCACAACCACAGCCGCTGTAGTCAGGGTGCTTCTGCAAAACCCGCCGTGTCCCGCAGCATCCCCATCCCACGGGAAGATGCTGCTGCTGCAGCCCAGGCACGGAGGAGCGGCGCTCACCGTCTTTGCCCCATACTTGCACACCAAACAGCTTTTTTATTCCCAGGTCTCTCTCAGTCAAAGCCATTTGAAGATCTCTGACATATCATGAAGAATTTTCTAATGGGGTTCAGCAGACTTTAAGATTTATATCAAAAAGCCCCAATTTATTGAATTAATGCTGCAGAGCAAACCCACGGCTGCTTAACAACTGGAGTATCAGTATTTTACAGCAACATAACTAATAAGGCCATTAATACAAACTGGGCTCACTCCTGACATTTATATCACTGTAAATCTCTCTTTCAGCACTGGAATTATTTATGCCATCCCAGGCACTCGAGAAGCCCTGTCGTCCTTTATCAGGCTGAAAGATTTAAGCCAAGAAATGACGAATACAAACATAATAAAAAAAAAGGAGCTCAAGAAGAGCTGGGACACCAGAACCCCAGCCAGGTCCCTTCAGACCAAACCCATCCAACGTACCTGGCTGCAGCTCCCCACGCGCATCCCGTTTGCCCTGGGCAAGGAACGCTTGGATGGTTTTAAGCAGGGATCACGGATGCAGCCGGTCCCCTTCTCCCCAGCATCCCCTCCAGAGATTTCCCAGCACAGCCCCAAGCCTGGGGCAGCCAGGAAGGCTGAAAGCTGCACGGGGTGAGAAAGGTCTAAACCAACCCCCAAAAACCCTCCCGAGACTTAACGAAGCACCCAGGAAACTGCAAATAGCAATGAGATCAGGGCAGGGGGGTAGGAGAGGAGAGGAGCCTGACAGACCTCACTGAGTACTAATTATTTCTGGCATTATCTGCACAGACAGATAAGGTTCTCATTAATAAACTTGAAGGGGGGGGGGGACACAACAGGCACAGAGAGAAGCAGCAACAGCCGAATGCCAAGCAAGAGCTGCGAATGAACCACAACCACCAGCAAAATGCAATCAGGCAGAGGGAGCAATTAGAGGCCCGGCTAGCAGCGGTGGCAGCGTGGGGGACAGTAATTAGCTGCCAAGCCCGTCCCCACTCGGCTTTGTTTTGCGGGCTGCCTCATAATTCACGACATGTTGGAAATGAAATCATTAGTAATCTTTCATAGGCAGGGCCTTATTAAACCCACTATCTGCACTTATTTAATTGGAAGGAGATAAACCCAGGCCAGCACGGGAAGCGGGGCAATGGAGATGCATCGACTCCTTGTACAGCCTTGCTGCAAAATAAATGCAGGGGGTGCAGGCGCGTATGGGGGACAGGGGGTTGCAGGGGCTCTGAAACCACTAATTTTGATTTTTATCTATGTGAAAGAGCCCCAAGAGGCAGGAGGACGGGGGAAAGCCCTTGGTTTGCAGGTAGTGTCACCCAGCCCATGGGCTCTGGGGCAGGATTACGCAGGAGCAGGGTCTGGCCAGCTTTGTGCTGGCTCGGCAGACGGATGGAAATTGGGGAGGGGGGGGATGGCGGGAGGCGGGGGGGGACCCAAGAGGCTGCAGCAATTAGCAGATGCAGGCAGGTCCCCGTGGCAATGGGACGGTCCAGCACATTCCACCCTGCACAGCCTCATCTCAAAGGTCAGCGGTGGCATGGGGGCTGCTACTGCCTGGGGTCAGAGGAGGGTGGTGGGCAACCTGGGGTCCCTCAGGGCCGTGCCACTGAGACACGGGCTCTGGCTGACACGGGGGACCCCCACAGCAGCTTCGTCGTGGTTCTGCTTCAATTCAGATGGGTTCAAACCAGACATCGTTTTTCCCCTGCCCCAACGGAGGGGAAGATGCTCGGTCCACCCAAAAGAGAATTCTGCAGCAAATAGTTAAAATCAGGATAAAACAAACCCCCTTCCCCAACAGCTCAGCCTCTCTGAATGATGCATCCATCCCAAACAGCCACCCCTGGGTGACTGGTGACCCCACACAGCAGCCCCCCCAGCCCGACCTGCTCCCCCCAGGTCCCTTCTCCGGCTCTCCCCCAGTGCCTGCGGATCCACGGGGTGACATTTCCATCATCCGTGCTGCTCTCCCTGGGGAGCTGTGCTGCTCCAGCTCCCTCCCCGGGTAGCTGTTCTCTTTGATTGCTGTTGAAAGGAGATATCATCCTGCCTGATGGGGAGACTTCCAGCCCTCCTGCGAGAGCCCTTCACTTTTTGAGAAGCGGGAGCTCCAGGGCCTCTAGTGAACTTTATTCACAGATGGGGAAAACGGAGAGAGATTGGAAAGGTGGAGAGAGAATTGCTTTCCTCCGTTTTATTGGAGCCGAGTCTTTAAACAGCTCTCCTTAAACTGCGGCATTGCAAAAGAGGTGAAAGCCACGCGGAGGTGAAAGGATGATATTTCTTGAGGCAGGGCGAGGTGCCATCGTGGTAAATATTTAATTAGGAGTCAAACTGCTAGACCAAGGAGTTTTGCCTGCGGAGATTTATCAGACACAAACATCATCTGTTTGAAAAAATAAGCAGCTCATCAGGAAGTATTTCTTTCTGCTTGAGCCTGAATCCACACCTAGCTATTTAAAGCCAGAGTAATCTGTTGAACCTCTTTATGCCACTCCAGCCCAGCGATGAGACGGGCTCAGGGGCTGGGGGGGGGGGCAGTTTGGCCAGGGAAGATGCTCTTAAACCCTGTCCTTGTAACAGTAAGCGTTTCATCTCCTCCTCATCTTCCTCCCTTCCAAAATTGAGGGAATATTGGTACAAAGCCCTGAAGACCCACCCATGTCCCCTGATGGGCATGGGGTGGGTGTCTGGGGCTTTGCTCTGGGTGCAGATTCCCTGCCTCCCCCTGTATCCCACCCCACCAGACATGCACAGCCGAGTGGCACGTGGGTGGGCAAACCCTGCCAGGTAGCGTAGGAAAACAGGGCACAGACGAACCCCGCTTCAGAAGGCAAAACTTGCACTAAAGCCTACCTAAGCCAGGATTTGGTCACAGCAGTGAGATGCTAGTGATTGCCTCCCTAGCCAGGCTTGCAGGACCTTTCCAGACATCCATTAGCTCTGGAGAGTCCCAAATGTGGGTGGCCACAGCCACATCCATCTCCCACCTGGCTTGTAGGCACCACGGGATGGGAGGGTTTAAAATCCTCTTTGCTTCCTTCAATGAACTAACCCCAAGATGGGGAGGTTTGGTTGGAAATCTCCCCGTGCTGGCATGGGCACAGCATCAGGTTTTGCAAGGGCACCAAGAATGGTCCATCAGTAGCTCGGGATCCCAGGAAACACAGCTCAAAGTCCTGTTAGGAGAGGGAAATGTTGACTCTCTATACACCTACAAACATTAAGCTTGCAAATCAAGCCTATATTTAAGAAATCACTAATGCTTAAGGAGCTAAAACTCCAGCGTGTGATTGATGGAAAACTGAGAGCTGCTCTACATCAAGCTGAGCGCGAGCATGTCCTCCGGTGCCCCCAATGCATTTGCAGTGCAGCTCAACTCGTGTCCCAGATGGGAAGGACTGCAAGGATTTATCCCAAAGTCCATTCCTCCCTCGTACTGCCAGCGTTGGCACCAGTTAGAGTCACTCCGCTGATTCCCATTTAATATCGCAGGGAATTGCCAGCATCTCCTTTCTGTGCATCTTTTCCTCTCTTGGTCACTCAAGCAGAGGGAAGGTTTCATCGTTTCCTTCAAGGTGATAAAGTGCTACTTCTGCAGCGCTTGTTGTCTGGAGCAATTCATGTGCCACGAGAATGGCAGCAGCCAGAGCAGCTTTTCTTTCAGGTTTCCCCCTCCCCACATCTTGCCCAAGGTCCCCAGTCCCCCGTACAAGCCACTGTAAGTCCTTGGTACTCTCCTAGCCTTCAGCCAGGTGAAGCTGGCCTTGAACCAAACAGAGTTTGGCCCCAAGTTAAGGTTAAAAAAAGAAAACCTCAGAATCGTCTCATTGAGAAAAAGGGTTGAAAGGCCAAGCTCCTCACCGCTCTGGCTCCTTTGCCCTCAGCAGAAGAGCAAGCAAACTCTGGGCTGCTTAATGAAGAATTGCAGCACTCGGTGGATGTAATGGGCAGAGTGCTGTCATCTGTGGCTGCCGTTCAAATTCATTAAGCACGGCATCGCTCCGCTAGCGCTGCCAGCCCGTATTCTCTTCCCCGCAGCCAGTGAGCACGCAGGGCACGGACGGGAGCTGCTCGGGGTCTGCACGGGTTGCAGACCTGCTCCACTGCTGCCTCTGGGTCTATGCCACCCCATCGCCTTTGCTTTGCTGCGCAGAGCTCTCCCACAGCCCTGACAGCCCGGGGACATCTCGCCCATCCAGAGCAACAGGAGGATCAAAGCTGCGGTGGCAAAGCGAGAGGCCAGGATGAGATTCCCCAGGGAGGGAGGTGAGCCCAGCGCCGGCACGGCAATACGGGGGGGTGAGTTCACGTTGCATCGTGCAAGACTGGAGAGAGGAAAAAAAAAAATCCCATCCCCTATCCTTCTAGGATCTCCTTTCGCATACCTTGCTGCCCAGCTTCTCCACAAGCCAAATAAAACCTTTCTCCAGATCCTCTTGGTAACAGCAGTGACTTGCCCTGCTTGGCTGTAATTAGCTGCAAAACCACCAAAAAAATTGCCCAGCTGAAGAACATTTAAGGACCAAAAGAAAAAGGAACTGAGCTGCAAGAAAGCAAGCAAAATCCATCATGGCTAATTATTTGCTCTTAATTGTCAAAATAAGATGGATTGATGAAAGGAGTTGGTAAGCAGGATGATAGCAGGCGTGTTCTCGAAGGCAAGCACTGTAGTAGGATCCAAAAGCACGACTTTTTCATAATCCATGGGCTGTTAATTATCTAAACACAGGTCCCTTAGAGCTGCCTCAGTGAAGATTAATTAGTTTTTGAAATAATAGCTAAATTGATACTGGGAAGGAGTTTGGGTTCCCAAATAATAGCTGAAAATTAGCCAGTCTGTTTCTCCATTTCTCTTTGCCACGTTCAGGAGGACATTTGTCTCTGTTGCTGTTTCAGAAAAGGGCCATTAATCAAATCAGCAGCTGGTCCTTCCCAACCCTGTGATGTTGCAGAGAGACAAAAGGGAGGCATCACCCACAAGTGTTAGGAAAAAAATCCCCAAACCCAGTGATTAGCAACTCCGGAGACTGTGTCCCCAGAAAGGGCTGGATCTGTTCAACTGGGGTAACTCTCCTGGAGGTGAGGAATGTCTCCTGTGACAAGCAGACACCTACAGGGAAGGGATTTGTCTGTCTTTAAAACAAATTACCTGCACTAATCCCAAATAGCGGGATTTATGTCTCCTGGTTCACCCAAGTTTGACGTCTAAGTTGTCGCCGCCTGCCCAAGCTTTCACCCACGAGAGGGCCACACGCGTCTAGGACTCGTTCCTGCGTGTCCTGGGGGTGTGTGCGTGCTGGCTTGTCCCTCCATGGTGATGCTCACCGTCACCCTCTCCCACCTGGCTCTGCGTTTCACGGGACACGCGGGAACGTCTCTGTGTAGGAACATCTCCGCGTTAGGAACATCTCCCGTCAGCATTGGTGACAGCTCTGCTGTCACACGCGGCTGAGACCATCTGAGGGGCTCAGGAGCTGTCAGATGTACAGGCACATAAAAAGCGTGATGGCACACATCTTGTTCCCTGGGAAAATCAGCCAGTGGGAACCTTGGCTCCTCCAAGCAGCTCCCCAGTGCTCCCTGCCTCCCCGGGCATTCGACCCTGCCTTGGGGATGGCATTGGCCATCGTCACACACAGGCGAGCAGCTCTGAGCACAGAGCCTGCAAAAAAACCCCCTCACAGCAGGTACCCACGCAGGTGGGACCCCGCTGCCCAGAGGGACCCTGCCTTCCCAGCCCACGGTGATGGGGTGCTCTGGGGAAGCAGATCTGTGTTACAGCCAAGCGAAGGTGCAGGCGCTGAAGGCTGCCCTATCAATCACACCAGCCTCCGCTCACGGAGCCCCTTGTCTTGAAAGAGCGTCTGCTCTGCCACATACGCGTGGCTGACACGCATGAAACCCTTTGCAGCATTTATTGATGTACGTTACCTTGGATTTTATGGCATAATAAATAATGGGGGAGGCAGGCACCCATCCCCTCAATGCCATCTGCACTGCATCACCCACCCTTCGTGGCTTCTCAAACCCAGGACTGCAGACAGCATCTTCCCCGGGATGTCATTACTCAGACACCCTGCCAGCCACACGTGTCCAAGGGACAGAAGGTCCTGCTCCCAGGCGGGGAGGCCAAGACCTTGTTCCCTTTCCTATTCAGCAGCCTTTAGTAAACAGGCATCACCAGCTACCAACAAAAAACGTCCTCCCAAGCTGCTCGTTATCGTTGGCATCAAACAGCCACAGCCAAACGAGGGGCACGCTGGCTCGGTGCGGGGTGATTCTCCTCCAACATCTGCCGGAGCCACAGTGCAAGGCTCAGAGCCTTTCCCTGAAGGTGACAGCCGTGCCCTTTGCAATACAGAATTCCAGCAGCCTCCTATGGACCACTGCCCCGCTCCGACCCCGGAGTGGAGACTGCCGGCAGACAGATCGCTCTCACTTCACGGCGCTTGCCGGCAGGATCAGACCTCAGCGGTTTGTTACGCTACAGAGGAGGCTTAAGAGGTGCTCAGAGAAGAGATCCTAGTAGATAAGAGGGAGCAGACAACAGGCCCGGAGCAGAGGGAAGCCACTCCATCTCCGGGAGGCTCGGTTTATCAGCGCAGGTCTCGGGCAGCACCGAGTCCCTACTGCCGTGTCAGCCAGCGAGCAGCAAACATCTCATTAGTAACGGCAGGGCTCCCGCTGCTTCACCAGCCTGGGTTGAACCAGCTCCCAGCCGGGAACGATATTCCCCCCCTGGCAGCAGATTAAAGGCAAGGCAGGGAGAGGGAGGGGGAACAAACCTTGCGGCTGCTGGTCCAGCATCGTCCTGAGGTCCTGGAGCACACGGGCTTTGGGCTGAGTAACCTTGTGGTCTCGCCTTGCTGCAATGCCTTAGCTAGATTAATCACTCCCGCCATGGGCAAGAGAAGTCAAGTGGATGCTGTCTCCTTGGCCATTACTCTGATTTTTCATCCTTCGCCTACTGTGAATAAAAAAAACATGACAGTGAGAGTGGCAGCCCCCCAGCCCAGCATCCATCCTCACTGTGCAAACACACAGAACAGGGCGAGGAGCACCCATCGCTCACTGTGCCCTTCACTGTCCAAAAAGCCACTGATTTATGTCCAAGTACCGACAGTCCTTAAGCAAAATCGAGGCACCTCTGCCTCGAGGAAGGGCCAGGTCCTGCGCAGAGCCTGGTGGTGCTCCCTTCTGCAGCATTGCTTCTGACACAGGTTTGCTCGGATTCAGCCCGTTGCCAGAAACACACACCCTCAGCTGAGAAAATACTTCTATTGCCAGGTTTTGGGGTACCTCCACTAAAAACAGAAGTGAGGGGAGCACCAGGGCCCAAGGGAAGAGCTATGTTTCAGGAACCGTTACACCGAGGTGGCTTTGGATGGGCAGCATCCACACCACCTCCTCCCTCCTCCAGCCAGGCATCACGGCCCCTGGGAGGGCAAGCAAAGCTCCAGCTCCTGGGTAGGACGCCGGGGGTCTGCTCCACTCGGACATCTCCACGCTTGATATTTTCAGCACGGGCTTTTTGAACCTCTGAGTCCTCCCTGGCTGTCTGCAAGCACAAACACCAGCTCTTCTGGGCTTTTCAGCCCAGTTAATATGATGGAGTGAGCATGTGGTCTCTTTTCTAGATTCCCTTTTAGCTATTTCCCAGCCCCAGGGGTGGAGATAGTTTTTCATCCCCTTTTGCAAGGTGATTAAACGCTGCACTTGTAAAACACTTCATTCCGGGAAACAAATTATGCAAAACACACTCAGAGGGATCTAATACAAACTGATACAATCAGCTAGCAGTGGGGACTCCGCTCCCAGGATTTACCTTCTGGGGACTATGAGAAGCTGCCTGGACAGCCTGCTGGCCTGCTCCATCCCAGAAGAGGGTCTCCACCAGGCACAACGCTGAGCTCCGGCTGATCCTGCTCCATCGCAGCCTCCCGGGGACCTCGGAGCCTGATTCTCCTCTGGAGAGGGCTGGATGGTTGCACGTGTGGCATAGGGACAGGCCAGGCTGCAGGAGACGTGGGCATCGCACAGAGCAGCTCTGGATCCAGCAAATCTGGATCTCCTGGTGTTGCTCATTTTAAAACTCACATGGGTTTTTTTAGAGCTTTTCTGTTGCTACTAGCCACGCTGCAACACCCTCACGCACCATGCTGGGAGAGGAGCATCTGGATGGACCTTCACTCATCGCCGTGTTTCCAAGCAGCTCCAGGGATGCTCTACCTGCCCGCAGCCTCGACCAGCGCTTACCCAGCAAGAGACAACGCTAACGAGAGCTTTCCATGCCTCAGACCACTAACGATGGGGAACGATGCTGCTTGCCTGTGGACAGGCCACTCATCATGGCAGGTGTCAGAAAAAAAGGAGTTTTTACTTCTTCTGGACAGGCTCAAGGATGCTCCAGGGGAAAGCAGTGTGGGCAGGGAATGTGCTGGATTAGGACAGAAACGAAGCCAACCTGGAGCTTGCCTTGGGTGCATGGCTGTTGGAAAAAAAAGGAAGAAAAGAGAAATCAAGATTTCCCGCCCCCGATTTGCTGACTCAGTAATGACTCAAGGGGCTAAATTTAGCTATCGAAGCGCTCAGCAGTGGGGTGAGCGGCTGTTGGCCTCTCCTTAACCTTATTATCAGACCTTTTAAGTAAACCCTTCACCAGCTCAGGAGAGATTCTGCTCTGGCTCCGAGGGGATTATAAACCACCTTTGAAAGCTGGAATAAAGCACATGTACGTACAGAGGTACGCACACAGCTTTCTGGTGGCGATGCGAGACCTGGGAGCAGAGAGACAGCGCTTGAGCGCATCACGCTTGGTAAGTTGTCATAGCAACAGGGAATTTTAAAAGCAATTAGGTGTGGGTTCATCTGCATCGCACCGAGGGATCTCCAAGAGCCCCGGTGCTGCAGGCAGCCTGCTGGAGCTGCTGCGGACAAGGGACTCCTCCGGTTCAGAGAGATGTGGTGGCACTGCCTAAACATCAGCGGGCAACCCCAAAATGGCTTTGCAAGCCAGGTGGGTGCTGGTTCAACAGTTCAGCCTGCCCTAGGGAGAGGAGATGCCCTGTGGGGAAACACAGAGCTGTGACCCAGGCCTGTTTCTGTACCAGGGTGCAACAAGACAGAGTTGAAGAACTTTCCGACCGAAGAAAAGTATGAATTTCTAAACAGCAACAATATCATCTTCTGCAATACACCTTGACCTGGCTGCAAGCTAAGCTGGCTCCGTGCTTTAATAAGGCCCATTCCTGTAAGGTCAATCATTATATAACCTCCCACAAAACCTTCATCAACCATTTCCCAGAAAAACCCAGCCTGGAGAGCAGCTCGCCTCCTGCGCCGCTCAGGGTTCATGCCGAAGCAGTCAGTGTGTGATCCAGCGAGCTGCTCCTCGCTCCTCTCCAGCCCCAGGGCAGGAGCTGGGGGAACCTGCCCACCCCAAGCCACCCACGCTTCCCAAATGCTGCTGACGGGACCATCGGCCACAGCAGGAACGGAGATAGATTCGACGACGTTCACCGTCACACGGGCTGAAAGCATCACCCCTTCTCCGCAGATAACACCACACGCTCTACTTTTCCAATTCCAATAGCACTGCTAAGAGCTTTTTTCTTTTTCCCCTTTTTTTCATATACTAAAAATCAGTTCATTCTCCTCACTGCTAGAAATTCCTCTGAAGTTTCTCATCGCATCTTTTCGCTTCCCTTCAAAATTTCTACATTTTCCAGGCTCCGTGCTGCATGAAGTGCTGTTGATTCCCAGCTTCCCCTTCCGCTTTCCACTTATTTTTCCACATTTTCTGCTCACAGTGGCCACTCTGGCCAGGGCATATGATCTGGCATTCACTTCTCTGGCTGGGGATGTTCGCTTTTGCATCAGACAGCTTCCAGGAGGCCCTGAGAGCTGCAGAAGCGTGGGCGATGCTGTGTTCATGCCTTGCTTTAGCATCCAACCTCCCCTTTTATTTACGGGCTAGAGAAGAGGTAGTAGCATTTACCAGAGACCGGGCTGGGTAGCAGCATTTCAGCTGCTTTCTCCCAGTCTGGCGAGAGAGGGGGGTAACGTACATCTGCAGAGGGGAGATAAGGTAGTCGGGCACCTCAAATGCCTGGGATCTTATTAAAGGAGAGCTGGCTGGCGAGATCCTATCGCTGCACAGAAATATCTGCAACTTCATCCTCGCCTGTAACACGAACCAAAACAAATCGAATGAGCAGGGCGGTCAGGTTGGGCTCTTCTCCAAGGCAGAACGGGCAGGGAGCGGGGGGAGGTTGCCCCCCACGCGGCCGGGACCCCGGCAGAGCAGTCGGAGCGCACGGCCGGGAGGACGGACGGACAGCCGCGCGGCAGCCCGGCGAGGGGTGGAGATGGCTCAGCCAAAGCGATAAGGGAGCTGCCGGTGGGTGCTGAGGTTGGGCCGTTACATCAACGGGGCAGGATGGTGCTGCAGGCTGTAGATGTAGGGACTAGGGAGACCTCGTGAAGGGCAAGAGACAGGATTCGGCCTCACGTGCCGAAGGGTGCGCAGCCCAAGGGAGCTCCTGAAAAAGCAGATGCCTGGCAGATGTCTTGAACCTGGCTCGCAGAAGTGCCTCTCTACGGGGACCTTAGGGACCCTGAGTCACACTGTCGCCCCAGGGCTGGCCAGCATTACTGCTGATGGATAAATCTGCGGCAATCTGAGCCAATCTGACTGCTAATGCAGGCAGCAGAGCCCATCCCTGCTGCCCGCGATCCTGGGAGCACTCAGGGAGCCAGAGCTGGATTTTAAACTCGCTCTTCCCACATTCACTCAGGGACATGGGGGACAGGGACAGCTCTTGGGCAGCCAGCATCTCCCCTGCCACGGTACCAGCTCCCAGCCCTCCAGACTGGCTCAGTCGGTCCCACCTCCTGTCAAAGGGCTGTCAGCCCAGCAGGTAAAGCTGGAGAACGGTGCCCAAGCATTTTTCCACCCCACGCTGTTTCCCCAGGGACAGCGCGGTTGGTTTGCCAAGTCTTTTTCCCACCCCTCTGCTCCAGCCGCAGCAGAGCGAAGCGGGCAGAGCAGGCAGCTAAGCACCTGCATGGAGCCAGGTCTTGCCCTGGCAAAGCCCTGAACAACTTGCACATAAGCGAAGCTCCGATTTCCAGCTCCTTTCCTTCTGCCCAGGAAGTGTATCCTGACACCTGGGAGCCTGCTTTATTTCAGGAGCCATCACATGCAGCTTGTTCCTCTTGGGAACAAGCACGAGGCAGGCAGCAGCACAGGGAGGGATACCTGCCAGCAAACACCGTTCGTGCCAGTCGTGGCCAAGAGGAGCCAAGGGGAGAGGACCCAGATGCCACAGGCTCCTTTCTGCCAAGGGCAAAGCTTGCTTTGACCCCGCCGTGATTTGGTGAAGGGGTTTTGGAGGGCAGGTAGAGCCTCACCAAGGCTCCTGGGACAGGGATAGGTACAAACAACATCCCAAGCAGTTATAGCACTCTTCTTGTCACATTAAACTTCATAAAAGCCACATGAATAATAGCAATAAACTCTCCCCCACCCTTCAAAAGGGAGGGCGAGTGTGCAGGAGCCTGCTCCAAGCCCTCCCAGGAAGCAAAAGAGGATGCAGCCTCCAGGTCCCCACCGTGCCCCCTCCAAAAAGCCTGGGAACAGCCCGCCAGCTCACGGCGCAGAGCAGCCTTCGCCTGAGTCACAGGGGTCTCGGTGCCACCTCCCACCCAGCCACGGGAACAAAAGGAACCTCGTCATCCTCCCTTGCACGGCATGTGCTGGCAGGGAGGGGGGGAAAAAAGGTGCCTCTGCCTGCCGGCAGCGAGCTCTGCCCTCCCCACCGCTCTGGGAGAAGGAGAGCAAACAAATCAAGCCCCCGCAGCCAGGCGCGTGGGCAGAGCGTGACAGCATCTCACCCATGGGTGGGCTCTGCTCTGAAAGGGAAGTTTTCCAGCAGCGTTTGGGAATAAGGCTGTGCAGGCTAGGGCAGCACAGGGAGAGGAGCGCTGAGCTCGTAGCGCCAGGGATGGGAGAAGAGGCCAAGCACCGCAGCAGGGAGCCAACACGAACATCGGTAGAAGGACCATCACATCCATGCAGGGGAGCTCAGAGCTGCACGTCACGTCAGGAGGAGGGGGACAGGCACAGCTGCTAAGAGTCAACCGAGAGCAGTGATATTTGGGAGAAAATGAGTAGGCATGGGGAGGCAGGCCCATTTACACCAAAGCAACAGATGCAGAAAAGCTTCTGTCAGCTCCTCTCACCCTCTGGAAACACAACCCTGGGAGCACCACGCTCCCCTGCTCACCATGCTGGGGATCACAGCCTGCCCAGCCCAGCCTCTACGCCAGCAGGGCAAGAAAGCATCCAACACGGGGGGCAAACACAGATTTGGGAAAGTAGAACGCATCAAACCAGCCAGCAAAGTCTGTTGTCGGCTGGTGTCTCTGTGTTGCCCCACTGAGACTGAGCCCACACGCTGCCAGAACAACTCCTAGATAGCAAGGGCAATGTTGACCAACCTACCTCGAGAAGAAGTCCTGCACCTTGAGATCATATCTTGTGCTTCCCGAGATGGGATGAGTACAGAGGGCAACAGCCTCATTTAAAGCAGCCCTGCTGCTTCTAGACTCCACAATTCCTCACTCAGTGTTAGCTCTCTGCATCCCGCTGCGGTGGAAGCAAGGAAGCCCCTTTGGGTGAAACAGAGACCTGGAAACCTTCAGATGATGTGGAAGGAGGATGTTACTGCCTATTACCTGCAACTGAAGATATGCTACCTGATTTATCCAGGGCAAATAACGCTTGTCAAGAGTGACATACTCATTGAACTGCTGTATTGGTCAGTCTGCATTGACAGAGGTAATCAAAGCACTGCTGCAGAAGTAACATGTAGCAGCTCTACCCGAGCTCTCAGATGCTGATGGGAAAAGGAAGGAGGCGAAAGCGCTGACAAGCCAGCCTCATCTACAGCAAGCAAGAACAAGGGCTGGCATATAGCTTAACATATTAAATAACACAATGAAGGAATGAAAAAAACCTCAGGGGATTAAGGGAGAAATTTGTTTCCCTTGTAATTTATAAACATCCAGAATGTGATGCTCTTGGACTTAATATCATCAGTATGTGACGAGGTAAAGGGGATGCACCCTCCGATCTGCACCCAGGTCGTTAGCTCACCTATACTGGTTTTGACAAGGAAAGGTAGCAGAATTTAGATGAAATGATGGAAAGAGGCATACCAAAGGGCCAGGGCTACTCCATGGTGGGCCGGGTCAGGCTGTCACCACAGCAAGTGGAGTAGACCATCGAGCTGCAGACACCTCTGAGCCCCCAGAAGGTCTGGGATTCCCCACGTTAAGGTACTTTGCATTGTCAGAGTGTCCCCATCAGGCTCAGGGTCGTTTTCCCACCACCCGAGACTTCGCTGCTAGGACCCAAGTCCCTTCGCAGAGGGTGGTTCCAGTCAACCGATGGGTGCCCCAGTTCGCTCCTTGACACACACTCACACACTCATCTGGGTGGTATTATCCCTGTGGTTTGGACCCCAGGTTTCCCACAGCAGAGTCTCAGGCTCCAGATTCCATAAAAGAAATAATTTGAGCGGTACAGCAGTAGGAACAGCTCGAGCTGGGTGTCTCCAAAGAGAGACCCCAAACAAAGAAATCCCTGAGTAATTATCCCCTTACAACCTGTGCACCTGCCCCTCCTGCGCTCTTCACGCCCCTTTCACACGCGTTTAGTTCCAGTGGTGCCTTCTGGTCTGGGATCTTCTAACACCTCACTGGATTCCTTCTCCGTCTCCAGGGAGGCTGCCTGAGCTGCAGCTTCTGCTGGCGGCTGTAGCCTCCCTCCCTCCTGGTTTGAGCTGGCTCTGGAGACCCTCTTTTGCTTAACTACATAAAAGTTCAGCAAATCTAGGTGAAGGCTCACAGCTTGCAGCCTAAGGCTTCAGCAGATCTAGCTCCTCATGCTAAGTAAGTAACACTAGACAAACAGTATACCAAATCGCACAATATTATGCTGTAACTTCTGTATCCTAATGCTAAATGATTGACTCCGAGTGATTCATTCTATTTAAAACTTACTTATTTCTTAACACCCGGACAGGTCCCACGGCAAGCACCAGCGACCCAGCTAATTGTACGGAGTTACTCCACAGATGCTGGCTCATAATAAATGACTATGCTCTGTAAAAACCTTCTTAAACCAGCTGTGACATGCAAATGTCCTCGGGAGCCAAGGTGCTTAGCAAAATCAGTGTGAACATGGCACTAGAGGCTCCTCCTGAAGACAAGATCCCATCTGGCAACACTGACCTGACGAGGAAGAGGAGAGATCCAGGCAGGAGCAGCACAGGACCATCACCCCACGTTGAGCCTCTCTTCAGCAGCTGCGGGAAGGGCACATCAGGAGATTTGGTATCACGTGGAAGAGCCACGGGTCTGGTCTCCTGGTCAACAGGAAAGCAACATATGGGAGACCCGTATTTCAGCGAATTCAGAGGACGAGGTTGTATCCCTCATGGCACATCCCTCCGCCTGCCTTCCCATAGCGGTGTTTTCTCTTCTCGGGTTAGCAAATACCACCGACCACGGAACCCAACCTCTGCAGGCAGATGGCTTTTTGCCTTCATAGCAGCACGCTAATAGGGAAGTGGCGGGGGACAGATGCTCCTGCCTTCCCACGTTAAGCGAGAGCATCGGCGCCGGGATGGCAGCATCAGCGGCGCTCGCTCGCGTTGGCACCGAAAGCCACCGAAATCAGGAGGAGGCAATGGTGCAGGCAACCTTGGTAGTAGGTGCTGGGAATTGAGCTCCACGTTCATTCCCACACAGCCAGAGCTGATCGCTGCCATCAGCCATGGCTGATGGAGATCAATTCCCCTCTTCATGTCCACAGCTGCCCCGATGCCCCAGCCCGTGCTGTGAGAGGGGACCAGGGATGTTCAGGCATCCACGGAGGGCAGCAGGCACAGGGTAACAGGAGAACACAGTTCTGGATTAGTAATGAGTTTTGCATTGTGCTGCATTAACCCAGACTAAATTATCTTTTACGCTACTATGCTTCAGCTAATAGAATAAATAATATAACCGGCAAGCAGCAGCAGATAAGTTTTTCCTTTTGATAGCTGTCAAGGGAAAACAGACCCTTTTATTTCGGCCCCTCTGCTGCTGACGTGTGGGCAGGTTTCCAGATACCCCAGGTGCTGCTGCGTTCGGCAATGTGTCACAAATACCAGGACAGCTGCCCTGGCTGGGTGGAAAGGAACAGCCGGTACTCCTAATGGAGCTCCTAGCTGGTTAAGGAAAGAGAAGTCTATTTCAAGGAGTCAGAGCCTTTTTAACCTACCTTCCTTTGAAAGGAAAAAAGCCCACCTAAATACGCCTTACCAGAATTAGAGCTTTTAACCTGTTTGCCTCCTGCAGCCCATTGTCAGGCGCGCCAAGAGCTGTTTCTCTGGAAATGGCAATGTTAGCTAATTGCTGTTTGAAGTCTTTCCTCCTACGGAGCAGAGCAGCAGCCTAGGAACGCCTGCTCCCTTTCCTGACAGCTCTCTGCAGAACAGGCTTTCCAAGCCATCAGCAGGAATGGGGCCGAATCCTACTCTCCGGAGCAAACCACAAATGGATCCCGAGGCAGAAGAGGGGACGGCTGAGCTTTCCCCATCACTCTCTGCTCACTCACCCTCCCAAACACCACGGGCACGATCTGGAGATGACCGCGCCAGTCCTGCCGATGGGGCCAGGGATGTGCCAGCATCTCCCCCAGCACAGCATCAGTGGGGCAGCAAGGGTGCCCAGGGCCGTGCATCTCAGGGAACTGCTTTTTTTGCTGCAAGGAAAGGCCAGTTCCCCTGCCTGGAGGAGATCCGCAGGGGAAGACAGTGCAGACAGACAGCAAATCCCTCCCTCTCCCAGCACAGAAGGGCCGGCATGCTGCATTAACGCACAGCTCCCAGCACCCTGGGACACCTACACGACCCTCCCCAAAGAGGGACAGAGTCTGGCCCCTCTTCTCATAGCAGCATACAGACCAATAAATAGCTATTTCTCTCCAGTTTTCTCACTAGACAAGCAAGATTTAAACCAGAAGCTTTTCCCTGCAGAAGCCACCCTAGGGTGGGTGCAAATGGGAAACTGCTGGGGACACAAGTGGGCTCCAGCGGAGCTCAGGGGACTCTCTGGCAGAGGGATGAGCCTGCAGCCTTTGATAGAGATGAGGAGCCAAGGCAGCAAGGCAAGGAAGAAATGTAAACGGGGAAAAGCACGTCTGATTTAGCATTGGGCAGATGCGTACTTTTGCCTAAGCTAGTGAGAAGAGCAGGTTGTCAGAAGGCAGAACAGGCATTTCAGCAACAGCTATCTATAAGGATTTCTTCTTTAAAGTAATTGCTACACCTCAGGAAAAAAAAAATATGCCTTATCATGAGCCAAGATAATCTTCATTCAAGGAATCCTTGAGGTTTGCCATTTCCATAGAGCTCTGCAGACAAGAGAGCCCTTCTCCAAGACAGTAGCCAGGGCTGGGGAAGCCACTTTCTGGAGAGGCTGGGGAGGAACGTGGCACGGCACTGCCCTCTTTGGGTACATCCACCCACTGATCCCAGGCTGGCCACTGTGCTTGGTTCAGGACTGGTGTACAGCTGGATCTTTTTCTTCATGTGCTCGTAAACACAAGCGACCTTGCTCCCCACCGCTTCGGAAATGCACGTGCATAGCAGATGTTTGCTCCGGCAGTCTCACCCTTACTAACTGATGGCCAAGAGATCCTCTCCTCGCCCACAACTCGCCCAAACCCCACTTTCATCCAAGCTGCTGCCGTGCCGAGCCTCGCCGCTACTGCTGTGGGGATCTGCTCCTGGTGGGAGAACACCCAGAGCAGAGCCAGGCTTCCCTATCTGCATCCCCAGCCCTGGCTGGGAATCAAGACCCCAGCAGAGCATTGGGTAAGAGCATGTGTCTCTTTTGGTGGCCCTGTGTACACAAAGAAGCTGGGGCTCTGCTGAAATGGCTGCTGAGGCTTGGGGTGACCGTACAGGAGCTGCAAAGGACAGTTCAGATGGACAAAAGGCTGCCAAGATCCGAAAATCCCAGAGCTGCAGGGGGTCAGCAAATTGAGTTCTTGGTATTGCAAGAATCGGGGAAAGCTTCAGGTCCTCTTCCATCTCATTCAAACTGGGGCCATGCTCCTGTCATCACTCTTGTGATAGCCACGCTCTGGCTTTGAGAACACCACATGGTAAGAAGATGGAGCAGCACAAGGTACATCTATACCAGCGATATCCAGGCTCCCCTCCACCCTGCATCCTCACAGCCCAGCCAGGAGAGGATTTCACACCAGCAAAGGGCAACTTCACAGAAGCAGCAGAACTGAGGATCAGTGTGCATCCTTCACCTCTTTCCCACAGGACTAGGGCACATGCTTTGGACGTCTTGTGAAACACAAGGAAGCATCATTAGGAGAAAAAAAAAAGGACAAAAAAAAAAAAAAAAAAAAGAAATCACAGCTGGAAGCCCTGACCTTCAGGCACGTGCCCTGACTGCTGGGAGAAGACCTGCCAGACCCAGGCTACAACATGAATCATCTGCAAGAGGAGCCATCCAGACCTCCCCATTTCATCCTGCCATGAGCTCCTTGCACAAACCCCAAGGAGGGCAGAGACCAGGTGTCTGCAGAAGCTGAGATGTTTGGATCCATCAGAAAAGTGGTGGATTCAGGAAAGGGACGTTTTGAGGAGGATTTGCCAACTTGGGATGGGTACCTGGTACCAGAAGACTGGTCACTGATCCATCTCCTCTGTAGATAATGGTTAATAAAGAACTTGGTTCATTTAATAGTCCCAAAAGACTCTGTGCTAGGATCTACCACAAGGTACAAGAAGTGTAATGCTTCCAACCAACTTCGCGAAGCTCACTGCAAGGACGGGGTAATTAACTGGAGAGTAAAGCGGCAGCAGGACCGAGACGCCGGATACTCCGACAGCTGGAACAGGAATAGAGCCCAGCCGTGGAGCTGAGCAGGGAAGGGAAAGGGAAAGTGCTGTTGGTTCGTTCACTGTTCCCAGGAGGAAGAAAGAACAGGGAAGGAGGAACTGTGCCCAGGAACAGCATCAGAAATACCGCTGAGAGGGAGCAGGAATTTTAGAAACATATGCATCTACAAACCAATCTAAATGCAAGGAAAATAAGAGTAATGAACAGCTTACTGCAGAGCTACAAACACTGCAGCTATTTTTAGTTACGTAAAAGACCCCAAATTATAGGCGGGATTGCTGTAAGACTTTGGGAGAGAAACAGATCCAACACCAGCACATTTCCCTTGACACCAAGGGAAAGCTCAGTGCCTTAGAAAAAAAATGAGGGAGAAAATATACAATTTAGGCAATTTAAGTGGAAAGCAACTCTCCAACCCCCAAAATCACCCCACGGGACTCCATCTTCTATCCCTCGGCTGGCCCGAGCTCTTCAGAGCTCCCCCGAGAAGCAGTCCTATTTTCCCAGAGGAGACAGCCAGCAGTGAGAACGGGCATCTGCCTCCACTCTGCCAGATTTTTTACTTGAGGGGCTGTGGAGCCAAAGGCTCGAGTTCTGCTGCCAGTTGCTTGTACCCATAGTAAATTACGGAGCTACTTACTTTTTTTTTCCTCTATATGAAAAGGACTTAGCAAACTGAGTGCAAAAAACATAGGGCAGAAAGAACATCCCGGGGCACGGTGGAGCCAAGAGTGGAGGATGGAGGAGAGACCAGCAGGTTGCTTGATCGCTGCAGATCTCCCCTTCATGTGGCCACAAGGAAGGGGATGCATTACAGCGGTGGGCAACAGTAATACTGACACGTCCTTTATCTGGGAGGATGGGATTTCTCCAGCTACCCATGAAGAAACAAGCAAAGGCTTTCGCTGAAAGAATTCCCTTGGGACTGGAAGGAAATGCCCAGGGAGGCAGAAATCCATCCACTTCCCACGCACAAGCGTGGGGCGGCAGACGAGGCAGGTCCACGGCCAAGGCACTGACATTCACAAACCAACCCCTTCAGTCTGCTCCGGGGCTTGGGGATCCCACTGGGAGAAAACATATGCATCCATATGCAACAACGTCCCTGCAATTTGAGTCAAACTTCTGGATGGGTAATGCTACTTCAGCCTTGTTTTGCTCTAGCCCTTCCCAGCTGCAGGTCTGGTCGGGCTTTCCAAGGGGGAAAGCCGCCTGCCTTTGAGCTGCATTTGGACAGAGACTATTTTTGGGCTCCTTGCTGGCACACAACACCGCTGTAAGTAATCACCTCCGAGGTTAATTAAATGAGATTCTTTGGCAAGGTCTGTGGAGGAGCAGGATTTCCTTTTCTCCGCATTAAGCCCTTCTATTAACACTCCAACAGATCTCGACATCACGGTGCCCCTTCGATGCTACCCATCGTACCGCTGGCAATAATGGCGGGTCTATTGCAGGAGATTAGGGGTGAGCTACAGAGAACTGCAAACAGCAGAGAAAGCAATAAGAGCAGAACAAGCTTAGAAATTGTCAGCTATAGCAGCAACCCCAGAAGTCACAACCGTGCTCATGCCCACAGCAATCAGCCCAGCGCTGCAAGAATATCACACGATATTAGAGTCACTGCTGCTCGCAGCAATCTCTCTGGCTTGTACCCCTACAAATTTCACAGGGACTGGAGATGCTTCGGAGCTCTAACAGGCCCCACAAAAAAAAAAAAAAAGAAAAAAAAAAAAGGACAGTGTTCTCAGTTTAATGCAACATGACTATTTGCTTGCAAAAATGACTTGGCTTCTCTGTCCCTGAACCTTGCAGGTGTTTGTTTAACAGCCTGCATAAATTGAGGCTAATCACAGCTCCGCCAGCTGCTGAGGAGTCCGACAGCCAGGAGGACACGGCCTCGCTTATCTCAAGTGCAAGCTGAGCGAGCTGCTCCCGAGGGTGAGAGCTAATCTATTCCGCCCTAAACGAAGCAGCCGGTCTTATGCCTGCAGCCTCACCAGGGAGAAGTGGAGGACAGGGTCTGAATGGGATTAGTGCAGAAGAGAGAGGGGATATTCGGGGCTGTGCCTTGGCTGCTGCCAGGGATGTACCCGGGGAAGGGTCTGCCTTGGCCGTCCCTGCAATGCCGAGGGCTGGGCTGGAGGCCAGGGACATCTCCCTGGGTCTGGTGGGGGAGCGAACACGTCTCCAGCCTCACGTCCCTTCTGATCTCCCAGCACGATGCAGAGGGAGACGGGCACCAGAGCCGGGCAGACAGCGAAGCTACCGCGCACCCCTCCACCTCCCTTCCATCTTGCTGCACAGACCTGCCACTGGGTGGGAAGGGACAGGGCATGGCACGAAGGAACCGAGCACCACTGATGAATAAACCATTCGGATATGGCTTTATACACCCCCAACGTGCACGAGGGCATGAATCATATATCTAACAAGCCAACAAAAGCAATTTACCTAAAGGATGCTTCTGCCACGAACCCAGGCTTCTCCAGCGCGCGAGGCAAGTTTCCAGACAGCGCCGTTCCCTAAAAGCACAGCGGGTTTTCTGGCTTCACAACACCCTCGCTGGCTTCATTCATCCACAGCTCTTTGTGCCAGGGGACAAGGAGAAGGCAGGGACTCGGGTACCACTGGATACGTGCGCTTGTGTCTCACCTTGGGGCTGGGGCAGGAGAGGAGAGGACGGAGCAGCATCCCCCGAGGCAGTTCAGATCCCAGCCAGGCCACCCGCAGCCCAACCAGACAGAGCCCACGATGGAGAGCGGAGCCAACTGCCTGCTGAATTTACACAGCACGCAGCTTACACCTTTCCCAGCAGACAGGGAGGAGGTGGTCACCCTCATTTCCCTGTGTTAATCAAGAAGCAGCGGTCACTAAGTACCCTCCTTCCAGCTGACGGTTTGTCGGGACCCAGCGCTGCGCTTGAGGGCAGAGATGCAGCTCCAGGACTCGCAGCCTCCTGCTGTTCCCCATGGTCAATGCAGGGTGCTGGAGGGACCCTGCCACCTCCTGAAACCCACCTCCTGGGTCCCATCACAGGCTGACATGGGCTAGCAGTGGTAGCGTCGTTCGTTCTCTCTTTCCCCCGCTAACCAGGACCCGTGACATCTCCTAGGTCCTCTGTCCTGACCTGGGCAACCCTTGCCGCTGTGGGCTTCCCACAAACGTCCATGCACCAGCAACTCTGCTCATGTCCTCACCATGAAGCAGGGCCATTAGCCAGCACAGTATGGACTCGGGCTTAAAACCCAGGCCTGCACACCTCAGTGAGCCCTACAGGGATCATCCCCATACATGAAATCTCCTTCCCCAGGCACCCATACGTCCAACAGAGAAAAAGCAGAAGTGAGGGACTTGTACTCGTGGCGTGGCAAGCACTAACGATTTCTGGGCAGTCATAATAATTTCCGACCAGACTGACATTCACAATGACTAACCCTGTAATAAGGCCATGGGGAGGTGGCTCTGAGACACTAATCACATGCCCAGCCCTTGCTCATTAGCTAAGCGCAGACCTCCCACCAGCCCGGTTCCCCGGTGAAGGAGTCCCACCGCGACCTGGGGGAGGGCTCAGCACCGTTAGAAACCAGCCCCCTCACTTCTCTCATTTCAGTTTATTCCAACCTCGTGCTTTCTTCTTATCATAAGAGCCCAACTTCATTTCAGGGGTTTATTATGCACGTTGCTTAAGCCGCCGAAGAACACAGTGGTTAGAGGTTTTAAAAGCAACCCTAGCAGCGCAGGCACTTATTTCTGCAAAGTACAATGGTCTTCAAAGGAGCTTTTTCATTAGCAAGCCATATTTAAAGCTGGGCTCCCTACTGCTGTGTTAAGAAGCAAAACCGTGGTCTGTGATCAGCCCTTTGCCAGGGAAACGTCCCCTCACTTGAACAGGCAGCAGGACCCTCAGCCCTAGGCAGAAAACCAACTCCTGACTGAGGTTATGTGCACTTTAATCCTGGCCTGGGAGACACGAGAGGGACTGTGGTCAGGACATAACTCGGCTGAAGGCTGTGGGAATCAGGTGAGGCTGGGACCACGCAGCCCCGCAGAACGGGGATGGTGGGGAGGCGAAGGTGGGGAGGGAGTGCTGAGTAGGTCCCTACCCGAGAAAAAGAAAAAAGACCTCATCCAGCCATCTCCAAGGCTCTCTGCAAACAACTCGGGGAGCGCAGACACCTCCCCCTGTCACCCCTTGGCCCACAGGACCAGCCACCTCCACCACCACCCACTGCCACCATTTCACAGGAGAGCATGCTCTGCGTCGCTCGTGCACACAGATACCGACTCAAAGCAGGGAGAAAAGGGAGAAAGAGGCAAGCGCCCTGCTCTCCACCCCTCTGCTAGACCCTGACGTCCAACCCGGTCTCCCCACCAACTCATCTGCATCCGCAGCCCTTGCTCTTCGGCCACCTGCGTGGTCTGGGCGGCAGTAGAAAGCCAGCACCCCGACTCCGAGTCATTAACCTCGCTTCTTAGCGGCTGGGTAACCCTCCCTCAGCCCACCCCGAGGGCTGGCAGGGTTATCGTGCTGTACAACTCTGCAGCCCCTGAGCTTCAGAAGGCTCGGGCTGCTCCCTCCTCCCTTTTCACTTCATGGAAATGCATAATAAGATCTCAGCGTGAGCCAAGGAAATTGCCTTCCTTTATCTTGCCAGTGCATTGCCCAGGCTAATCAGGGAAGAAGAACACAAGCAACAGCTAGAATACAATTCTCCTGCAGGCAGCAGAGTTCAGCGGTGAAGAAGTCAGCAGCCCCCTTGCCCCTCGGCTTTCCATTTCATTTGCATTTCATTTTCCGGAGCTGCCCAGCTCAACGTCTGCACACAAGCCCTGCAAAGGGCAGGGGATGCTCCAGGGCTGGATTCCTGCTACACAGGTCAGCCATGGAGAGAAAAGGCACGTTCCCTGCTTGCCACATCACGAGGCATCACCAAATGCACAAGGAAGAGGTCAGGCTTAAGAAACAAAACCAGAAGCTCCTCCGGCAGCATCCTGGCACGCTTAGCCTAGGAAGAAGCAGGTCACGCTTCTCCATGGATACCTGGACTGGGATGTTCAAGAGGAACATCACAGCGGGTGGGCAGTCATCCAAACTCACTGGTTTTAGGCATTTGAGAAGCCAGGACTCCCCCCGCCATGAGCTCCCAGAAATTATCCTGACTCTTCCTACAGCACAGAGTTCACTGTAGCATCAGAGGCTCTTCCTGCAAGATCCTCGGTAACAAATGGCCCAGCAGCATGCCAGATGGCTAATAAATCCAGACTTCGCACACCACCCGCTCCTGGGAGCGCTGAACGCTTCCCGTGCCTACAAACAGGCATTATAGATCAAGCTCAACTGGAGACGATGGCTGATGGCTAAATCCATTGTGTAGAACAATTGCTTCATTAACAGGCTGAGCTGGGTACACGGTCAGGCCTGCCAGAAGATAAGACAGGGCTATTTTGCAATAATTTGTCTAAGTCTGCATGAAACATCAGGGTTACAGCAGTGCCTCTGGAGCCAAACCAAGACAAGGACCTCATCACGGGTCCTACACAAACTCACTCACCCCCAGCAGTCCCCCAGCCCTATGCGAGGGGAAGGGGAGCAGCTCTGGTTTGCCCTTTTCAAGTGGTCCTTGGGAAGCACAAGAAGGTGAAGCCAATGTTTTGACTCTGCACGAGGTACTTCGATCAATCCCCAACTTCTTTCCCCAAAGAGCCACCTGGGAGACTCTCCTAAAGATGTTGCTCGTCTAGATGGCAAGAGGCAATCCACTGAGTCCATGCACAGGAGGAAAGAGACCTTCTCCTTCCCCAAAACACAGGAGTCTGCTCCCCTCCCCTGCCCCACAGCCCACCTCATCCTGGAGGAGCTGGTGTCTCACAGGTGAACGGCACAGCCTGCTTTGGAGGAATTAGTCGCAGGGCTTTGCATGTCAGCAAAGCTTCAGGACAGCATCTCTGCAGCTCTGAGCAACAGCCTATGCCAGAGAGAAAAGAGAAAAAAAAAAATATAGCCTTGAGCCATCACGCTGCAAAGATGCCATCCCCGGTGCTGGCAGCTTGAAGGACAAGCATGTAGTACCTCATTTTCTCTTGGCCCCATCGATTTTCTGCAGCTCTGCCTCCAGATCTACAGAGAGGCAGCTCGCTCAGCCTTGCAGCAACACTGGAGCGAGATGAGGATACCCGTATCACGCTGGGGGCAAATGAACCAAGCCAAAGAGCAGAGAGAGCAAAAGGCACTGCAGAACAGTCGGGTTAATACAGCCGCGAAAAGAGAACAGGAATTCCTGCTCCTTGGCCTGTTCCCGTGCCCTAGGACAGGGACTGCTTTGAGCAAAAGCTGGGGTGCCTGGGTCAGAGTCAGCTCCTCCATGAGCTCCTCGTACCCCCAGGTAGCAAGAACCCCCCCGAGCCAGCCCTGCCTGCCTAGCAGCCACATTCATGGGCTTTTCAAGTCTCAAATCCTAGGCTGGAAAGCAAACTACAGCAATTAACAGCATTTGCTGCTGTGAAGGGGAACACTTTGTAAATAAATTACACCTTGGAAATTAATAAGTGTTGCCTAATTGAGGTTTAGCATCTTAAATTCCTGAAAATTCTTACAACTCAACAGAAAAGGAGGGAGGAAAGACATTTGCTTGGCTGGAGAGCCCCAATCCAGACCTAGCAGCAGGCAGGACACCTGAGGAGACTCACCCCTGCCTGTTATCGAGTTGCCCTGCTCCAACACCAGGATATGTACACCCTGGGGTCAGATTAATTTCTCCTGCCAGCAGAGCAGCAGTGCTGCAAATGGCTTTTAAATATCAAGCTAGTGCTTGAGTACTTCTAAAGCAATGCACAACATGCATCAGGAATGAAAAAAAAAAAAAAAAAAAATCAGCTAGTATTAGCCAAGCCTGGGCCTTAGCACATGAGCCAGAGGAAACTTTGGCATTCAGCATTTGCAGTGGATGAAGCTCGATGTTCCTCTCCTCCTCCTGATGTCCGCCAGCTCTTTGGCATGCCCCACCGCTGGTGAGAAGCGGGTATGGTCATGCTTTGGTCACCTGGCAGCTCTCAGAGCCTCTGGTGTACAGCGTGGGGTAATCATTTTGTGGCCAAACTCCCGTGGCATCACAGATTCCCAGCAGACGATTCCTGTGCCACCACGCTAGCAGCTTCCTCCTGGCTGCAGGCTCTCTCATGCCAAGTCTGTGCTCCATCCAGCCTCCGAGAAATCTGTCCCCGCAGAGGGAGCAATGTGTTGTCCAGATCTTTTCCTGGCCTAGAGCAAGCATGGACTTGTGCCCGATGAGAAGCAAGTCTGAACGCATACTTCTGTGTGGTACTGATATTTTGATCTCCTTCAGATTACTCCCATCCACCTCCCAGACACCCCAGGGGTCCCAAGGGACTCCATCTCCCAGCCTCTTAATGGGAGACCAGGAGATGGGCAACTGGGATGAGAGCGTTTTCCACACTTCCAGCTTGCTGGGGCTTTTGTCCCAGTCCTCACCTCGCATTCCTCGGTGCAGGCTGATGGACACACTTCCCAGCTTGCTGGCAGTGGCACACAGAATTATGTTCATTGCTGTGGAGTCAGTGTCCCCCTCCCTGCTCCACACATGGGTAATCTTGAAGGTTAAAGCAATAATCTCCTCTTCCTCTACCCACATCATTAACACATCCAGGTGAGCAGGCAAACACAGCCCCCTGACACAGAGCACTGGTTTTTCTCTCCACTAACTCCTGCGGGGCTGGTGTGTAGAAACCTTTAATGAATTTGACATAACTCCTAGCGCAGAGCAGCTCTACTATTTGATGCAAAGTTTAATTTGATTTCTCACTTGAATAGCTGAGACATCCTTGATACGCTTCCTTCAGCTCCTTCCAGATAAATCTGCTGCATACAATTAGCACCAGGAGTCACCTGCATTTCACCCTCCCCTTTGCTCCACTCTAAGCTCCACCTGCACCTCCCAGGGCTACAAAATAACCCCAGCTCTGGTCTTTGGAAAGGGCTTCCCATGTCATTCACCCTCCTTCAGCAGGGGGAAAGCTGAGCCTAAACAGCAGCAGCAATCGACCCGAGATGATTAAGCAGGCAGAAGCCAAGGCAGGAGCTGCAGCCAACTCTCCCAGCTCAGGTCACCGACAGCAATCTCTGCAAGAGAGCAATCACAGGCAGCAGCAATCCTTTCTACCCCAAGCTGCTGTGCTCCTCCAGAGCAGCAGTTGCATTTCAGCAACAAGGCTTGCATCAGTTATACAGCACTTAAACAACAGCAGAGTACCATGCTTTGAAAACAGGGAGCAATCATTGTGATTGCTATGAAAATATGGGAAGCACAGATGGGAACGTGGTGGTGGTTGGGTTTTTCTGGTTTTGGTTTTTTTTTAAAGTCTTCAGGTTTTTCTGGCATCTGTTGACAGGACATACTGCAACTTCAGCCTACAATCCACAAAGCCTGGGGACCACAGACCTGCTGAACCAGGTTCACTGCTGGGGCAGGAGGAAGACGCACAGCTTTCCAAAGCCCCGTAGACCAATGTTCTCCTACACCACAGCTAGGCACAGGTAAAAGTCTCGCCTGAGACTCGAGAGCCCCCATGGGCTCTGTCTGGTTTCTGTCTCATTCAAAACCCACCAGCGAGCCAGCACAAGCAACATCAGCTTGACTGAATCTATTCCCTTCCCAAAGCTCTGAAGCACAACAGTTGATTGAAAAATCTTAAAGCAAACCACTTGGGAGCGAAAGATGGATTTGCAGGCATTGAAGCCCCAGACCAGGGAGAAAACAGACACCTTTGATTGAGAAATCAATGCTTGGGTTTTACAGCATTTCACACTAAGCAGCAGCAGAGAAGAGCCCTGCATGCACCTCATTCCTCCAGAACAGTGGAGGAGAAACCAGCAAAAACCAGAGAAGTGAGACACTGATGCTTCCCATAGTCTTACCAGAGCCAGAACAGGCTTTGGAGACCTTTAGTCTGTGGGGCATAACATGTTTTCAAAAGACATCCCTCAGATGATAAACTGATAAGAAAAGGGCCCATTCCATACCTCTTCACCTCGCCGTTCTCCTGCTTCTGCCCTGGGGACAGCTCAGGCACAAGTGATCTCTGGGCCAGTTATAGCCAGGTTGGGGAGCTCCTGAGCACAGCACCAAGGGGTACCACGCCAAGGACCCCGACAGACGGACACGTCCCACTGCATCTGAAGAGGGTGGGAGGGATGCACATCACGCAACAAAGATTGTAACCCGCTGGATTTTGGATACATGGGGGCCAGTGTATTTGGAGGTTTATTCCCAGCGCACAGGCTGTCTCCTGTGTGTCTCCTCACCCCCTGCTAGCTGAGACCCTCAGGATGCTCGGCCATCTCTGCCAGCCCACCTCCCAAGGTGATCCCTACCCAATGCAGCACACAGGCTGCCAAGCAGCCCTGGGTGCAAAAAGGTTGGCCTAGAAAGGAAAAAAAAAAAAAAGGGGGGGGGGGAATAAATCCAGAGACCGGGATTGATGAAGATGCTGGGGAGAAGGAGCAAGTCATGAAGGGAAGAGGAGGAACAAGCCCTGCACCCGGCAGGGGTGTTACAAGCAAGAGAGACATGCTAACAAATTAAAACAGACCACGAGAATCCCTGATATTTTTTAAAGCCCTTTCTTTCTCTCAGCTTTCTTCTTCTCCTTTGTATGTTGAAAATTCATCTTCAAAAGCAATCGCAATGGCCCCAGAGGGAAAAATACCCCAGCACAAGGCAGACTTCCCTCTAGGCAATGTGAATCCGTATTACCCGAGCAAAAAGGCTTTCATCTCAAAATCATTCGTTTCCAGAGCACTTGACCCAAAAGGAAGTCTCCTCTATTTCTATAAAAGTCACTTTCTCCACCAAAGTCCCCTGGCCTCAGAAGGGAGCTGTTAGGCAGTTTTCTGTGTTCACCATCGCCCGCTCAGAGCCCTTCTCCTGCCTGCAGCAGCGGGCAATGCCTGCACCGCGCTCCTCAGCAGCCCCACCGCTGCCCCAAAGGAGGGCACGGGGCACTCATGGGGCAAAGACCGGCCCTGCTCTTGCAGCACCAGGGTAGCAGCAGACCCCGGAGCCGGGAATTCAGGGACCCCCCTGCTTTTCAGAAAGCTCCTCTGCCCCTGCCAGGCTCCACAAGCCCCTTCTGCCTGAAGACGGTGGCAAAGGGGGACCTTTCTCCGACCGTTCCTGTGCTTCAGCAAGAGGCAATGCAGCAGACGTGGTCGTTGGTACCCGACTTGTTTCTCATCAGATGCTCCAAGCCAAAAGCGAGGTCCCTTTCCCAGAAGGAAGCCACAGACAAGGCTGTATCTGCAGCACTTGGGTGGTTTTGGACAGCTCGGCGGTGCCACCAGACATGCCAGATAGAAACCAGCTCGTGCAAGCGGCGTAGCCGGGGCTTGGGGATACTGCTTCTGCCCAGGGAGCTGTCGTGGCTCCACGAGAAGCCAGCTGTGATCTGCGCCTCCAGGAGCCCACAGACCACAGGGACGTCCCCGTGAGGCACTCACGCCTGAAATGGAGGGGAAAAGTGGTACTAGCAATTCAGCAGGAGAAAAGCTGTTTGTCAGAGACAGCATGCAGCCAGGCAGCCGTCCTGGGTGAGATGAGAGCTCCTGGCTCCCACAGCCGTCTGAGCTGTGGGGAAGATACTACCACCAACCAGGATCCATGAACCAGAGCTCCCAGCCCAGCTTGGTCCTGCTCAGGCACCACCGGCCACTGGTCTGTGGGTGACAGGACGGGGGGGCACAATGTGCTGGGAGGGCGCACGCCTGGTCTATCCTAAAGGGAACCAAATAGCAGACGATCTTGCTCACGTGGGACACAGCTCGGTAAAGCAACCTCATGCTCAGTAAAGTTGTAGTCCATCAAAAGTCACTGTTTCAATGCCGAGTTTTGCAATACCTGATGTGCAGCTTCATGGCCCAGCCTCAGGTCAGGGAAAGGACAACAGGGCACTTGGCTCACAAAATTATAGCAAATCTCTGCCCCTCCAAGCTGGGCAGAAGAACTTGAAGCCCAGTCCCCAAAGTGCTGAAAAAGCCCAGGGACTCCCAAGGCTGGCTGCATGAGAGCTCTGTTAATTCTGTGGGTTTTAAGCAACCTTCGGGGTTGTTTCGAGCGCCTGTCATTGAGAACCCTGCAAGCGGCTCCTGAGCATAAGCTCTGCTCTCCTAAATACATACACATACAGTGGGTCTGGCTTACTTGCTGGGCTTGGCCGTCCCAGAGGGAGCAGATTTATCAGGCAGGACTGGCAATAAAGATAATGGCGTTGGTGATGATTACTTAAGCTGAATTGCTTACTGTGCACTGGGAGGTGACATCCAATGCAAGATACCTACAAAGTTTTATAGAATAAATACAACCTGCTTCGATTTATACAAACCATCGCTGCAGAAACATTAAAAACCAACAGTACGGCACTAACAGTGACGAACAGGAGGAGCCAGGATATCTGAATCGCCTTTCCAGCGAGGATGCAGTCTACTGGAGGCTCCGTATATAGAGCATGGGAAGGCAGCACGCACACCCTTGCACGTCAGTGGTACATCACCCGGTGGATGTAGCAGCTTTAACATCACAAGGCGATACGGTCGCCTGCATAGGCTCAGCATCCCAGAGCAGGTTCAGAGCGAGTCATCGCCTCCAGCCCCATTTTACCTGGGAGGGCAGCGCACGGCCCCAGCTCGCAACAGTGTGCAGAGCAAACCGAACGCAGCTCTTTCTGCTGGCACGGCCAACGCAAAAACACAGCTCCCGCTTCCCTTCCTTCTGGGAAGCAGTACAAAGCAGGTACAGCTCTGCACCAGGCCATCAGGAAGAGATTCCCACCACATATGAATTAGCAGCACTTACAAACGAGCCTGTTCCCTTCCAGGCAGGAGCAGAGACCCTGCGCAGGACGAGGGAGTCACACCTGCCTCATTCTCTTCTTCTGAAAAGCAGGTACGACAGTGTTTTTTATCTATTCAAGGAGTACCATCCCCAATCCTTCGACAGCAGCACTAAGCGAGATGCTCAGAGGCGATTGCTAAATTTCCTTGGGTGGTTGCTAGCGGATTTCTGCATCCTTCAGCAGCATTTTCAGGGGGACTTTTTGTGGTTCGAAGGTCTCGCCCCAGCCCCCCTTTTCTGTACACCCCAAGGAAAAGGCAATGAAAATCTTTAAGGAAAAACAACTTCCAAAACTCCTGGAGATGAAAAGGTCCTATAGACTAATTCTTAGGAAAGCATGGGATGCAGGGAGAAGAAAGCTTAAGCGAGGCAAACTGTAGTGGAAAAATTGATCTATTAAAGCAGGGGATGCTATCAGGGAAGCGAGCAATTTCCTGCAAGCCAGCATAGCCAGATGCATTTCTGCTAAAGCAGATCGGTCTTGACTTCTCTGCAGCTTTCCCCTCTACCTGCCTGCCTGGCTCCCGGCAGCCCAGCTCGACAGCTCTAATGGTGCGATTCACTTTATTGACCTATTAGCTGCCACCTGCTTGAGACGCAGCCACAGCAGATTTACCATTGTGTAAGCAGCAGCAAACATAAAACCCTAAATAAATTTTTGGAGGCTGCGGAGCAGTATAATTAATCACGAGGTCTTTCACGAGGCGGCAGCAGCGGCAGGGAGGCAGCCAGGGGAACGCAGAAGGTATGGCTGCGGGAAGGGGGGGACATCAGGGTCCCCCCTTCTGCTGCCTGCCCTCACCCTGTCCTGCCAGAGATGATGCAGGAGCCAAAAGTTAAGAGGCAAGGCAGCAGCTGGAGTTGGAGTCGAGGTCAAACTCTGTTTCACTGCTCACCCATTTCTTGAGCCTGAACAAGCGACTGTCTCCCCAGCGTGCTTCGTTTGGGTACATCCTTGATCAGCAAATAAGTAGCACTCACTGCCAGCGTTTGCAGAGGTATAAAGTTAAGACTGCTCCAAGCCCACTCCCTGCCATGCTGAACTTGCATCTTCCCTTTCCCACGTTATCTCTGAATCTGGCCCAGACCCGCTAACGCAGAGGGAGGGCAGAAAAGAGAAGTCAAAGGAAGAAACAGAAGGAAAAGCTTTAAACAGCCTGAACTGTTTCTCTCCAGCTCCTCACTTGGCAAATGCACAGACCTCGGTTCTCCCTCCCTGTTATATCTCACAGCCATCTCTCCTCTTGCGCTCCATGCGAATTTGGGATGCCGGGTCCTGCCGCCCACCCAGCGGCTGAACTGCTGCGTGAAGGCACACAAAGTCTGGTGACCGCTTGGGAAAAAAAAAAATAGGAGGCCTCAAATTTTACTGAGTTTAGGACACCGCACATCTCTGCGTCGGCGTGCCTTGCTGCTTGACAGCCATGCTCTCTCCCTTGACAGCCCACCCCTAAGTTCATCAGCAGAAGCAAATGGAATAGCTTGGCCCTGGGAGAAACCTTGTACCGTCATCACTTCAGAAAGTCATCAGGGACTCTTGGGGACACTTGGGCTCACTCACCAGGATGCCAGAAGTGGTAAGTTGGGAGCCATCAAGACTTCTCCAGAAGGAGCCGACAGATGCCTTGGCTGAGCCCTCTGCTCCTCCCGTCTTGCATCCTCCCTAACCCAAGGGCAGCGGTCAGCAGGAAGGTGTCGTCCCACTCCAGAGGAGCACTGCCCTCATCTACAGAGACAAGAAAAGAGTTTTTATTTCCTGCCATTGAACAGGAGCCAAACGAGACTAAAGCACATGTCCTAAAGGCTATGGTAGAGTTGAAGTGTCAGTGTTCACCCTGAGCCCCGAGATCAGCCCACCCAAGACATGCCTCTTCTTCCTCCCTTACTTCAGCCCCACTCCCCGCTCTCTCCTGATGGCTGGCATCCCTCCTGCTCTGACCAGCTGCTGTCTCTGAGCCACACTGAAGCACTTCTGAGCAGAAGCCCTCTTTAGAAAGGGGACCCCCCCCCCAACATATATATTCCAGCCTTTGAGCCATGCTTTTAATATTTCATCTTTCTTTTTCCGCCAGAAGAAAGTAAATTCCTTATGCCAGCTGGGCTGCAATTGCACCACCACATCTCTCTGCCTCAGACAGCCCTGGCTGCCAGCCCCTCCAGGCAGATGGCAAATGCAAGGCTCATATCCCCTCCACACAACCATTCCTGCTCCTGCGTCCCTCGGCAGCGGTCAGGCGGAGGGGTGGCCACGCAGCTGGCAGCAGAGCAGGGATAAGGCACCGAGGGGCTGGGGAGGGCTGGGCAGGCTGCCTAGGAACCACAAAATTCAAGACAGATCCAAGTATTGCAGAGGAGCCCTGCACTGAGCTCCACGGGGCTACCCAGATGCCTCAATGGACCCACTCGTGTGGAAGAACTTGTCTGGGAGAGGTGACAGGTCAGCAGTCACCAGGTCACGTTGAGTGACATCTGTCAATCACTACCATCAAGCTCTGTCTTAAAGCCATCCCACCCCCACAGAAGCTATCCATCAAGCATCATCTGTGTCAAGGCAGTTTTTATTTTAAATTTAATGTCTGTAAAGTATTTTGGCTTTAAATTATTCTGCAGACTCAGTTCAGCAGCGCTTCCCCGTCTAGACAGAACAATCTTGTTGTCAGTGAAACAGATTCACCCTGACATCCCCGTGGCGTGCGGTGATGCGGTTGCTATTTTGTAGAAAGGAAGAGAGCTAAAAAGCTCTTTCTCTTACGGTTTTGAAACGTGATTCCCGTCCGTTCAACTTCAAACAAACACCTCAATAAATAATCCTGTCATCTTTGATTTGATCTCTCTCTCTATTAGGAAGCGGGATGGATGGAGAAAGGGGGAATGGCTCAGCGTCTGTGGGATCCGGCATCTCCCAGCGCTGCTTGCAGCATGCCTACCCTCCTGGAAGAGAGGGATTCCCTCCTCTCCTGCTCCAGCTTTTAAATTCACCTGCTTCGGCTCTCTCCTCCAGGCTCCAGAGGACTGGAGTTCGGAGATCTCGTGGTACCCCTCTGTGACACCGAGGTCCCTGCTCCCAAAACCAGACCTGCCTGATCCTCCACAGCTGCAGGACAAGGCTCAGATGACTGGCAGGGAGATGCAGGAGAGGCATCAGCAGCCTGAAAGAGACATTAAAGCAAGTCAAAATACATTTTGCATATCAGCTTCGCCCCCAGGTCTCTGCCAGCATGAAAGACTACAAATGCTTCCTTTGTAATTAAAAAAAGCACTTCTCTCCCTTGTGACTAACCTGCACCAAGGCAAAGGTAAATCAGAGCGAGCATTGGGCAGCATCTCGTGTCTAGTGAGCCCCGCTGTAGCCTGCAGTACTTGGAGAGGGAAGGCAGCCTGATCAAACCAAAAATAATATCGTTCCCTTTTTGCTCTGCCAGTGACAGATCCTTGATGTCTGCAGTCAGAAGTAACAAACACCAGTTGGGGATCTTTTCATCTCCTCTCCTGATAACACGGCCGCCTGCCTGTCCAACCCGCGGCACGGCAGCAGGGAGGCGATATCTGCCTCGTGCGAGGCATCCCCCACCTGGGCATCACCCAGGGGAAACGCACAGCCCCCAAAACTAAGCCCATGAAAAGCTGGTTAGACATACACAATCACGCAGGAACGGCGGAGTCCTCCATCGCAGCAGGTTGAAGATCAAGAGCTCAGCCCCAAGGACGGCTCTTGAGGGTGCCCGCAGTGAGGTGGGGATGAAGAAGAGTCTGAATGTGCCAACAGGCACATCTACAGGGTGGCAAGGGGCCATGTTACACAGCTGATTTTATTCCTCAAGTGCCTACAGACTTCCAGGAGCTGCCCAGTTCAAAGCAGACTGTATCAGCACACCTGCATTAACATTTAATCCCAGTGCCAGAGCATCACACAATAAATCTGCCCTAAATGTTCTATACAGAGACACTTACCTCTAAATATTCAAGCAGAAAAATGCCGCTATACATTTAAATAGCAAAAAATGAAATCAGGAAGCAAGAAGGACTTGCTCTTTGCACAGGCACTGCCATCCGGCACTGTAACACAAGAGAGCTGCCTCAGGCCACCGAACACTGCTTTCGTACCCTCCACGAGATTTATAACCTTGTTCTGACCTTCACGGTGATATTAACCCACTCAACAAAAATGATCAGAAATCCACCCATCCCAGCAGCAAACCGGCTCTGCCCAGTAGGAAAATCCTGCCTGCGTGCCTGCTTCTGCCAGTGCAAGCCTGGGTGCGCGAGAGCCACCAAAGCTGCTCCTCTAGAGCGGCCACCAGCACGTCCACCACCGCGCAGCCGGGAACTGCAGCGCAGCAGATGACCCAGGGATCCAGAGGGGCAAAGTGGTGGAAGATTTCATCGTCCGAGAGATGGGCCATGCAGAATCAGACCAAAGGACTGACGGTACCAAGGAAAACAGCACCAGGAAAGCGTAGGAAATGGCATATGGATAGCGGCCCTTCCCCAGGTGCATTGAGATCATCTTCTACAAGATTCTCCCCAGCCATATAACCTGATGCCCATAGCTGGCTGGAGAGAATCCTGCAGTGGCAAGTTCCACCTTGTGTCTCCTCCTTTACCTGCTAGTATTATTTTATCTGCTCATTAATTCAGCAAGAAGGTTTTGCCCTAGGTCTGGGGGACCAGCCGTTGCTCTTTTGATCAAACCTGTTATCTTGAGCATCTGCTCCCTGTTGATGGGGATCTGAGCCAGCTTTCTGGGAAGGCACCTTCTTCTCTCCTCACCCCCTCCACCCACGCGTGCACCAGCCCTGTTGATGCCCAGATGCGTAAAAAACGGAGTTACAGCACCAGCTGTCCTCCTGAGATGGAGAGTGTTAATGCAGGGGCTGAACTGGGGGCGGGGGAGCGAAGCGCTGAAAAATGATGCACGCAATGCCTCATTATCGCATCCTTAATAGCCCTGAAATTGCTGTGAGGGCCTCTGTCATTTCTCCTCCCCCGTGTCACAAGGAGCCCTTCCCGTCTGTCTCGGCAGCAGGGCCTGGTTTCCTCAGCAGAGCTGCTGCCCATCCAAGCAGACAGGGCACCTCGACGCTTGCAGCCAGCATCTCTGCGTCAGGCTTTCCTCCAAGGAACCGCAGAAGAACAGCCACACCGGCTCTGCTCAGCACATCTGCTCTAAATAGACTCCAGGAGGGGCCACTGCCCTCAGGCATCCAAATTTTACTCCTATGCCCTGCTACTGCCCTCCCCAGCGAGAGGCAGACCGTGCCTCAGTTTCCCTGCCTTTATGAAAGAGTTGTAACATCTCCCACCCATCCCTGTAAAGATCTTTTGCTTTTCATTTTTGTTGTGCACTCAGAGCTTCACCTGTACGTTTTGGGGAATTTTCAGCCAGTTCAGAGGTGCTAATGGCACTTCCAAGGTCGCCCAACATCTGGGCTACAGCTCTGCTCAGGCGTATTTTCAAGCACAAGTCAACGCATCATCCTGGATGTCCTTATGCTCTCTCCAGTGGGAGAGGGGTGTGGACACCGACCACCTTGCTCTGGCCAGGTCTCCTCCAAAAACGCACCAAACAGCTCAGTTCTCCATCAACAGAGAGATGCTCTAGATACAGGTTTGATCAAAGGAGCAATTGCTGGTTCCCCAGACCTGAGGCAAAAATCTTCTCGCTGAATTAATGAGCTGGTAAAATAATACCGTCAGGTAAAGGAGGTGGCACAAGGCAATAGCAGGTCCTAGGTCAGCGTGGAGGCATTTACTACTACTGCTACAGAGCTGGTGGTTGCACCTTTAAGCATTGCATCCCAGTTCCACTTTTCATGACACCTGTGCTGAAGGTATTTGATGATTCCCAAGAAACGCCAAGCCAAGAAGCTTTTAAGAACTACTGAACTGCCTTTTTAAGAGGCAAGGGACATGTGCACCTAATCCAGTCTTAAAACTAATGATTTAATTTACCTTAGGAGAAGCAAGCCAGCATAAATTAATATCTCCCAGTAGTGTAACATAAGCATGTTTTATCTGGAGATTATGTTGATTAAATCATCAAGTGCCATAATCTTCCCTTCCTACCTCAATAAGATGGGGAAAGAAAAAAAAAGCCTAAAAATATAGATATAGCCTTCTAAGCCACAGGAGGGAACTACACATTCATCTCCAAGCACTCTCCTCACTCGCTCGAGCATGCACACAAGACTCCCCACCCTGGAAGAAGCTGTTCCAGCTGGTGTGGTACTAAGAGGTAAAATGAAGCTACGTGTTCAGAATTGAAGAGATGCCAGGAGACAGAGGCTGGAGGAGCTTAGAGGCACTATAGGAGTTGTTACACTTAGGGGCTTTCACTCTGCAAATGTAACTGAAGAAATTAGATCTGACTTCTCAAGGCTATATTTCTGCTTTCAGGATATAAGATACAAGGCCATTAGTCACGCAAGCTGGAAATTCGAGTGGCTTAGATCCACCATGCACGGAGACAATGCCTTGGCAGAAGGGGAAAACACAGAAGCCCATTTAAAAGGTCTTCCTCCCACCTCCCTAATCTCATTTCTGCTTCTTCCTACCTCTTTTGCTCTACACTGAAACGAAGGACTAAGCCACCCACCTTGATGAATCAACAAGACCTACCTTGACTTTTTCCAACAGAGTTATCACCTGCTGAGGGTGGTTTTTCAGACAAAGCCTATTCCTGTGGGACTCGCTGCAAACACTTTTCTACAGCTTTCTGCCAGGTAATCACGCATAGGCACTTCACATTTAATGGCTTTGTCTGCTGGCTGTTTGGATTGCACGTGGAGTGCTCTAGAGCCCTTGGGCAGGGCACTTCAGAAGCACAACACCTTTTATTTAAAGCCAATTCAAAACCACAGTGGTGAGTTTGAAAGCTTCCCTGGAGAATGACAAAGGATCTTGTTAAGCTTGTGGCAGAAGAGAAGGGGTCCAAGGCCAAAAAAAATCCCTACAATACAAAGCTCCCCCTGAAAAAGCAAACTGTAAACACTGTTTGTACCAACCCCTGACACCAACAACAGGTCTCCAGCAAGCATCTGTATTTACAAGGGCAAACCTCAACGCGAACAACATTGACTCACCCTCTTAGCCCGTTGTTACACAATTCGGCATTAGTGTTTATGAAATGAGTGGATTTTGCAAAGGAAGGGCAATTAACAGATGTAGTTTTATTTGCTTATTGGAAAGTTGGGACAAGCAACAAGCTTCTGCCAGCAGTGCTGAGCACAGGCTGCGGCAACCGCAGTCCCCTGCCTCAATTTCCTCATAATTGGAATAATTACTCTGCTGTTGTAAAAGCTTGGAAGCCTTCAGAAGAGAAACAGCATTATCTGGAAAATTATTTTAATACCAAAATGAAGTTATCAAGAGGAACGCCATGTCCAGTGTCTCATGCAGAAAACACATCTGCATTCAAATACCCTGTCCCTGCAAGGGAAGAAAAAAAAAAAAAAAAATGGTGTAAAGGAACCACAGTTTCAGGTTCTGCAAGGAGGCATTTTCTCAGCAAGAGTTTCTTTCAGAGAGGAGAGACAGTGTGCTGACTTGCAGCCTTACAAATCTGGAAGCTGCAAGAAGCCTCCTGACTTTTTTCATTATTCATTTCTGTGGTCCTGTAAACCTGCATGATGATTCTGAGCAGCGGATGGTGTGTTTCTTTCCTTGAACACCTTTGAAATTAAAACTCAGACCCACGCCCCTTTCTCATCTAGAAGCAAACCACCTAGTCTTACCATATAAAAGCGACTCCCCTAAAATGATTCAGGTTAAGGAATGTAATTTCGGAACAATTCTTCACATCCTTCTGATGTCATTTTACAGTAGAAATAACCTATTCTGACCCTCTCCCTCTGCAAGTGTCTCTGCCTTCCCAGCTGCCAACAGCGTCTCCCTTCTGGGCTTTGTACCTCTTCAGGTCAATTAACTGGGTCCCCAAAAGGCTGAGGACTTCATTTCTTCTAAATGAAACATCCTCAAACACACGAATGCCACTTGTCTTCTTCAGGACCCTGGTTCCAGACAAGACTGACATTTTGACAGCACCTTCACACTCATTTTCCCCAAGCAAAAGCACCATTACACAAAGTTTAATTTTTAGGATGGCTAGAAAATCTCTCCCTCTAAGTAAACATTAGACAAACATCTATATGCTGCATGGAATTGCACGTCAAACCACTCAATAAAAGCAACTTATCTGCCAGGAACAAGCCTGACAAATCCTTGGTACAGATGCCTTTTCTCCCCCCCACTTTAAATTGTACACGGAGTCCTCAAAGTCTAGAGGAAGGGAGGGGTTTCCACTCATCGATCAGCCTCAGCCAGCCAGCACGGTGGCTATTTGTGCTTCACCCTCCCTGCTGAGACAGCTGCCTTTGGAAAGGAGGATTTTGAGAACAGATACAGAGAAAAGCATTACAAGAAAGACACAGAGGTTGCTTTACCTCTACCCTCAGCCCCAGAGCTTGAGGTGCACCGGGAGAGCGAGCGCTGCCTGCAAACACCACCTTTGCCGTGTTTCCTTCTCTCAAAATAGCAGACAGCCCTGCAGGCAGCGCAGACCCAGAGAGGATGCTCAGCTCCTCGGTGACACCGGCCATTGGATTCACATCATTCAGCTGGTGCTCATTCACAGCAGTTCATTCTTTCCTAGGGAGAAAATTCAGTTGAGGGACTTGCTCCTTACTTCAGTGATCCCAACAGACGAGACCTACAACATTTTTTTTTTTTTTTTTTTTTAATACATTCCCCCTCTCCCCAAGCTGGAAGCAGAAAGCCTTCACAGCAGATCAAAGCCCACAGATGTCAGTCAGCTTTTCTTCCTTGCTTTTGCAAGCCTTTAGCTCCATGATGCCCTGGGAAAGCCAAAGGTTGTAGGCAGAAAGCCCATGATCCCCAGCAAGATGAACTTAATTGCCTCTAGCTAGTGAGTTCCAGCTTGGAGGGAGAGATCCTCCTTTCCAGGGAGCTCAGGTCCTCTGAGCTGTCTCACACAAAACCCTTCTGGTAGAATCTTCACAGGCACCGTCATTCCATACTCAACATCCTGCACGAGCAAATGATTAATTATCCCCAGCAACTTGCCATCTGTCAGCTGATCACTGACAGATCTGATTAACAGACCATCCCCATGTTCTCCACCTACTGCAAAGGAAAACACGCTCTCTTCCAATAGTTTATGCTAACACATTTTTACTTGAGATTTGCAACCAGCTTCTCACAGTCAACTACCAAATGTAGCTGATTAGCAGTAACTCATTATCCAGAATTCATCTGGTCACCCATCCTGGACTAAGCCTCAGCCTGTCCAGCTGGATGGAGAAGAGACAAGAGGGTAATGCTGAAGAAGAGATTATGTGCGGAGAGGTATAGATGAAGTTCTGACATAGCTGAAGCCCTAGAGCAAAACTTTGAGGAAGATTAAGTTGCCCTAAAGCCCAGAGTATAAGCTAAGCTAAGGAAGGAGAAGGGCATTTCTATCTGAATAACAGACACAGTGCTCAGTCTTTGGCAGATCGCTGCACCCCTATTCCTCAGCCTCCCCAGCTGAGTAATCAAGTATGTTCTTACTTACTTCTCTCTGTAGAAACCTTCGAGATTTGCATATCAAAAACACTATAGGGGTAAAATCACTGCCAAGACAGGCAGCAGCAGGCACTGGATGCCCTTCACAGCACTGACCATGTGGGAAAGCAGGATGCTCTTGCACTGACGTTGGCTTCTCCCACCCGCTCTGCTCAGCAGCAGTCAAGATTGCCACAGCAACAGGGGACAACAGGAGAAGGAGGAGAAAAATACTTCTCTAGAACATATTTGGTTGCTTTTTAGTGGATTGACATAAGAGAGTTCATTTATAAATACATCAGGAGCACGTTGGTGTGAAATTGGAAATGCGAGCGGATGGCAGCAGGGTGAGCAAAGTACATGGGGTGAGGAGAACGAAACACGCAGGTTCACCTGAGCGAGGTGCAGATTGAGAGCCCTGCAGGAGAACGCAGGATCTCAGCGCTAATCAACTCCATCGAGCGAGCAAAGGAAACCCTTTTCCCTAATGCAAACAGCTTCGTGGATACTTGCCTCCACGCTGTCACGGGCCCGAGGAGCCTTCTGCCTCCAAAACACCCACCGTCACGTGCAGGCACCACGCGGCCGAGCCGCAGCCTTCAGCTTTCCCCTCGGGAAGGGAAAGACCACCGTGCCGGTGCTCACAGCAGGCTGCTCCGCTTCCAGCACCGCCACCGCTCCGTCAGCCCAGCCACGTAACAAGACAGTAAACAGGGACAATAAGGTCGTGCAGGAGACAGAGGTCTTCCCCAAAACAATTTAAGAGGCTCATTAAACCAGTTAATAGCGCAGGAGCGGCACTGACACCATGCTGTAGCGTTTCGTTTCCTTTGTAATAACATCCCAGAAGACTCGGGCATTTAGCTCGAGCACTAAGTGGCACCTCAAGAGCCTTGTCAGGAGCTAGAGAGGGCAGCTCGTCCTGAAAAAACACAGAAGGTAACAAGCCCCTTCTTGGAAGAAAAGCAAGGCTTTCCGCATGCTCTGATGATGACGGCTGGGTTGAGCACCCAGCGAGCAAGCAGGCAGGCACAAATCACCCTCACCAAACTTCACAGCACCCCATGACAGGAGGGGCATCGGCAGGCATTCAAGAGACAAACCTGCTCACTAAAAAACTACTCGGGGGAAGTGGGGTGAGTTAAGCAAGCACTTTCAGATAAACAATAACTGCGTTTTTGTGATTCTGTTGGAGAATACTGTAGCAAGGCACAAGCAACAGACAGGGTCATAGGACCATGAGACCTCCTTGGTCAGAGGGATCACATCCTGCAATCCCCAGTGATAAACCAAGTACACAGAACCCGCCTGGCCACACACCACGTTCTTCTTCATCTGAGACACCGCACTAGTTCGACAAGGTATTTATCAACAAAAAGATGGAGAAGCAGTGAAAATGCTCACTATAATAAATTAACAGGAAAAAAAAAAGTAGCAACGCCTCAAAATTTAATATGCAACAACAACTTTGAAACAGGGTGCTGTAAAAAGGCACAATCAGTTGGCTGAAAGAGCGAGAAGACAACTGCCTCTTCTGGGCTTGTGCCTCTGCGCAGTTGACTGGCTGTATCCATTAATTAGATCCCCGTTACACAGGTGGGAAATGCACCCATCAGAAGCACCTTACCGCTCTGTCATTCAGCCCAGGAATATGACAGATACAACAAAGAGCTCAGGCGTAATCGAGATGGAATACCTGTCAGGCACCCTGATGGAAAGGGAAAAACCCTCAAAAAAAAAAAAAAAAAGCTCAGAGGTTTTGCAGATTAATACCTTTAGTTACATCAAACAGTAAACAGGAACTGGCATGCCTTGTGAAGGCTACAGCCAGTATTTAAGGTTGTTCGCATCCACTACAAAGTAATTCTGTTGATATGTTCCCCAAGGTCTTTTGTATTCGGGTAGCAGAGGGCAGGCATGTGCAGAAGACACTGCGACAAGGCAGTCCAGAACACGTGCTGCTGAATCCTTCACGCTCCCTTCGGCTCTCAAAGTACTTCAGACCAACTTAAACCCTTAGACTTCTTCGAGAAAGTCAGCCTTGGAACAGAGAGGTGCCAAACCTTGGCTAAATGCTCTAGAAACTCCTCCCTACACTAATCCCAGCCATTCCCTCCAAGAACAGCTCACCCATCGGTCTTCCCACAAGCCGGACCTCCCTGGCCCAGACACACCACAGCAGTGGTCCAGGGAAGAAAGCACCAACACTGCAGCTCTGCATCCCACAATTTCTGCCAAATACTCATCTTCACAGCGGCTGGGAAGGACAAGCAAACACCTATATCTTGTCATATGGATGAAATCCTCAGCAAGCAAAGCCTCGCTGCGGCAGAGCCACTCATTGGATTGCCGGCCAATTGTCCCTTCCTTGGGATGATGTTTTTCCATCTTCAGGCACAGACCAGAGGACAGACACTTTATTTCTGTGTTTTGCCCAGACTTTCAAAGCTCTCCTCAAAATAGTTATTTCAATGAAAGAGGAAACAAATCAATAGTGTTGAATTCTATTAGGGGTGAACAAGACCGATAGCCTCAGCCAGGGCTGGCAACTGTCCTGCCAGCTTCGCCACATTATTTCTCTTTCCTGAACCGCAGAACTTCATATTTGGTACAAAATGAGACCTAACCAATACTTCAGTGCTGAAATACTATTACAGAGCATGCATCCCTGGGTCCCAAGTTACGTGTGAAACTCTTCTGCCATGTCTTATGGTCTTCAGACAGTCTTAAACCAAGGGTTTTAGTAATTCCCAATTTCAATGGATGAGATTTTTTTAATACCACAGAAATCCTTATTAGAATATTTGCCTTGCGTGTTTATATTAATTTTGTGCAACTGTGTTACGTGATTTAGTATCATTAGTATTCAGAGTTTTCCCCATTACCTGATGCCTCATGATGTATGAGGTTTGGAACATTGCTTCCTAATCACATTAGAAAAAAAATATTCATGTGACTGTTACATACCGTTACTAAAACCTAGTTCATGGGCAAAAGGATATTTCTTCCCCCAAATGAATAATTCTTCAGTATGCTGACACGATCAGCAGCTACCTTCAACTATTTGTTTCAACGGAAATCAATTATTTTGTCAGACATCCACTACCTCCCTGAAAAAAACCAAACCAAACCAAAACAAACAAACCCACAAAAAACTCCACCTACCTTTTAATTTTATGAAGCAAGCAGACATGGAGTTATGTCCATGTGTCCTGAGCCAACCACTCTCCAAACCCATGCTCAGTCAGTGCAATCAATCTGTTCACTTTGACACCTTTCAGTCACCAATTCCAAACAGGATTTAACCCACCAAGCAGAAACCTTGATTTAAGACACCAATTTTAACGTTGATGTGCGTTTGTTTTATTTTCATTAAAGATCATTAGCTTTCATTAACTGGGATAGCCATTCAAATAGCAGAGATCTGCAGGCAATCATCACTGTCAAAAGAATCCTCACTCAAAAATAAGGAACATTAATAAAGTGAAATGAAAAGATTTGGGGCAGAAAACGTGGATACAAATTAGAACTAAATGAAAAATGACAAAGCTACCTTAGGCATATGGGACAACTGATAGATTTCAAATTTAAGATTGATTAAATAAATCAGTAGCTGTTTTTAGGGGCTTAGATCTCTTTGTTCCAAACCCCTAAAAATTACTGGCTTTGCTCAAAGCATTGCTATTTTAGAACCGAAGGATGAATAACTCTTCCTGTATTGCTGTTCAGTGTCTCATTTATGTGAAGGAAGTTTAGACACCCATCCTGCTTATATATACACCATTGAAAACATTTTACATTTATGTCTTTTGTCACCTAAATGTTATTTAAACTTTGGTCCCAGGGGACAAGGTTTCTGAGCCACTCTTGCCTCCACCTATTCCTTAACATCTGATCAGAGGGAAAAAAACCCCCAAACCCTTTTGTGGTGTTTTTTGGCTCTCGGTGAAGTAATATAAATCCAAACTGTTCTTTACGCACATTTATTAACTAAACCAAAATCAAGAATATTTCAGAGAAAAGCATTCATGCATAAAAAGGAAGAATCTAAATACCAGCATTGACTCCACTGTATATTATGAGATACACTTGGGCATCCCAAATTTGAGCTAATGATAAGTGTTAAAGGTGTTTCCCAAATTCAGCACAGCATTAAAATAGTGGAATTCTTTAACTGAATGAAATGTGAAGTTCCAGTAACAATGGGTTTTCAATAAACCATAGAAAAATGGAAATACTCATTCTTTTGTTTTCTAAATAGTTTAATAGATCTTTTTAGAATTGGACAAACTAAAACTGATTAACAGCAAACCTTAAACACCCATTCAGATTTTCTTAATCATTTAGCATTTGCTGTTTACTTCTGTGGAACAAGAACCTAAAAGGTGTGTTAATTTTTCTTTTTCTGAAAGAGGAAGGACCTCAGTTATTCACAAAGGTCAAAGCAATTTCTTGCTCTTTTAGGCTGTATTTTCATAAGTGGCCTGGGAATGTACAAGAAACTACTAACAATCAAGACTTCTGTTGTTAAATTACTTTGTCTCTTTACAAAATTCCAGACAAAGCACATGAGCTAAAAAAGACAATTTATTTTATTAGCATTCATTCTAGGAAAAAGCCTCTTTTGAAACCTTTCAGTGAGTATGATGTCAAAAAGCCACTGGAAGTTGGTTCACTCATCTGGCTTCCTGTCCATTTCAACATCTAATGGCGGGGAAGGGTGCAGGGGGAGAATCTTTTTCATTTTGCACTTGATCAACCATCACAGTCCGTTTCTCAAGCCAATGAAAAAAAATGCTTAATATGAGTTAACAGCCAACTACAGTTTAACCCTCAAAAAAAGTCTACTTTTGGCAGAATGTTCACCTTTCTTTAAAATTACTGTAACTGGGAGTTAAAACCATTTCTTAAATTTACTTTAAATGCTGTTCATGAGGATTAAATCTTTTCATACCTGTAGCAAAGCCATTTCTGTTCACTGAGGGTTTGAATTCTTCAAGAGACTGATGTTAGACAGGCAAATAGCAGACAGAAAAGCCAATTTTCTCTTAGAATTTAAGCAAGACCTTGTCCATCTCCTTGAGTAACTTGTCTCTATTTTTCCAACCAGTGGCAGGAAATCTTCATTTCTACAGCTGATGTCTATACTCTTGATCTCCACATGCGTCATCCTCGCCATAACACATTTTGAGCATCCTTCTAGGATTAAAAAATGTACTGCTTCCCTGAGTGCACAACAAGGCACTGCATTTTTATCATTTCCAGCCTTGTAAACGGCACAGGCCATTACAGAAGAGCCTGCTTGAGAAAACAGGATACAATATTCATGTACTTTGTTAGAGGAGATAAATCTACATTTTATGGTGATCAACTAAGGCAAGAAAGACTTTAATTTCATTAAAGTAAGAAACTAAGGATGAAGTAGCCTTAAAAGAAAATACCTTCAGTGTAGTAGTTAAATTTGAGCACACAGGGCTACAAGGCCACACTCAGGACTGTCAAAAGCAGAAACTACAGTTCACAGGTTGATCCAGGAGCACTGGGCAAGGAACTCTGACAGAAGGAAGTTGTAGAAACCTCACACATCCTCCTTGAAGATCCAAGACTTGCGTGAAAGAGTAGAGTAGGAGTTTGAGATTGAGTTTTGGGAACTTCCCTGCTGAAGCACTGCCCTGAATCAGTATCAGTTTATGTAATCCATCTCCCCAGTCAATACAACAGTACACTTAAATTTCTTCCTTCCCACCCTGGCTGCTCCCTGTCCTCATTCTTAGTTTGTTTTTCACTACTAGAACTTGCAGTCCAAGGCTACGCACCTTGATTATCTGCACCAACACAAGATGACTCCTTATGATAACAGTAACCTTTTCAGCACAGCAGAGTGTCCACAGGGGGGTTACAGAAGAGGGAAATGGTGCAACAGTCCCACAGGTATTCGCGTCCAGAAGACTCTTCAAATTTTGAGTAGGCTGCGAACTAGAAATGCGTGTCCCATCCCATCACCCCCCCGCAACACCCTCCCTACCCCCCGCAATATAAGACCACAGCCAATGGGAAGACAGGCTTTTGGCTGCAAGAGCAGCTATTCTTTCCCCCCCTTCTGCCAAGGAACAGGGATGGTGAGCAGATGTTGTTGATTGAGATTAAGATGTGGTATCAAAGCTATAAAATTAAGCTTACACAATGTGCACCTATACCAGGCCTGGCTCTAAGAGAGCTGCTGCACTTCCACACTTCTACCAATGCCTTTAAAGTTACCCCAAAACAGGTAACATCACAGCAGCAGAGAGATCATCTGCTGTTAGCAGGTTGGCAAGCTATCTCCCCAAAACTGAACCAAAGTTACCACCTATTTCCACAAACATATATATTGATAAAACGATATAGGTAGGAAATAAATCCTGCTATTTACTCAGCACTTTTTATTATAAGAACTACGATGTTCATTTTAAGGCTCAGTGACAAATCCTGCTTGGTACATCATCACCTTATTAAAAACCTGTCACACGTGCAGAGAATGCTAAGTTATATTAAGTATGCTGTTAACTTGACAAAATACAGCCTGCTGCTTTCCACCTGACTAACACTGCAGCAAAGATGGCACATTTTCAAGGGGTGGGAAACAAACACCCTCTCCTTTCCTCGCCAAAGCTCCAGATCCAGTTGAAACTCTAAACACAGTAAAAACAGGTCTCTCAGCCACAAAGGCAACACATCAGAAATTCAGCCATAACACTCCACTCCAGATCCACATACATACATCAGTTATTGGGATGTGACTGCCACCCAACTGCAGTAAGTAAAAGAAATGGAAACAGTCATTTAAAATACTCCATTTATCCAGATATGAAAGAAAGGCTAGACTGATGCTGAACAAGAAGGCAGTTCAAAAGCAAAAACAAAAGATGCCTCAAAGTGACACATACTGATAAAGGCAGAAATTACAATTTCTTGTCCAGTAATCAAAAGGAGCACAAAGTTCTTTTGCACAAAAGGCAAAGATCTGACAGCATTGCCAGTGCACTGTGTAGTTCATGCCAATGCAGTCACACATGGTATTGGTGGTTTCAGCCATCAGCAGAAGACTGGGAACAGTAAAGGAATGCCAGAGTCAGATCTTTAAACATCTTGGAAAGGAGTACATTAATATCATCACTTAAGCATTTTCACTTGTGCTACTGGAAGGCAAGTGTAGAAACCCAGCATTATCTCCATTAATTAAAATACCCTACAAAGGGAAACCTTTGCATGACATTTTAGGGAATGAAGGTTTCAGCTATACACTAAAAGCACGTCAATGCTGCTTTCTACTCTGTACCAGACTTCTTTGGAAGATACAACAGATCCTGTATCTTCTGTCAGCAGGATTCCAGCATGACCTGTTACTCTAAGCTTCAGTAAAGAAAATGAAATTTACCTTTCATGTCTCTACACATATGAGTGGTTATACTCATACATATAGTTCATATAGTCTCTCTACCTGCAAAGTCCAGTTAATCCATCCTTTGGTTTATACTCTTCCGCCTATTTCAGGAAACTACTTCAGCAAATAGATATACTCTTTGCTTGTTCATTGAAGGGTTTTTTAATGTGAAGAGAAACGGAAGCTTCTGATTAACCACATGTGACTGCTTAACTACATTAAAATCAACTGGATTTTCAGCAGTTTCTAAGCTGTTCACACTTTCTTAAAAAAGCCTCAGTGCTCAAGTCTTTAAACAGTTCATCCAATAAAGCTGATGCCAAATACCAGGTATTACAGATGCATCTCTCAGCTGCAGCTGAAAGCTGGCAAGATTAATCTCCTTTTGCCCAACATCCCAAGCCTTGCAGGAAAACAAAACCAGAAAGAACGAATAACCTCAGGTCTTGACAAGCAAAGCTTCTTCCATTGGTCTGATTCAAAACATAAATGTTACGCAGTTTTCAACATACGAGTCCCATCTATGCACCATGAAACCATGATGAAAAAAGTATGATGCAAAGTCTTCTTAAATAGTCACCCAAAATATAAAGAAAGCATACAGAAGCTTGATGCAAAATCCAGAAATAGTCCAGGGCAGTGCTTGGGTATCACTAAAGATTTAAGGACTACTGGGGATTATGTGGCCAGCCACAAACTGTCTCGTAAGAGGTCATGACAGTGTTCTCTGCTGCTAACATGAGTGAACAGACTGCCACTCCCCGTTAGAGGTTTGACTATCAGTTTAAAAAAAGAAGAAAAAAAAAAAAAGACCAAGGAAGAGCATACAGTCATGCAGCTGATCGTCGACGAATCACAAAAACACCTCGCTGCAGCTGTCCCAGATAGATTCTCATCTTTGTGCTGTCACTGGTTTTCCTCACCCAGATCTGCATGAAAGAAAAAAAGAGGGGGCAGGGAGATATATTGGGGAGAAAAAAGGAAAACCCACAGTAAGCAATACACAGACAAGTAAGTCCAGGTATTCTTATTGTCAGATCTGAACATCTGTTACTCAGGGTGCACAGATGATTTAGCTTAATCCCTTCTCCCTCCCCACATTAGGCATTTGCAACCCGAGTAGAAAACGAAGTAAGGTTTCTAACTTTACCACCTTAACTTCCTGCTCATGACAGTCATCAAGAAAAATTACTCTTTCCAAGCATCATCAGGAAAGCAAGTTTCCTTCTGCTACAATTCACAACAGAACTCTGGCATTAAGCTTTACCTAATCAAGAATAAGTCTCTCTAGATCCACAGATCATAAAATTATCTACCCTGGGATTTGCCCAGACAAGTAACTATTAGTCAAATGAAAAGCTTATTCTGATTTTGTTCAATGAAGCATTTCTCACAATGTATTAAATAAATTGTATCTGAAGATACAAGGGCCTCTTTTTTTAAACACCTGCATGGAAGAATTCACGTAACTTGTAGATATACAGTATGTTTCAAAGGAAAAATTGCTGCCATGGAGGCAGCCACTCAGAATTTTTGAAATCACTTTCAAGAAGTTTAGATCCAAATACCCATACTTTAAAAATCAGATCTGAGCAAATCTCCTCTGCATTTTATCATTCTAATACATTTAAACATATTGAAATAAATGCATGGAAAATAAGAGTTATCCAGCTCTGAGTACTAGAGTATTTTAGGACAGAAGTCCAGTATTTCCTACTGCAAAGGGTTATAAAGTTAGTGCTGGCATGTGATTTACCCAAAACTTTTTTTTTTTTTTTCAGATATCACATTAGCTACAGGCTTGGCACAGTAGATTGATTTAACTCTATTATTTTAATTATAAATTGACTTCACGAACAGAAACCCTCAATATAAAATAAATTTAATATTTGCCTGCATTTGTACTTCGGTTATTTCCCCAGAGAAATTAAAATCCACGTTCACTGATAATCATCTCTCTACTGCAACATTTCCAAGAATTTGGTATGTTTTACTAACCAAAAGAATTAAAAAATCTACAAACTCTGAGCAACTGTACAGAACAATAAACATGTACAGTTTTACATTCTATCACAATATGATGGAATGGTATATTAGTTTTGCTAAAGTCAACCACTTTAAGTTCCATTTGGAAGAAAATTAAAATTCTGTTTTAAGTGACTACAACAGCAAAATTACTTATTAACACTAAAATGTGCCACAGTGTTCAGAAAAATAAAAGCATCGAGACACATTCTGAACTTAAAGCTGATGTTTTAGACATACAATGTATTTTGCAATCAGAAAATAACATCTATTAATTCTAAAGAACTGAAGGAGATGGTGAATAGAAACAACCAAATCCATCTCTGAATTTCTTTTATTCCTAGACTGTAAAAGGAAAATAAGCTTCCTCCTTTTTTCAACTTCCAAACCGAGACTGCTGAATAAACTCATGGGAATAAAAAAAAACAAACCCAAACCCTAACTTTCTTGCACGTACTGAAGAGTTTATTGTTGTCAAAAGGCAAATGATTGAATTGGTTCCACGTGCTTGGCCAATGATTTCCACCAATACAGTATCTGATTCACAGTTTCCAAGGAAATCACATCTAAAGTAACAGAAATTTATTCTGTTTAGATCTAAACACATCACCAAGTTTTAAAGAATTTGGGCCTGGGAAGATATTTTTGGTTTGTTTTTTTAAAGGGGATTGTCATAGCTCAGACTCTGTGTTGGCGAGGCCCACAGCCAATTACAAAAATCAAATCCGGTTTAAGAAAACTGATTTAGACATTCATATGAACAAAGATGCCTCTGATACACTGTTAACTACTTCCTTTTCCCAGCCACAAGAAGGCAACTATATGCCATATCTCTGATGTTTCTCAGTTAAGTCTTTTCACATTAAGCATTAATAGAAATGCTGGGAGACACTCTGTGCAAATATTTTTCATAAAGTTCCTTTGAATAACTTGACTTCCTTTAGAAATGCTATCAACTTTTGACTCCAGTCTACAATTAGAGACCTCAAATCTAGGTCTGCCTTCCAAATTCAAGCAGGAACCAGTAAGATCATAGTTTGGCAACCCTACTTCTGAATGTGTGATGAAATCTGAGATAGGGACATTGTACTCCTAAGAGAACAGCTCATTTCAGTATTCTGTTAAGTATTTATCTCCCTTGTCTTTATACTGTTGCAATGAACCACCACAGGGAAAACAAATGCCATGCCTCCTCCCCAGCCTCTCTCAAAAAACACCCCACAAACTCAAAACTAAACCTACTGTCTCACTTTAAAATGGAATTCATGCAATAATAATTAACAGATGGCATTTCCCTCAGGTTTCAGGTAAGATGCTCCCAAAAGATTGAGTTTTAATGTTACAAGTTAATAGTAATAACTTTAATCAAATTAGCAGTACTATGTTTTCAACACATCCATTAGCAAGATACTCCTACTTTATCTAAATAGCCAACCGTCGAGCATAACAACTGTTATTGCAAGGGGAACAGTTGTGATACAAAGCATATCCCATATGCAACTCATTTTGTTGAAAATAAAATATTTTCCCTTAGCTGCAAAAACAAATTAAAGTTTCTTTATTGGCTGATTGAAGAGAAGTGCATTTAAGCCTATCTTCTTTCCTTGAAGTGTCTGGAATCCGCAAGCAAAAAATAAACTGCTCCCTTTGCCCAACTGATGCACTGCTCAAGCACTAAGCTTATTTTGCAGCAAGATTCACATCCATCTCAGGCATGCACCTCTCTTCACCTGCTTCTCTAAGCCTTAATCATTAGCCACACAGAAATTGTCTCAGACAAATGACTCACCTGCCCTGTCTCCCAAGTAGGTGATGAATGTTGCCAGCTTACCTCACATGTACTCAGGTTAGCAGGAAGAATTTTCTCCCCTTATAAACAACTAAATTTGGTGACAAAATTTTTCCTCATCCTCTTCTGGATTCCCAATAGGATTTTTTTTTTATTTAAATTTTGCATTAATAACACCTGTATGTTCTTGAAATAACAGAAATGGAACTTATGAATGTAGTGCCAGTGAGATGCAACATGTCAGTTCTCCCCATTCTTCCTGCCTGCCAAACTACTGCTTGCAAAATGTAGGATCATTCTTTAGAAATGGAGCAAGTCTCTTCGCATCTCAAGAAGAGATCTCTCAACTCAGTTTTATCTTGGATTAAGCTTCTTTAGACACCAGACAACTACATCTTTTCCAAAAGTAATACTGATTTTCTCTTAGTCCTTACTAGACAGCCGTCTACCTGTCTATGCTGACTCACAGCTTTCCCCACCCCCATGAAAAAAAAGGAGCCCACTACCTCATTGGCACCCACAGAACTGATCACACAGCTGATCTTAGTGTTCTCTTTAGACTCCAGGTAAATAGCCTGGCTCTTGTGGTACCTGCAAAAATAAAAAATAAAAAAAAAAAAAAAAAAAAAAAACACATGAAACCATTAGCTGTCCAAAGACTGAGAAAACAAACAGTAATAAGATTGATAAAGCTAGGATTCTACAAGCATTTGGATAGAGTAAATATAAAGTCTGTTTTTCCACACAACTTTCCCCACCTTCACAACATAGCGGGTGGTCTGATTCTACACACACACACTTTGCATTTAAATGATACTTCGAAGCGCGTGAAGCTCTCAATTCTATATGCAGATTATTGAAAACAGATTTCACATCTGCAAGAGGGAGCAGCAGAGCACCAAGCGACAAGACAGGAGAACACTGATTGACAATAAACCTTTGTTTCAAGAGTTAATCAAACTAGCCTTTCACATTTCAGACACAGGATGGATTTTAGAAGGCAACTCCATATTATGCCTGATAAAATATGACAGAGCAAATCACAGATACTCAGATTGGGTTATTCACATTCCCCAATACAAAATTACTAGTGCACCACCACCACCACCACCAAAATGAATTGTACTCAATCAGTGCAGTCAGTGTACTGTTTAAACAGAGACCTCAAATTTCTAATACCGCCTTATTTTGTGAAATAATACACAAAACAGTAAGTGATGGGTAACTGACTCTGTAAGAAGCTGTATATACCTGCCATAAGGAGGCTGTGTCTAAGCATTTCCATTTTTTCCCCTTTTAGATCATATTTTAGTCATGCTATATATTTTTCTTGGTGCATTTTGTATAAAACAAAGTAAAAACTTCAAAATTCCTAACTCTGAATTCTTGATTTCATGGTCTTGCCTTCTTCACAGACCATATTTCTGGTAAGTGCTGCAAAGTGTGCTAGACAAAACTCGCCAGTTTCTGTGTATTCTGTCCAGGAGAGTTCTGTAGGCAGAACTAATTATACTGAGACAGATTATTTGTAACTCATCTTAATCAAGAGAGCACCAAAATGCTTTACCCTAACCATGATGTGCTTCATATATAACTGGGCAATCCAAGCTGCAGAATCACTGCGCACAGATTCCCTCGGTAACTATTCAGTATGCAACTCCCTGCAGTCTGATTGGCTGACAGGCATTTGTCAAAATGCATAGACTTGCATAATCTTTACAGTTATTTCTACAATAACCACACTGTAAAAATGGAAGTCTTCCAATAGTTTATTTCACAGTCTCTTCCTACTGGCTCACGTACTCAGAATTTTCACACTGCTTGCCAGTAACAAGAATAATAGCATCAGCTTTCAGCCTTCCAAACGTACTAATTACCAGTGGCCTGGGCAAGGTAATAATAAAAAAAAACAACAAAAAAACAAAAACCAAACAACCCCAAATCCTGCAACTTTTAGACACTTCTGCCCAACCACTATTCCTTCTCCCTCATTTTAACAGAAAGGATGTCAGTGGGTTCCAGGGCAATGCAATAGCAGCAATGATCTGAGCCAAAAATCTCAGCTTACTGAACCCAGACGATCATTAATTGATATAAAGAAACAGTATAAGCTACTATAAACCAGACCTCACTAAGATAAGACGTAAAAATCTCAGTCCAGTAGCGTCCTACCATGCCATGCTGTGACTGATTAAGCAAGGAGAATTGATGATCTTGATACAACCAGTGCACAAGCTTTCGCGTGCAGAAGATACCACTGCAAACAACTCCTCTCAAGTGATATCTGTGCCTGCACAGATAGTGAAATAATTTTTCCACTCAGAGCTGTTCCTTCCAATTTTTGATTATCAGTGAATTCCAAAGCTAATGACATGAAGCTGGCTTCAGTCCCTGGATTTCACATCACAAGTTACTGTCCCCCAGTAAATTTGTGTTAACTCTGCACAGAAAAGGCAAGGTAACAAGTTAGTTCAGCACTTTTTCACTGAAGAGTTGTCTCAGCTGTCTCACGCTCCATGCACGCAGAGAGACAGGTCAGCTGAAGGCACAGTAGCCTGGTACATCTCAGTTACCACATTCATGTCTCAGCCTTTTGCTGAGTTTATATACCCACAGGGGAACAGAGGGGGTAGAACTGAGGAAAATAATGCAGATGAAAAACGCAATGGAATTTAAGTTGGCTTTCAAGAGAAGGAAAGTGCCAAACAACACTTGCTTTTGCAGTAGGCAAAATACACCACAATAATGACAAGTGAGGCAAGCAGAAATAATTCCACTTTCTGCTACAAAATATTTTGCTGAAAGGCCAAGATTTTCAACTGCATCTCCATCAGAAGATTGAAAGAAATCACTCTGGATTATTGTATGCAGACAAAGCTAAAAGCGAAAAGATGGTTGTTTTACAGCGAACTGTATTTTAGGATCTGATGGGGGGCATGGAGCAAATTGACTGAGGATAAAAAACTAAGTCTAATTTCACATCCATCTGAAACTCCCTATACAAAGTCTCCACTTGAGACATGTTCGTGAAATGTCTCTGCAAGACCTTAGGGAGTCCATTACTAGCCTTAAACATTCACTATTTTGAGATAATGGCGCTTCATGGCTGCCATCAGGAAACAGAGTCCTCCCGAGCTGTTAGTTTTATTATTTCCGGTGCATGCCAGCAGCTACAGCCTTAATACACCTTAGAAAAAATTACCCTCCCACTATCAAGAGTTACTTCATTATTTTAAAATACCAGCTATTTTGCACAAGTACTATTACTATCAATCAAAAAAATCTAAGCGGGATTATTGCAGACAAAAAATGTAAAATACTTATCTTAAAACAGCATAAGAACAAGGAAAGGCAACAGCTGGAATACCTGACAGTGAGGCCCCCATGACAATTGAATTCAGCAAGATGAAAATATCTGTTAGTGTTTTATGTCCCAACTAGATACCTTTCAGAGAGAGCTGGTGCTTTTGAGAGATTCATCTAGGCTCACTGAAGCTCTCCCAGGTTTAAATTTGGTGGGCGCCTGGGGAACTTTACTGACCAATTACTCCAGATTCCATCTTCCCTCTTTTTTTTTTTTTTTAACTTATGCAACACTTTTCAATACTCCACATGCTTAAAAATTCTGAAGAACAGTTTATTCATCCAAATATATCCCAGAGGATAGTCATTTTACACAAAAAAAACCATTATGAAAGCAAAAAAAGAACTTCATGTATTTGTGAAATAAACAACCTGTTCAGTTCATGTCTGCTTTACGCTTCAAGGAAGTTTAAGCTCCAGGCAGCAGCTTTTATCAGAGCTGTGTACATTGAACCCTTGATGAAACTTCACTGTTAGAAGACTAGCAGAAGGAAAAACTGACCAACTATACAAGATGGCTGTCATGTAGAAAACAAGCTTCACACCTATCATTTTCCATGATAAAATTACAACCTCGTCACTTGTTATTTTGAGCCAACAGAACACTGAAGTAGGCTACAAATAAGCATGCAACTTGCAAATTGCTTTCTGCTCAAGGAGTACTAGAATGCCCCCTTGATTATCCAGTTTTGCATGTCTCATGGATTTAGTTTAAGACCTACTAAGATTTCTCTGCAGAATTTAATATTTTTCTTGTATTTTGTGAGGCTTGCACAGCTATATGCCCATAAAACTTAACAGAGCTAAATCCAATCAGCAATTCTGAAGTTGCTTTTCCCGTGTGGGTTTGATCTTTAAAGGTTATTTGGATTTATTAGAAACATTTTTCATTCTGCTCATCTAGTGCACAACATTTCTTCTGCCACCTTGTGGAACGATGGGTTAGCGCTCTACAAAACTGGACACAAGGACTGTGAATACTGCCAACACTACTGTACCTGCAATCACAGGGTATCTGTATCCTAGCTGACCGGCTTCACAGCTACATCACACTGCATCTGCTGGTGCTCTCTTACTTAACATTAGTTTGACAAAAACATTTCCCAAGTGTCGCAGTGTGCACCACTGACTCCATGGAAAAGATTTAAGTCTCCTTTTGAGGCAGTAGTTACTTCTGAAAGTCTATGAAATCTAAACACTCCATTATCACTTCTGATTTAGCAAAGTCGCAATGATTAGCCCTTGGAGGAAGCAGCCAACATCTGCCCCAAAACATTTTGTCCTCAAATTTTTTTCTCAAAGAAATTTCTCCCTGCAGTCTTTGTCTCCTCACTACACAACACTCAGACTGCTTAAAACAGAAATTTACCAGGACTTACCATCTCTTATCATAGTAGAGTTTTCCATCTTCTATCCGGGCTTCAAACCGCTGTGCTGGAGACTCTGCTGGTGTAGCTGGGAGGTGTTCAGGAGAGGAGGGAGAGGCTGAGAACAGGAGAGAGACTGTGTTTAAAGACCAGCATGTGTCCACCACACAGTAGCACATCTGACTGCAGAACTGCAATTAATAAGGTCATATTAAGCAGAAATAAAAAGCACAGAAAGCTACAAACTCAAATTTCCATCAGAAAAATATTCTCTATTGGGACTAATAATTCAACCTCTGCCTTGAATATAGAAATGATAGTATTCATTGAAATATAACGTTTATCTGAAAAAATGTTGATACGTAGGTGATAGACAGTATGTCCTTGATTTTGTTTTAATTCTAATCCATAGTAAAGTAGTTAAATTACGTCAGAATTACTTAGGCAAGTTAGTACCACTCTGTCTTGAAATAAAGTGTACAGACACATCTAGACTGCTGAAGGCATAAACCCCCGAGTTCTCTATACCTCCATCTACCTGACAAGCAGGCAAGCTGCTGAGATGCATCCGAATATAATGGAAAAACTTCTACACAGTTACAGATAGTCCCATGCCCAAATGTTTCAGCCACCAAAGATGCATATACCTCCCTTCCCATCCCTGGCAAACTTCAGAACAGATGAAGAGACTTCACACAGCACCCATTCGCCACAATAGGTACACAAAGAACAGCAATTACAGAGTCAAAACAATTATACAGTCAAATTACACAGTCAGCAATTATACAGTCAAACAGTCTACAATATAATTGTCTGTTCAAAACAGCATGACTGTTCCAATGCAACTGTTAACTCACCTGGTCTCTTGGGTGATTTAAGCTACATGGAAAGAGAGCAAAGAAGCGTTAGAGACCTGACATGAGCCATAGAAGTCAGCAGTAACAATTTCAGATAGTCTTACTTTCCATACTCTAAATGCTTCTTTTTTAAAATGTACTGTTAAGTGGCATAACACAACCAGAACAGCATGCTATAAACAGCCAAAGGCGTAGATAATCAGTGTGATGATACAGAAGGTCTACAAACTGAACTTCAGAGCATTCAGGTAATCCACTAAAATAAGTCAAAACCAAACCCGTCTAACACACTATATTTTTGAACATGAGCCAACATTTCCCAGGGTACACAAAATACAGGAGATAAACCATTAGACACACCTCAACAGCTGGCACAAAAAACATGCTCCGCTACCATCCTCAAATGCCTTAATGAGCAGCTTCTATTATAAGAAATTAGATAAGCCTTAAAGCGTTTAAGCAAGAAAGCAATACGTTAATCAAATCTAGAAAAACTATAAATATGCACACTGCACCCTATCCAGTTTGCTAAAGTATTGCACCAGTGGGGAGGAAAAAAAAAAAAACCAACCCAAACCAAAACAACTACAAAACCCACCCCACACTAAGGCCTAAACCAAATGCAGCCTGTGACCTCACAGAAAAACATATTAACATCTGCTCAGCCATGCGGAGGAAGAAACTCCTTAATATAGCTCATCACTTGGTTCAGACAAAAGGTAACATTTTTAGATGACAGTCATTTTAATTAGGTTAATTAAACCTATTAAAATAAAAGGGAGGAGATACCATCTTACTAAATTTTTTATTGTGTTACTTCAGAAAGCCTACTGGGATGAAATAGTCCCACATCTCAAAAAGGAACATAAAACAACACAAAAAAAAAAAAAAAAAAAGGGCTCTCTTCAGGGGGAAGCATTAGCTTTCTCTTTAAAACAAAGAAATACAAATCAAGCAATAATCCCTACCTTATTCAGCGTTCTCAGGTCCTCCATTATTTGCTCATCAGTCAACAAATAATTTAGCTGAGGTATCCAGAATTAAGGTTCCCATAAGCTCTTGACAAGCAAGGCTAAAAATTAAAGGTCAATGACATTTCACTTGATTAAATGTAAGCCAAAAGGTTGCTGTAAAGTTGCATAAGATTTTAATAAGTGTCATACTTGAGCTTTTTTTGTCATATGAATTAATATAAGTCCATCTCCACAGAGCCCCATATTTAGCAGCAAATAGAGTGCAAAATCATTTTAACTTATTCAGACATAACTGTCAATGAAAAACCTTTAGTGCATTGACATTTACTTCAAGGAGGCATCAAGCACAAGAGTTTTCAGTGTTGTTCTCTACAGAAATGCAAGATGAAAAATCTGGGAGTTGAAACACAACAGACTCATTTCAGATTTTGTACAGGGAAGCCGAATCCCACTCAAACCTAGGAAAAGAAACTCATCATTTTGCAACTCAGTAAGCGGGAATAGAGACATAGAGAGAAGAGGGGAAAGCCCCACAAAAAAACAAACCACCCTCAAGAGAGAACCAGAAAATAAAGCCAGAGGTACAAAACACATCCTTTGTGTGGATGAGGACAAATAAGAGCCTACCATTCACCTGAAAACAAACCCAAAATCTCAGAACACAGAAGTTAGTGTACTACAGCCTTATTAGAGCTCCGCTGTCATTTTGTGTAGTTTCACAATCATATCTTCCCATTTCCCTTTCCTACTGCTCCTCTGTCACTTCCACACAAGAAAAACCTAAGTACACAGAAGGAAAACAATACCCAGAGCAGTGAACCCTCTCTCGAGCCTTAATCTACAGTGTTTCTTCAAAACAGTTCTTAAGTCAAAAGCATTCAAAGTAGCAAACTAAAGTTAACAATTGCTAGGCTGCATTTTAAGGATTTTGGCTCTGATGGACTTTAATCCTCTCCCCAGTGAGGAAAGGCAGACAGACTTGCATACTGTGGCTACCATATCATGCTCAATTAGTAGGTCATGTTCACCATGAAACTCATTTATTTTGGATGAGATAGAGGCACTAATAAATAGATTATTTTTTTTCCTGGAAGAGTGAACAGCATCTCCAACCAGAAAGAGGTTAATTAAAACTGGAGATGCTTGTGACCATCCCGCATGAACTCTAGAACTTCAAGGTTTGATATTGCCTTCAGAAAATGTGAGTCACTCAGAAGTCATAAGATAAGTTTTTTTAATCTGATTTAAGCCATACAAGTTTGGAATCTAATAATAAGCCTCTGCAAAGCAAATATCATTGCTTTCCTTTCCAGGTGAGTTTAATATACAAATAGAAGTGCTTATCGCAGAGGAGCTAAAAACATATTTCCAGAAGCCAAGAAACATTTTAATTATAAGAAACATGCAACAAGGCAGAAGAGAAGGATTACATATACATGTTTTTCTCTCTCTGGTGATATACAAGAAGAAGATGGATTTTCATCTTCTTTTATTCAAAGAACAAATCTAGCACTCCTTGCTTTTGCTATGCATCTCTCTGGATTAGAGATCTGAAGCCTTTATCAGAAGTGGAAGAACTAGCTTGATATGACAAATACGATCTTTCTGGCAAATGTTTTGTCACATCTTGAAATGAGAAAAAGCTTTGGCTCATGTAAAAAGCCATTTACTATCTATGGAATCAATTACCTCAGCATTTATATATAAAGTTCTTTTAAAGCTTTTTCCTTTGTGAAAAAAATTGGCTGAAGAACTCAAACTATTCTCACTGACAAAAAAAAAAAAATCAAATAAACTTCACAGTGTCGTGAGGTCTCTCCAAAGACTGGTTGTGTTACATTAGTTTATCGCACATTATATACATGACAAATTGTGCTTCAGTATTTCCTAGATTAAAATCTGATCCTAGCATCTAATTTCATTTTCCTTCCTGTACAAAACAACATAGATGCAGGTAGCATGCTGGCTTCAAATACAATAGCACTCCAATGACTTTGTAAAAGGATATCAGGGGCAGGTTTCCTCCTCTTGTCTGGGATAGGAACTGGATCATTCGGTCGTCGCCTCAGTTTCCTTGTCATAATAGGCTTCACTTCCATTGAATCTGTAGAGTAATGAAGTTGGAGAGCTGATAAGAGCAGAGGGAAAGGTATAAGAAGCAGCAGCTTTCTACACAAGGGACAAGGAAAATAATCTTTCCTCTTTCATACAGAAAATTGGATTTTTTTTTTTGTGGTGGCTTCCAGCATCCAAGCTGAAACTGCTGACAGTGAACACAAGTTCTCTTTCACACCAGCTCACTGTTCAGCAACAGCGTTGTAATGCCATGGTTACAGCTTTCATTGGCTGGAAGTGGCACAGTTGATTTGGAGGCATTTTACAGCTGCTTCAGGTATAGATAACAAGCACAATGATGCTACAAGGATTCAGGGCAAATTTCTTTAATGCTATCTGCTTTAGAACAGATCATTTAAAAGGAAAAGTTCATGGAGTTCTTTGCTAACAGAACTTGGGGCAGTTAATAGCACGTAAAGCATCAGCTACAAATCAATTGCTCTTTTTCTTGTCTTTAAGCTGGAAAAATAGCTTTGTCAAAGGAATACAGATAATTACTGCATTCAAGACTGATCCAAGTCTGCTGGAGTAATTTTAAACACAAATAGTATTTAAATTCAGATTATCTAAAAATGCTTCAAATTATGATTAATGAAATGAACCTAATTAATAACATGCAGAGCAGCAGTTGACAGGAAATAAATTGTAGTATATGCACTGGGGAAAAAGAAAAAATCTGTTTAAAATTGAAACACAAGTCTCATCACCAAGTAATTACCTGAAATTACAGTTTGTCCAAATGCCTACAGGTAGTCTTAACTGAACTACTTTACTCAAATTCTCACAAATCATTCCTTAATTTATGAAGACATCTTGAACTGGCAACCAAGACACCACATCTTAAATGCTAAACACATCATCTCACCTCTCTTTCTATGTGCTGAAAATTATTTGCTCATCTTTAAGTACACCTGAATCACACCCTAGGTAGCGCTTAAGTCTATGAAGCCTCTTTGGCTCCCTCTAGATGCTAAAACCTTGAGCAGCTATGCATGTTCAAAATACACCAAATTACTTTTTTCCTTATCTCAAGGGTGAACAAGGATGACCATGCTACACATCAAGGGAACAAATATTATGATAAAAGCTTTAAAAAAAAAAAAAGTGCCACCCACTAAGTGTATACCAAAGGAAACCTTATCTCTAGGATTCAAAGCTGAATTTGAAAATCACTGAAGATTAATAGCCCTGCAGACACTAAAAACCTAACTTACTGTGTTGAATGTAAGCCATTCTTCCCATTTGTTAAAACCGATTTACAAGAGCCTCAGAAGAGGGGTCTGAAGCACTTATTCAAGGCAATACACAGCCAAGTCAAAAGGCTTTTTCTCCTTTTTAAAAATTAGTTTCAAATGAGTTGTCACAGAGCTGTTATCTATATTGCTTAAAATGTGAATAAGGCAGAGAGATCAATTTTCTTCTATCTTTCTCTTCCCACCCTGTATCTTAAAATTGTGACAAGTCAGCTGAAAGTCAGCACCAAACAAGTTTTCAGAAAAAAACCCAGAGTTTGAGAGTCTTACATTTTCTGTTAACCAACTGAAGAACTTTAAGATTCTCAAGAGATTCATGAAAACTTTATAAAGGAAGTTTTGAAGAGCTGCTAAAGCACCAACAGATTTAACCTGAAACACAGTCTTGCATGAGGCTTAATAGTTAAGAACTGCACTATACAATGCTCCAGAACAGGAGGCAACTATTGCAACCTATATGAAACCGCAATGCTCCCAACACTCGCAGACAAGCCTATTCATCAGGCTGCTAACTTGCATCCTTGCATACGCTGAACTTCCACAGGTTTTAAAAACCATCGTGTCCACATCAGGTTCAGTATTCTTACTTCTTAGCCTCCAACACATGTTCACAACAAAATCTGTTACTTCCAAAGAAATCACATTGCACTTCTGCTGGTCTGGAAGGAAGTAGATAAGGGAGGGCTAACACACACAGAATGCATCTCTTATCTACAGTTACTTACATGCCTTTTCCTAGAGCTGTATTTGATGAAAAAGCTCAACACTTCAGGACACGCAACAACAGGGGGAACACATTTCCCTGATGAGGATTAATTCAGTCCCCAAATCAGACTACTAAATACTTTTTACCCCTCCTCAGTCTCCCTTTAACTCTGCAAATCCAAATCCTGATGTTAACAGCTGTCCCACTGATAGAGAAGTTATATTCCTTTAGACTCCTAGAACACTGGTATGCAGATTTCCAAACGTTAAGACCTAGTCAGATCCTCACCCACTAATGAAAACCTTCTTACAAGATTAGTACTGTATCCCAACTTAGTAGTGAACAGACACAGGCATAGGATAACAATACAAAAGTTAAGGCTAAGGCATGGTTTGTAAGATCAGACTACATTTCATAATTTTGAGAGAGAGAGAGAGAGAGAGAGAGGGAGGGAGAGGGAAATAGATACCAAGGAAACAGCATAGCTCAAGCTGTTTTCCAGACCAGATTAGCCCTAACAGTTTGTACAAAGCCAAGAGTACTCCTGAATACGTCCAAACAGGTTTTAATTCTTGCTTCTGAACACTGATTAAATTATTAGCTTACATAACTTCTGAAAATACTATACAAGAAAGATATAAAAGGTCTAACTCATGGACAGGCCTCAGTGACACAATCAACATTATCTGTCCATGAAGTGAGGGAGTTGCTCTTAAAAAAAGAGAATCAAATCAGACTTTTGGTTCAGTATCACAGCAACACAATTGGCGAAGGAGTCGAATTACCCTGCTACTTAGCTCCACTGTGTCAATTACTGCAAAGAGCGTTGCCAAGGCACCAAGAGTACCAACGGGTTTAATGAAAGAAATCTGTCCATTTAATGTCCATTTTCCAGAGTCTGGACACAAATGTAGCTCACAAATCTATTTTTCTGGCTCTAAGCAGCATATTTCAACCTTTACGGTTTGCCTTTCTTCAACTTCTTGACCACCTATTACTGGAGAAAAAACAGGAGACAGTTTACAACCTGGCACTGCTGGTTAGATCAGTATTGTGATGTATCTCAATAGTGTTATTGCCAGATCACAAGAACTGAAGAAGCCCCTCTCCTATTATATAAGAAAACCTATCCACTCTGCTGCTTTACTGGCACTATTTTGATTCACCTGTTAATAATTCAGGTCACTGAATTTTATTATGAACTGCTTTCTCCATTAAAAGACAACCAATTTGCGTTCTGTATCTCTTGGCATTTAGAAAGCTTTAAAGCCTTCACACTAGCTGTCTGTATAAACCAGCATTGCTACCTTTATACCTTTTTTCCTAAGCAATAGCAGAGCAGATAAGACAAATGACAGATGCCTATCTTGTTTTTACCTCCTGTTAATTCCATGGTTAGCTTTTCATTCTCAATCATCTTCTTCTTCTCTTCCAATTCTGCAATCAAATTTTCCTTAAGCTCAATTTTCTTATCTTCAAACTCCTTTGCCGCTGCCTTCTTTTCCTTGACGTAATTTTTTTCCACCTGATCGGTCTAATGCAAACGAAAAGAATAAAAAGGTTAACTAAGGAACCAATGACTCAAGTTAACGGTATCACAACAGCTTCTTTCAACTGCTGTATTGATAAGCTTTTCAGTTCAAAACTGTAGCCAGTTCTAAAGATTATAAATATTCATAATCAACAGAAAACCATCTAAAAATAACTAAGCAGTACTTCGTATATTGGCAAAAGAATTAATTACTTCTAAAAAACATTTTAACGTTGCATAACATATCAAGTCTCTAGCAGAGAGCTCTTCAGATTTATAAACAGCACTGACATTTATCACCTTAAACAACCTTTTTAAACAAGACAAATGCACAGCCAGCATACAACAGCCCAAGAGCAAATATTTCTTTTAACTCTATTTTAATGACAAAGTCCAGAAGTTACTTGAATACCAACAGTAGGCTGTACTACATCTCAAGTGTAACAATGCTAGCTAGAGGAAGAAAATTTCTTTAAGTCTTCTGGGAAAACAAGCACAAGTACTAGCTGATGAAACAGCAGCTTTATACCTGTTCCATCTAGTTAATATGTATTTTGATAAATTAAGAGTACTTACTTCCAGCTGGAGGAACAGTTCTGAAAGACAAGAAAGAATATTATTTTCAGAGATGTACAAAATTACTTCCCTAACATTTTAGGTCATTGAGTATTGCAGCCAAGAGAGGCAGTGAACCAAATAGTGTACATACTCATCCAACCTCTACTCACACTTTGTAGTTTTATGCTGAAAATAAAGTAATTATGAAAAAAAACCACAAAAATACATCATTAATTGAAGTTTTCGACAGATTGTCAAGCACATTTGCAAAGCTTGCCCAGCAGTATTCCATATTATTCAGTTTAGCTACCATTTCCAGCAGTACTAAGCATGTAGTCCATCTTTCTTCCAGTTTAATTACAATCAATTAATAGTAGATGCAAACTTCCCAGATAGAAGCTTGAAACATGGCTGGCAAACATTCACAGTTTAAGCCAACTTCATGAATTTCAGCAATGACTGGTTCAGAAATAATTCTGCAGCTGTTAGAAGATTCATCTACTCAACCCACATGTGTCTGATTTCAGGCTGTTTATGACTGAGAAAACAAGCAAGGAAATTGTTATGTATCACTGAAGGTTAAGTTCTAACACATGGCAATGATTAGTTCAAGTCACACCTATGGATGAGGCAAATGGATTTCTCGGTGTGAAATAGCCCTGCTACTGATGTTGTGCAATTGCTAACAACTTGAAATTAAGCTGAATGGGACCCTTCTTGTGTTTTCTGGAGGACATAATGCCCAAAACAAAGTGTTTACTCAAGACAGTGGCAAGAAAAGCAAACTTTGGCACCTCATCAGTCCTCAAGTCACCATATTTCACTAGCATATTAAGCTTTGGCAATACCTGAAATCATAAAAACTTCTGTAAAGATCACAGGCTTCAAATATGTTTTGGAGAAGACCGTAGTAGCAACACTGCACTACTGTGCCTTTTTTTTTTTTTTTAATAATTTAAAAAACCAACAAAATAGATACCAAAAATGATAATGGCCCAATTATAAAAAAAAACCAAACCAAAACAAACAAAAAACCCAAACCTTTTGTTTGCAAAGGGCTCTACCCATTGAGCATGGAAGTAGTATTACGGATGTAATCAAACACAAGTATATCTAAACTGTTGCTTTATTATCTGTAAATTCTCAAAAAAACCCCAAACAACCCACAAGCCCAAAACCTCAAGATGGGAGGGATAAACATAAAAGACTATTCTTCCTGTAGTACTAGGTGGTTGGATTTTTTTTTTTAAATCATAAAATTGAAAGTTATCACTATCTGCCCTCCTGTGGAAGAAATATGTTGCTGCAGCACTGGTCTTTACCAGCCAGAAATACAAGTTTGCAGCTAATCTTAATTTTATCAAACCAACCCAATATTGCTAGAATGCAGCTCTAGTGTACATGAAATTTATCTCAGGAGACAGATTCCTGTTAACAAGTAGTTCAACTCACTTAAATTTCTCAAGCAAATCCTTTACCATCCCAAGCACTTTTAGAAAGACACAATTTATACTATTCAAAGGTTGGAGTACATTAGCCATCATACAACTGCCACTGCCTGTCATATTTTCCAGAGTAATGGCCCAGGCATTAGGGGATTCATCCAATTTTTCTAAAGGAAGGACAGCTACATTTCCTATTTCCACATAACAGCTTCTATAAAAGGCCCTGTTTCAGTATTCAAGATAAGAACCTACTGGAAAGGGAACAAACAAGAAAGAGGGAGGGCAAGCAGACGGATCTGATTTCCAAGCCATTTCTCTGCACTAACACAAAAAAGCTACCCAGAAGGGCTGAGAGCTAGGCACTTCAAAAATTCACTTGGGCCTTTGCTCCTGGAACAGAGCATAACACAAAGTACAGGCAGCCCATTCAATGTCACAGCTATACAAAGTAACAGTTTCAGCAGCAAACCCTCTGTATTCATTGTTCCAGGGCACAAAACAGATCTTTGGGAAAGCATATAGTCCAAACTTTCCATTCCTGCAAACTGAAAGAAACCGTGCACCTGAAGGTTTCATCCATGTTGCACAAAAGAATAAGCCAAAGTGGGAGACTATAGGTTAGGCACGGTACCTACCTATAAAAAGAAATAATTTTTTTACTTATGCTGTTTCATACAAATGAAGACTAAAACTGTTTATTGGTGTTCAGTAAACAGTCAGCAAACAATGGTGATGAAGGGGCAGTGTCCTGGTTTCAGCTGGGATAGAGTTAACTGTCTTCCTAGTAGCTGGTACAGTGCTATGTTTTGAGTTCAGTATGTGAAGAATGTTGATAACACTGATATTTTCAGCTGTTGCTCAGTAGTGTTTAGACTATAGTCAAGGATTTTTCAGCTTCTCATGCCCAGCCAGGGCACCTGACTCAAACTGGCCAACAGTGTATTCCATACCATGGGACGTCCCATCTAGTTTAGGAACTGGGAAGTGGAAGCAGGGAATCACCGCTCGGGGACTGGCTGGGTGTCGGTCGGCGGGTGGTGAGCAATTGCCCTGCGCATCATTTGTACATTCCAATCCTTTTATTACTACTGTTGTCATTTTATTAGTGTTATCATTATCATTATTAGTTTCTTCTTTTCTGTTCTATTAAATCGTTCTTATCTCAACCCAGGAGTTTTACTTCTTTTCCTGATTTTCTCCCCCATTGTACTGGGTGGGGGGGAGTGAGTGAGCGGCTGCGTGGTGCTTAGTTGCTGGCTGGGGGTAAACCACGACAGGCAGGGGGAGGGGGATCCAGGTAGAACCTGTCATACTTTGTGCACTCTCAAAAAAAACTATACTATACCCTCGGAAGTAAAAGAACGCTTTGCTCCAGCAAGTTCCTTTTCTTTAAAGAACAGAATTACCATTATTTTTCTTCAGGTGTTATAAAAACCATAAATTTATATACAGCGTCTTAGAAACAAATTCAGCTTACCTGCATTTCGTATCCTTTCTTTGTACTGCTGGTCCAACTTTTTCATTCTTTTCTGATATTCCTGAAGAGTACCTAGTTGAAATAAATTGTGGATTCCCACTGGAATTTTTTTTTTTCCAAGTATTAAATTTTCTCAAGGACGCATACACCACTTGAAACACAAATATTAGTATTTGAAATCAGAAAACTACAGTTCTAGTTTGCTTATGTTGATAAGCACAATCCCCGTTTTTTCAGAAAGCAGACTACTCCTTTCAAGAAATGATTTAGTATACAGAGGCTTAACTACAAGTGTTTAGAGGGAAAAAAGATGGAAAGTGGCTGACATTTTTCACTCAGCAGCACGACTGAGAGTCAACATTCAGTGAAGGATGCTGCTTACACCTTTCAAAACCCTCATCCTTCTATGACCTTTGAAAAATGCTGAAAATTGTTTAGGAAAGAAAAATAAGCTACCCCCTTGAAAGCTTACCTTCCTGCAATTGTTGTAATTGCCTCTTAAGAGATGCCAGTTTGTCCTGATACATCCTGCAAAGATAGAGAGCATGCTACTTTACTTTGAAAAACAAGCATACATCATTTATTTCACCATCTGTTTAGGTTACAACATGTTTACATATAATTAAAAACTTTTCAGAAGAACTTCATGAAACAAACAAATGACAGCTGAAAGAATATTATTCAAATGAAAGGTTATCATTCTATCTAAAAAGCCTGCCACTCCATTGGTTTTACAATGCACCCAAACCAATTATTTTGGGAACAGTTCAGGGTAAAATAGGATTTTTTACTGTTTTTTTAAAATGTTGAAATCTAAAATGACATTTAGCTCTACAGATGCCAGAAACTGTATAACAGAATCATTCTACCACTTTGTCAAGCCTTAATATTTGTGTATTAGTTCCCTACTTATAAAACAGAATGCATTTCCTCATGTAGATCTTGACATTATAAAAAAAAACCCAAAGTCTATTTCTTGTGCTGTTGCAAACCTGCGTTTCCTTTACCACATATCTGTGGTTTAACACAGGCCAAGTCTTCCTGACCTGTATAAAAACATGTCTCTGCCAGTAAGCAAGAATGCGAAATATTGCAAATACACCTAAACATCAAGGGAAACTATTCCAAGTCTCCAAAAAGCCCATCTTCTTGGACAGGACTAGCATTCTATTGTTTAAGGGATTTTAACAGGCATCTTGCTCTTTGCTTGGCTTATATAAAGTAGATCTTTTATTTAAAGGATCTGTCTGCAACAGGATTCAGTTGCAGCAAAATTCAGCTGCTTCCAGACACATGTACCTATTTCTTTGTCCAAAACAGTAGCAGCACTTAGCTTCTTCAATACGATAGAACACAGAAAATAACAGAGGAGAGAAGAAATACAAGTATACGGACTCATTAGCTATTACATTGGGCTAGGCACTTAAAAACCCCAATCTTGGTCCAAAACATTGCAAAGTTTTATGCAAAAACCAAACCAACCAAAAAAACCACAACCAAAGCCAAAACCAACCAAACAAGAAAACCCCAAAGAAACAGAACATTACCTTACTTTTGATTAGAATGGGTTACTTACTGTTCTTTCATTTCTACAAAGTCCTCTTCCTCATGTTTTGCCAGGTCAGTTTCACTGGCATCCTCAGTGTCTAAATGAGGTAAAGAATGACTTGTTAAAACTAAAGTAGTATTAAAAAAAAAAAAAAAGTAGAAAATAATTTAAAAACAAAAATACAAACAAACAAAAATTCCCAAACTTCAGGCAATTTAACCTCAAATACACAACCAGATAGGCCTCTGGAGGGATGAATTCAGAAGTGAAATAAACCATCTCATCTCCTTCCTGCAACTGCAAGTTAACCTATGTAAATCCTCTAAACAACTTCAGCTTAAGATAGTCTGGTAATTTCTTCCCATGTTAAGACAACAGGTTCTACATTAACACTCACACATACAAAGGTGAGACAGAAACAGTCTAAAGACTCTGAAAAATATTTCACAAACTTCTTCCTATAGTTTCGCCCACGACACAATACATATGGAAGACAATGACTGAAACAGCTGTATCTGATTCTGTGTCTTGACCTGAACAAAAATACTACGACTAGATGCTGCTAGGGTTAACCACAAAGGTCTTGCTAAAGATAACAGAGTTACTTGCTGTGATCTGAACTTGACTTCTCAGCTACAGATCGCACAGAAGTACTTCAACATTTATAGGTAACAAAGACCAGCACTACCATAAAGATAGCCCCAATTTTATGACTAGATAATATAAACAAATTAAACCAGTATGGGACTGCTAGTTTTCTGCTATGCCTTTTCAGGCTTCTATTTATAAGACATGGTTAGCCAAGAATGAATTACCTTTCCTCCCCGAGGAGAGGGCTGTGTCTCCAGGCTGGAGTTGTGGTAGGCAGAATACAGCTGTAAAGCCTAAACCACAGCTATGTTCCCTACATATGGATGGGGGCACCAGCCCTTAAGTGTTCTTCAGATTTTTCTTAAACTACGAACAAACGGTTTAAGCTTACGTATATTAAGATAAAATTGAACACACCAAAGACAAAAAGTTTTAACTGCAAGAAAAATACTTAGATGTCTAGGTCACCATGAAGGACTTCCATACTCAGTTTACTCGTGTGTAGCCACAGAGAGCCCCCCACTGACCAGTACGCCGTCATCCTTTGTAAGGATCTACAGGTTTGGCTCCAGCACCTCATTCATGAATGTACCAGACATGATGGGAGGACTCTGGCTGACAGAGCAATGGGCACAGTTGAAGGGTCATGCTTGTCCTGGTTTCAGCTGGGATAGAGTTAATTGTCTTCCTCGCTATGCTTTTGAGTTTGGCATGAGAAGAACGTTGATAACACTGATGTTTTCAGTTGCTAAGTAATGTTTAGTCTAAAGTCAAGGATTTTTCAGCTTCTGATGCCCAGCCAACAAGAAGGCTGGAGAGGCACAAGAAGCTGGGAGAGGACAAAGCCAAGACAGCTGACCCAAACTGGCCAAAGGGGTATTGCATAACATGTGACGTCATGCCCAGTATATAAACTGAGGGACGTGGGGGTGGAGGGGATTGCCACTCGGGGACTAACTGGGCATCGGTCAGCAAGAGGTGAGCAACTGCATTGGGCTTCATTTGTATATTCCAATCCTTTTATTATTACTGTTGCCATTTTATTAGTGTTATCATTATTAGTTTCTTCTTTTCTGTTCTATTAAACCGTTCTTATCTCAAGCCATGAGTTTTACTTCTTTTCCTGATTTTCTCCCCACTCCCACTGGCTGGGGGGGAGCAAGCGAGCGGCTGTGTGGTGCTTAGTTGCTGGCTGGGGTTAAACCACAACAACACTTCATCTCCCTTATTAGTTATTTTATGCATCCTACACCCCAGGATACTTCCATTTCCTCTTCTCCACTGCTTCCCTGGTTCTTCTACAAACCCTCTCTTTCCTCTAACATCCTCCTGCACTCCCTTACTGCGCTGCACACTTTCTTCTACCTTAACTGCCTCCTTCTCTCTTCACACCACAGAAATATAACTAAGCTTCATACACC